>NW_009276921.1:1240856-1298805 GCF_000150675.1 Verticillium dahliae VdLs.17 | reverse complement strand
ATTCATGTCTCGCCAATCACCACACCCTCCATCTTCTCCACGCACTCTTGCGCGCGTTCGCAGTTCGGCCATCTGAAGCTAACGGATCGGGGTTGCCTGGATCCCTACCCTCCTTTCCCTCTTCGCCTTCCACCCCCCTCCTCGCATCGTCCACCCCCTCATCGTTGTCCGCTCTTCGCTTCCACGGCCCATGTCCTCGATACTCCTACTCCTCGCGCCCCCCCCCCTTGGCCCCGGCTCGGAACGACGCCACAGGTACACGCCAGGTCCAGCTACACACCCACGCGACGCATCTCTGCCTGACAAGCCACCTTGCGCCAGGTACTCATCCCCAGGTAGTACAACTCCCGTTCCTGGCGTTCTTCTTGAGACCCCTCCGTCTTCTTTGCCGCCACCGCACAACTCGCACACCCTCCTCCTCCTACCGCTGCCCTGTCATGCGCTCCGCTTCTCCCTCCCCGCAACCCCCTACAGTACTGTAGATGATGGACCCGCCTCACGCTTGTCGACACGGCATTGATCTCCACACGAAGCATCTCGAGCCGTGGATCAACCTACCCTTGAATCCCCTTCGCCCCCCGTCCCCGTCCCTTATACCACTTTGCTATAGGGTGGCCCCTGTTTTGTATCCCCACATGGCATCGACGGTCCGCTTCCATGTCTGAAAACATCACTTTGGCTCGACGGACACTTCATATCCATATATATAAGTCTGCATTCCCATGCCCTTCTCCAGTACCATACACCTGGCTCTCATCCATACGAACCGACATTGTCTCTATCAACTTCATTTATTTTGCCTCGGCCTAACTCATTCTACCTACCACAACTTCACAAGGTCGACATCTCTCTGGTAGCCAAGCCTGTTCTTTCAAAGACATCATGGCGCCGTCCATTCCCATCCCTACTCAGGGTGGCATGTTCCATACCTGTGAGTCTTCTGCTGCTGCTGCTGCCAGACTACTCCTCGTATCATGGGCTCACATCTTCCAGTTCAGGGTGTTACTCCCAGGAAGCCCACAGCCGACTCCCAGGACAATGGCAAGACTCCTGGTGCGTCTGCTCAGAAGAGAATCACCACACCACACGCCTGTGCCGAGTGCAAAAGGCGAAAAATGTAAGTCTACCGGCCAGTGATGCAGTCGCCCCTATTCTGACATGGGACACCTCTGCAGTCGATGTGATGGCCAACAGCCCTGTGGCCAGTGCCTGTCCAGCCGCGCACCCAAGAGATGCTTCTATGACAAGCACCGCCAGCGAGTCATTCCTTCACGGAAGACGCTCGAGGCACTCTCGCAGTCCCTCGAGGAGTGCCGTTCGATCTTGAAGCGCCTCTATCCCAACCAAGAGACCCAGGCCCTCCTTCCCCTTTCTCGCCAGGAACTTCTAAGCTTACTCGAGCGTCCAGTGCTTGACACCTCCGTCGTGACAGCATTGCCATCACCGCCACTCAACACTTCACCTTTGTCGCAGGAGCTGGAATCCCCAATCTGTAGCTCCTCAGAACAGGGACTTTCGAGCCTCGAACAGATGCCCGGTCAAGACACAGAGTGGGATGAAGAGCGCCGCGGGCGTGACCCCATCCCCATCGAAGCTGACGATGTCAATGCTCTCGGGCTCTCCGTCGACCGCCAATCTTCATATCTGGGCGCCTCGTCTATCAAGGCTGCCTTGATGTGCATGCTCAAGGTTCAGCCTTCCCTGCGTACGCAGCTTACCACGCCGCTGAACACGGCTGAGATTGCCCACAACTTTCCAATCCGCCCCCAGCAACAGGGTCCCAAGGAAAACCAGCGCATCTCGTGGTCGTGGAAGGGCCAGACCCTCCTGGACGCCTACTTCAAGCGCATCAATGTCTTTATTCCCATGCTTGACGAGGCTGCCTTCCGCGCCGAGTACCTGGAGGGCCAGCGCTGCGACAGTCCGTGGCTCGCCTTGCTCAACATGGTTTTTGCCATGGGCAGCATCACTGGCATGAAGTCGGATGATTACAATCACGTCAACTACTATAACCGCGCCATGGAACATCTGCCCCTCGATGCCTTCGGCAGCAGCCACATCGAAACCGTCCAAGCTCTGGCTCTCATCGGCGGTTACTATTTGCACTACATTAACCGTCCAAACATGGCAAACGCCGTGCTTGGCGCCGCCATCCGCATGGCCAGCGCACTGGGACTCCACCGCGAGAGTCTGGCCCAGAGCGCCAGCGACATGGTCGCTGCTGAGACTAGGAGACGAACTTGGTGGAGCTTGTTCTGCCTCGACACTTGGGCCACCACGACCATGGGCCGCCCGTCTTTCGGCCGATGGGGCCCTGCCATCAACATCAGCCCGCCAGAGTTTGGCATTAATCAGGTGAGTCTCTTTCAGCCACGGAATAATTGTCTTGGCGGTGTCCGGTCGCACCCGCCCATCCCGCTTCCATCTCCCACCCACACTTCCCCACACCACCCTCATCTCCCCTCGCCCCTCGCCTTAACAAACAGCTCCCGTCAACTAGTTCATCGGCTAACCACCAACAAGGCCCGTGACTCAGCCCAGCATGCGGGCGTCCTGCCCCTGATTGAGAACATCAAATTCTGCAAGATTGCAACGCAAATTCAAGACCTCCTCGCCATTTCGCCGCTCCTGCGTACCGAGGATCGGTGCAACATTGATGGTCAGCTTGTGAACTGGTATGCCAACCTCCCGTGGCTGTTGCGCACCACAGACCCGTGTGCAGAGCCCCTCTATATTGCTCGATGCATCATGAAGTGGCGCTACCAGAACCTCCGCATGCTGCTGCACCGTCCGGTTCTTCTTAGCCTCGCCAGCAACACCAGCAGCGGCGTCATGCTTGCCCACGTTGCGGAACAGGACATCGCTGCCATTGAGACCTGTCGTGAGCTCGCCAAGCAAACCATCGAGGACATTGCTCGCGAGTGGACTCGCAACCAGATGTCAGGCTGGAATGCAGTCTGGTTCCTTTACCAAGCTGCCATGATCCCCCTCATCAGCGTCTTCTGGCAGTGGAACAGTCCTCGCGTGTCCGAGTGGCACAAGCAGATCGAGACAATCCTAGACCTTCTTGAGGCCATGGAGGATTGGTCCCTTTCTGCCCGCCGCAGCCGCGAGGTGGTCTGGCGTATGTACGAGGCTTCACGCCAGCCCAGCATGCGCTCCGAAAGCCAGAGCCAGAGCCCCGTTCTTCACGCCATGGGCAGCAACGAACACGGCAGCATTCTCATGGCCGCCGAGGCAGAGCTTCGCATGTCCCCTATCGGCTTGGAGCCAGAGGGCATGGGTATGATGGGCATGCTCGATCAGCAAGGTCTTTGGGACCTCGACGGAATGTTCTGGGGCGGCGCCTCAGGAGACTCCTCGACTGACGCCCAAAGCCACCCGCACCACCAACAGCAACAACCTGGCGGCGTCGACTTTGGCGGCTTCAGCGTCAACGAGCAGATGATGCACATGGACTACAACATGATTGGCACTCCCGCTTCTGCAGTGACCATGGACGGTGGCTTCTTTGTCCACTAAGGCCGCTACGATAGGTCCCACACATACACCCACCCCAACTCTCACTCTTACACTACATACCATTTCCTTGTGCCACCGCATTGCCTTGCCTTTCCTCGCCAGAGTGTGGTGGTACAGCACAATACCCCTGTTCATACAAATCTGTTTCTTGTCACATACCTTTGATGATCCATGTGGATCTCGCCTCATTTTTTTCTCTCTCTTTTTCTCTTTTTTTTTCTAGCACGGTACGACACGGCATGTCATGCATCTATCAGGCCAGGCACCTCAAAAGGTGGAGATGGGGGCGAAAAAAATCGCGGGCGTCTAAGAGGTCGACGGCCCGATGGTTGCGCCCGAGATGAGGGTGGCAGGAACCACACAACCCTTGTTGTATGTATGAACGAAGAAAAATGACGACGCAGCACATGAGATGGAACGAAATACCCCAGAACCCGAGATGATGATCCGGCGTCTGTTGAAGCGGGAGCAAAGACGACGCTCCATAGGCCTCGTGGCCCAGATGAGTAGATAGTGACGAAAGAGATCAGAAATTTCCATGCAACACCTGCGTTTGCCCCTCGCCCGTGATGAGATCAGACCTCTGCCTGTGGCGAGAGGCCAGCCTACAAGAAGCTGTACCGTTCAAGCGCAAAAAGAGGGACACCCAGCAGGCGCCGTGCGCCGTCCTGAGCAGGGACGTCATCTTGGTGTTCGGCACACTAGCGCTTGGCGACGCCGTTGTCGGTCCTGCAATTCCGACAGAGGGAACAAGGGGCTCCTGGCGCGCTATTTTCGCCCGTGGCTGACCGTGGCGTGCACACCTCGTCTTGATTTCTGCCCTGCCATGTCATATCAAAACCACGCCTGTGTGTGACGAGTCGGGGCCGGAACAAAGGGAAAACAAAACGTTGTCGCGAGTCACTGTTTTGCGCTCGCGCTAGAGCGACAATGCAGGAGCGGCAAGGTGGTGTGGGCGATGAGTGAGCAAGTCGCCATTATTGACAATAGAAAGCAATTTCGGGCGCCCGACGGCAAGCGATCTCGCCAGCCTCGATGGAACTGTGGGATACGGCAAAAAGTCGCAAGAATGTGTGTCGGCCATGGCTGGCTGGCGGTCTGGAAGGCTCGGATGCAATGACATCTGACACCGAGGCGAGTCTGGATGTATTCTCGGGCGCGCCATTTTACTTCCTCGAGCGACAACATCGGGATGGACCAGAGAGAACCCTCCAATTTCCGCACTTGTGGTGCGAGTAACGAGAAGGCCTGTTTGAGCCGGCCGGCGCTAAGGCCGGAGCAAGTTTGTGATTATTTGTTACACAACAGCGAGAGAGCAAGGGTGAAGGAGGGCGTCGTCGCAGTGAGTGGTAGCGAATTGTGTGGTTGTGTGGCTCCTCCCCAGGGTATTCATCCTTTTACCCAGGTTCACGTGGTCCTCTTCTCACCTTGTCTGATCGGCCGAAGCTGCCCTCTTTGTGTGGTCGGTGCCTGTACGGACAGGGTAGACGAGCATAGAGGAGCGGCCTGTGTGAGTAATGAGGCCACGATGGCTCGAGGTTTGGTAGCGGCCAGACGGGAGTTGGCATGAGCCAGGTGCAGTCGCAATTGGCTGGCAAAAGCTGGCACTTGGGTCGGCGCCATGTCGAAAAGGCAATTTGGGTTTTCGGCCCGTAGCGAGGGGTGGGGAGACAGTGTGTTCCCCCTCAAGTCTCGGGTACCTGATCAGAGTGGCAGAACTGCGTGGACCAGGAGATGATCCCTGGGGCGGAGCTTGTACCAGTACTGCCCACCGACCCCTGGCAGGGGTGTCGCCAGGCACAGCAGGGGGAACGGGTTGCTATCAGGGGACGGCCTGTTCCAGTGCGGGGAAGAATGTTCGATCGAGAGTGGTTGGAGATGGGGCGTGTGAGCGGCCTTGATAGAGGGGGTCTAGGTATCCGGTCCATCGATCAGCGAGGCGTTGTTTACCTCGTGGTTCGAAGGTGCATCGCCTGCCGGCGATGCTGTGCCATCACACGACGATTCCTTGCCGGTCGATGCCAGCTCTGCAATACATGCAGCCAGCCAGTGGCACGAGCCAGGGGCGTCTTAACCGCAAATGCGCAGAGCGAGGCTCAAAGGGGGAATCTGTGCGCGGCATCAGCCAGCAGGCCTACGTCTGCGCCGTAAGCCTCCACACCCCCAACCTTCAGAGGCAAGATTTCCTGATGTCTTGCATAGAACTGCCTTTGTTCAACGCAAGACTCCCAGAGGCGCCACACAAGCCATGGCGATGCGCTCCGCTCAACCAAGCCTTGATGACAGTGTGGGGTACACACCATCTCGTGGTAAGGAGGGTGGGTGCGGGGTTCATGGCGCCCTGAGAACATGATCCGACAAGATCAAGACTGGTTCAGACCATCCCGAGAGGTCAGCAGATAATGCTACACCCAAGTTGGGGTGTTGTTTCTCCAATCTTTGCTGCCCCGAGTCATTAGCGGTGGTGAAACGACTTGACATCGCATGGGCTCTTCCCCGCAATTTTGTTAGACTCTCGGTTGACGTGGTACAGGCGAGACATTTAGCTTACTTGGTACATACTATTGCAGATCCCCATGGACGCCGGGCCTTCGTTCCCGACTCCCTGATTGACTGCTCTGATCAGTCCAGTGACGCTGTATCCGGCGAGCCAGTTCTACGCTCGTTCATAAGATAAAATCGATTGATGCGAGCCAAAGGCCGATGCGATGCAGCTGGGATGCTACTGAACAAGGGCACCCTTGCCCTTCCTGGTTGGCAGATGAGTGAGCCCCGCGTCGATCCGGGGTCGCAGGGTTTCGCAGTGAACACTGCTGTACTGTGCTGCTGCCCTAAGATGCCAAGTTCCATGAGGTCACCTGGATCGATGCCCATCATCGGTGAGCTGGCTTTTTGGCCTTGTTGCACAGTCGCTGGGGTCCTCCCGACCCGTGACGGTGTATGGCGGTTCACCGACGCTGCCAAGTAGTAATCATGCAGCCCTTGATGTTCAAAAAGACTGCCGAATTTCGTTGGATCTTTCGACCTTTACTTTGTCAGTACGTTGGTTCGACCAGTCAGTTCAAGTATGATGGTGACCCAACACAGCGGTAGCGGTCGAGCCATGACTCGCCGGCAGCATACGCTGCGCCTGAAGAGGCAGTAGAATGTACGCGAGCGTTGGTGTTCCCTGAGGCTGATGCATCGATAGCCGATCTTGCAGCGACCCAGCATGGGATTCTTGGTCAATTTTGTCCGTCACTGGGTCTCGGTGTACCGGTAGTTTGACCGGTCAGTCGAGCACCGGTGACCATGCCACATGGATGACGCTGCTGTGCGCCACACACTGCGACACGTCCTGCAGGGCCAACTGTCAAAGTATATCAGGGCATGGTCGCCGTTGGTTCGGCTTCATACTTGTATCTCGGTTCCAATCGCCCGGAAGCGATTGAATCTGTTACTTTGTACGCCAGGTCGTTGGTGCGCGAAGCGTACACTAAGGTTGTGCGACACCGAACATGTGCGACTAATTCGACGACAAAGCCAATGGCGACGGCGACGCTGTTTGAACCCGAAGATGAGTTGCGATAAGCTCTGTAAAGCAAAATTCCACAGAGTATCTATGCAACAGGATGAATATCTACCCTTTTGGTCCCAGAGCAACATTTCCACATAAGGAGGCAGGCGGTACCGACAGGCCGCGGTGCCTGCCATGCGCGCGGGTTGGCGACTGCCCTGGTTCAAAAGAAATCGGGTAAGCTGGCAATCGTAACCCAAGACATGATACCATTCATGCCCTTTATTGAAGACCCATTTACGATTTGCGTCTGGGCCGCACATGTCATTGATATGGCATCGGCACCAAGGACGACAGTACGCTCCGCGTTAGGTACCTACAAGGCACTCAACCTGAGGAAATTCAGATCATTTCGTTTCAACGACGGTGAGAACACACCGTAGCCAGGGTCGAGAAGGCACAGCCCAGTCGACACGATGGAGCACTCTCTGAAATGCAACGTCCTCAAGTGCCGACAGGAGATTACAGACCGAGCACTGGTAACAACATGCAGGTGAGTATCTGTACATGCTGAATTGTCGGTCCTTTCTTCAGTCCTAACAGAAATCACGCAGCCACATATTCTGTATAGATTGCGCCGGACGCTCCGGTCTCGCTGGCCAGTCTGAACGCCGCAGCAGCTGTCCTGCTTGTAACAGCAATCTTGGCAACCCAGACGACGCCGTCATTGCTATCCTCAGTCCTTCAGAGGAGTATAAGACTAGTGTGTTGAGTGGTCTGAGTCCCAACATCATCATGGAGTGCGCTGGTAGAGCACTGAGCTTTTGGGCCTATCAAACGACCCAGGAGATGTGGGTGGACGCCGGAGTACGAGCATTTCTGCACTTGCTGACGATCGCCAGTGTGTATCAGAAATATCTTGAGAAAACCTTGACCGACAAGTACAAAGCGCTCGATATGCACCTAGACAAGACGGTGAACGAGGCAAACGCTGAAATCGAGAGTATACAGGGGCAGCTGAGGGGTACGCCCCCATCCGTCGACCATGTCAGTTCTAAAACTGACTGGTTCAATGGCAGACTTGGCGCTACAGAACGACTCAATGCGCCGAAAGTATGACGAGCTCGGCCAGGCGTTCAAAGACAAGAGCCGTAAACTATTGCAAACCCAGGAGCTCTACGACAGGGTAAAGAGAAAGGCAGAGATGGGGCAAATGCAGGCGGCGGCTTGTGATGCAGTGGACTCTCACCTACAAATGAATGTCTTCTCGGACACACGCGAGAAAGGGAGCCCGCGACAGGGTCTCTATGAACAGCAAGCTGACTTTAGCCAATTTCACAAAAGCCGAGGGTCTGACAGGACAGAGATGCCACCGCCTCAGAACCGCGGAGCATCTCAACTCGTGGCTAACGATGAGCTTTGGGCAAGGCAAAACACATTGTCTGGGAGTGAGTAGGACCGCGGGTTCTACAGTTACAAGTATCAAGGCTGACCTCAAGTTTCGCAGTAGACACGCAGAAGGCCCCGATGATCACACCTGTTCGGCAACGCACACGCAACACGGCGAATATCGGCCTCTCGGCAATCCCCGGACTTGTTGCAGGTTCGCCAGTACCGTTAAACGGGTCGACCCGCATGCAGGAGTTCACCATACGAGAACAATCAGCGGTCGCTGGAAATCGCGAATCCGGGGTGGGTGACCCGTCGATCAATGCTGCTCACCTGCATCATCCTACGAGCAGCAGCGCAACGCCTGTGCCACGTGGTAAGCACAACGGACCAGCCTCTCGTGCGGAGAAGATACCGACTGATTGCTTAGTGCCGCAACGATCGATTTTGATTTCGTCCGCTTTCGCGAGGCCGTGAAAGTGAATAGCCCACTATCGAGGCCTTCCAGCAGTGTAGGTTTGACTGATGCGAATGCCAATAAGTTGTCAAGGCAGGCTGATACATCACGCAAGTCACGCGTTCGTGTTTCAACGATTTGCTTCGGAGAAACGCAAGTAGAAAGACGCATCATAGGAAACAGCCATGCTGTGCTAAAATGCAATGACCCAACCGCACTGTGATTATTGCTAAACAGATTGTATGCTAGACAATACTCTTGTTCGTGAGTACAGACAAAGGGGTGCACATTAGGTTGATGTACCCATGCCGAGCAGTTCACTCGCTCAGACGAGTCTCCAGAATCGCGAATGTGCATTTAAACCAATTTTTTTCTTCTGAACTTCTCTGAATCCAGACTTTTGAGGATTGACATCCTTACCTTGAAGAAAAAATGCGCCACCAAACCTGCGAGAAACGGATGGCACGTCTCTCAAAGTACAGCCTGAAGGCTGTTGGCACGAGAGTCTGCCTGAAGCTTGGGAAGACCAAGCAATTATGTCGCAGACTGTTAGGAAGGAGGCCTACTGGCATAATTGCTGTGCAACAGTCTAGCTGGGTTGAGGCCTTCGTTCCTCAGCCGTATTCTCCCTTCATGTCACCAGCCTCGCCAGGACTTGCGGCAACAGAAGAACCGACCATTCAACATGGTACTGATGCACAGGAACCCTTGTCTTTGGCCCCATACATGGTACCGCGAGATACCACGGGCGAGACAACTCAGCCTCCACCACGTCTCTCAGCTGACGCGCCACAGAGTCCGCGTCTCGACCCGGTTGCTGAGATGGGGTCTCAGTCTTTGACCGCAATCGCTGCTGGCAGTGATTGTCTGGCAAGTTCAATGACACAACCGCGCATCGACAGAAGAAATCTTGGTGAGCCGTGGGAGTCGCTACACTCCAACCCAGTACACCTAGATGTTTTAGACATGTCAGCAATCTCGACAGCGCCAGGGTCTGTTTTCGATGAAGCGGATCCTCCTAGCAACCTCCAGGAGTGCCGTATCCCAGGCGAAACAGAGGACCAGTCTCTCAATTCTCTCGCTGGTGAAGTGGAAAGCCTCAAGCAGCGGCTTGCGGAGGTGATGCGCCTCCGTGAGCGCGAACGCGAGCAAGAGAGATGTCATCGAAGAGATGAGCAAATTCAGAAGGAACGGCTGCACAAAGAGCAACTTGATCACGAGAGGGAGATCAATGCACAACGCCTCATCGAGATGGCACAATTGCACGATGAAGCGCTTCTTCAGGCGAATCGAGATCACGCAGACAATCTGGCAGAAGCTGTCAGCCAGGTAACGCGCAAGCTCGAGATGGAGCGACAAGCTCTTCACGCAGAAGATCTCCTGAGTGTCGAGGCGTATCGTAAGTTATGGACTGCGGAGGTTGGTAGACGGACTAAGCAGGAGAAGCAGTTGGCGATGGTAAGAAAGGAGCTGATTGCTGCGAACGGCAGACTGAGAGAGAGTGCCGGGCTCTGTTGAGCGTGCTGATCTACTACAGGTTTGTTGATCCGTCGAGCAAGGGGCCGTCTGGAGCTAGCACAGCGGTCAATGACGTATTGCTAAGGTGCGAAAGCTTCGGGGCATCAATGAGACGATGAAATGCTGCGTCGGCGAACGACTTTGCTCTCTTCACTCGACATACTGTGCAACCACAGCGGGGGATATCACGAAAACGCAGAAAGCTGCAGAAGAATGATCGCACAAGAACGAGGTGAGGGATCACAAGGTGAAGGTAGTTCTAGGTAAGGTATCTGAGGTAGGTAGGTAAGGTAAGGTAGGTTGGTAAAAAGGTAGGTGGACAGTTAGGCAAATGCAACTGTCAACGTGCGACGATATGGAGCGACTGATAACAGCCGCACAGTACTATCATCGAAGCCCGATCCCGCCCCAGACGGTTACTTGACTCTCTCACAGGTGGTGTAAATACCGTGCTAACACAGTGTGCACCTGCCAACCTTCCATTCCTCAGCTCGAGACATTTGTGCATCAAACATGATTCCACACATGTGCTGGGCGAAGCCGATCCATCACATCACATCCTGAGAGCGTCGAACTCTTGCAAATCCAAGGTAAACAAGTGCAAGTCTGTCAGCCAAGCAGTCTCCTTAATCCCTAGCTCGCCGGACGCATCAGCTACCTGTCATGGCCACTTCCCCTCTCAAGGTTGCTATCTTGATTGTATCAACGACGGCATCCAAGAATCCAGCCTCGGACAAATCCGAGTTGGTCCTGAGAGATGTCATAGAATCCGAAGGCGGAGGCCAGTGGGAGGTCGTCGAGACCAAGATCGTGTCAGACCATGTCCCTCAGATTCAGCGTCAGATCATGCTCTGGGCCGATCTCGGTGCCGATGCTGTCAACCTCATCGTGACCACTGGCGGGACAGGTTTCGCCGTGACGGACCATACACCTGAGGTGAGTCTCTGCATCTAAGGTTATCCATGTCGTCTACCGACTGACTCCCTGTAGGCCGTCGGTGCTTTACTGCACAGACAGGCTCCCGGCATAGTTCACGGCATGCTGGCCACATCGCTGGCGGTGACGCCTTGTAAGTATATCTACAGATCAAGATTCGCAAATGCCAGCCAACTGAAACTTTCCAGTTGCCATGATGTCTCGGCCCGTCGCTGGTGTGAGGCACAGCACCGTCATCGTCACTTTGCCAGGCTCACCAAAGGGCGCCAAAGAAAATCTGCAGGCCATCCTGAGGACGCTCCCACATGCCTGTCTGCAGGCTGCAGGCGTAGACTCAAGAGCCCTGCACTCAGGTGGCGTCAAAAAGCTGGAAGCCGATGCTGGTATCAGGGCGGGCCAATCAGCCAGCTCACAGACTCACGGAAACGATCATTCTCATACCCACGGTCATGGCCACAGCCACGACCACAACCATGGTCAAAGTCACAACCACGGTCATGGCGGCTTGGTCAGACACACCGGAAATCAGCAGGTAGTTTCGAACGATCCGAGCCTGGGACCTACCCGACGGTATCGAGAGTCGCCCTACCCTATGTTGGCGGTAGAAGACGCCCTGGGCATCATTGAGCAGCACACGCCGGAAGCCGACATCGTCTCTCGCAAGGTGGATGCTGACCTCATTAACGCAGTGTTGGCAGAAGACGTGACGGCCAACGAAAATGTGCCCGCTTTCCGTGCCAGCATTGTTGATGGCTATGCTGTCATCGTTCCCAAAGACGGCAACATGAAGGGCGTGTACCCAGTGACTGCGGTGTCGCATGCTGCCCCGAGCGAGATCGGCACCCTCAAGGAGGGCGAAATTGCGCGCATCACTACGGGGGCGCCTCTGCCACCTGGGGCCACCTCTGTTATCATGGTCGAGGACACTCTGCTCAAAACTAAGACGGATGACGGCAAAGAGGAGAAAGAGGTCGAGATTCTTGCAGACGGAGTGAAGCCTGGCGAAAACATTCGTGAAGTCGGCAGCGACATCAAGAAGTTAGACACTATTCTCCGCAAGGGCGAACAGATTTCTGGCATCGGCGGCGAGATTGGCCTTTTGGCTGCCGTCGGTGTGGCCTCGATCAAGACCTACAGAAGGCCCGTCGTGGGTGTTTTGTCCACTGGCGACGAGATTGTCGAACATGACCGAGAAGGCGAGCTGCGTCTCGGCGAAGTCCGTGATACGAATCGCGTCACCCTTTTGGCGGCTGCCAAAGAGCGAGGCTTCGAAGCCATCGACCTCGGGATCGCACGCGATCGGCCTGGTGCGCTGGAAGAGACGCTGCGCGAGGCCCTGCGTAAAGTCGACTTGCTAGTCACAACAGGTGGTGTGTCTATGGGAGAGCTTGATCTGCTGAAGCCGACCATTGAGCGATCTCTCGGCGGCACCATCCATTTCGGCCGTGTGGATATGAAGCCCGGTAAACCGACCACATTTGCGACTGTTCCGGTTAAGACCAACGCCGGCGAGAGAGTCTCAAAGCCGGTTTTCGCCTTGCCGGGAAACCCTGCCAGTGCGCTTGTGACCTTTAATCTGTTCGTGCTGCCTGCACTGCACAAGCTGGCCGGTGTGGAACCCAGGAGCCTGTCCAAGGTGCCCGTAGTGCTGGCCCATGGTTTCGCCTTGGACAAGGGGCGACCCGAGTACCATCGTGCTGTCGTCACTGTTGGGAAGGACGGTGTTCTGCACGCCAGCAGCACAGGAGGACAGCGAAGCTCGCGCGTGGGCAGCCTTCGGTCTGCCAACGCCCTACTATGTCTGCCGAAGGGGAACGGGCCTCTCGAGAAGGGGGCTCAGGTGCACGCGCTGTTGATGGGTGGTGTACAAGCCGAAATCTGAAAGCCTCCCGTGCGGGTTTCAGGGAGACATGGGACGCTAGTCGTAGTGTTGTTCAATCCCTACATGGGCCCCCTAGGTCCTCATTACAGACCCAGAAGCACGAATGAAGAACGTTCAGTTAATATCACGACTGGTGGGCAGGAAACCTTGCAGTGAATCGGCCGAGTTCTCGCCACTCGGCAGCAGGTATGAAGGAGTCTGATGTTAATAAATGACACCCAGGTCCTGTACTGGGATATATGGGAATGCTATTACACTACTGCCCGTGAATTTCTCATGGACCTTGTGTTCCGACAGTCGTTTAGCAGTTCCTGATGCGTTGTATTTGCAACAAACATCCGAAGCGCGGTGTAAAGAGCCAGCCATGAGTGTACAGGTCCATTAACAAAAGTGATGTTACAGTATAAGACAAGTCCTCTCCCAGACCTTTATCCGTGACGCCTGGCCAAGTCCTCGCTCGTCCTTGGTCGTGATGCAAGCTGCTGCTGGCTGCTCCCGATACCGCCTGAGCCCATCGAGCGGAACCCCTGATATCATTGCGTGGCCCATCTGGCCTCCTTTCGTGGGTGTTGATTTTGTAACTTGTAGACAGCTTCGAAGCGGGTCCATCTCTCGCCCATCCCTTGTCTATTTGCCTCCAAACTCGGTCGCCTTGCTGGAAACAAGAAGGCCGACAATGAGGCCGAAAAGACCCAGCACAGAGCTGAAAATCTCGACAACGAGAATCTTGACGAAACTACGCGTTGGATCCTGTTAGCATCCGATCCGCCGGAAAGGGCGCAAAAGAACCACTTACAGGCTGGGGTCCGCGGCATCTGCCAAGGCAGCACTGCTGCCGTTGATACCGACGGCGACACCACAAATGAGGTTGCACATGCCTACAGTCAGGCCAGCCCAGAAAAGCGCGAAGCCCGTGTAATAGCTGTTTCCGTCGTGCAGTTCGGCGCCAGAGATGTAGCTCAGCTTCGAAGAGAACACAATGGACATGATGACGCCGTAGATGGCGACGACCTCGCAGAAGATGATCGAGATGAGGTTCTTTGTGCGGATGCGGGGGGCCTTGACGCCACCGCCGAGGATGGAGGAACCGGTGATGAAGATACCCCTATCAAGTCGCACTGGTTAGTACAGGTGCTGAGATCGGGTCGCCAATGGTGTAGAGTTTGCGACGGGTTTGCATCGAGGGAGTGAGCGCGTACCATGCTGCGCCAACCACGGAGAGGGCAATGCAAAGGGAAACGCCCAGAGAGGCCCAGGAGTAGGGTGACGTCGATTCTAGGAAGGCGCCAACGTTGAACGCCTCTCCGGAGCCCGTGAAGAGCATGTCTGGGGTATAGAGATTAGCCTAGCGACCTTTCCTGGGCTGCGCAACGCCGGAGGGGACGTACAAGCTCCCACGACGAGCAGGGAGCTCCCGATGCCTCCCAATCCATAGGTGAGACTCATATTGATCGTATTTCGGCGTGTCGTCGTCGATACGATAGTGTTGAGGCGGGCGTGTTCGTCGGTATCGTGTCAATCAGTCAGGCCTCTGATTGAAGCTGCGGCAAGCTCTCACGAGGTTGCCTTGGACAAGCACTCGATGTTATGTCATCCGAACTAGAGCCGGTTCAATCACGTGCAGCTGTGAGCTTGGCAGCCTGGAACTGCCTGCTGAGTCATCGGGTTTACAACCTCCCGGATCTCCAAGCTACCGGGAACCTCCACACGTCAACACCACCTACGCCACCTTGGTAGACCTTCCGACGATCACAAATCAATCGTCAAGATGGCTTCTAACCCCGAATCGTTCTATGAACTGTACAGGCGCAGCAGGTACAGCTCCTTGCTACACATTGGTGTCGTCTTTATAACTTGACTAACCCGTTCGCCCCGCCTGACAGCATTGGCCTCGCGCTGATGGACATGCTCGACGATCTGATCAGCGCTGAGCGCATCTACCCGCAGTTGGCCATGAAAATCCTGGCCAACTTTGATCAGGCCATCACAGAGGCTCTTCAGAAGAACGTGAAGGCTCGTCTGACGTTCAAGGTGAGCAGGCGACGGATGATGCACGTTGGGCCGTACCATGGAGCTAACCACGAGGGGCGCTGCTTTGCGCTCGCTGGCTGTGCAGGGGAGCTTGTCGACGTACCGCTTCTGTGACGAAGTCTGGACCTTTCTCATCAAGAATGTCCAATTCAAGCTCGATAATGGCGGGCAAATGGTCTCTGCGGACAAGGTCAAGATTGTGAGCTGCAACGCCAAGAAGCCTGGTGAGGGCCCTTGAGCTGCTTCGAAGGAGACATGGTCTCGATGGGTCCACAGCGAACACGACATACGACAATACGTAACGATGGTCGGGCGAAGAGAATACTGCATCAGACATGGGTACGGGTACGGGTACGGGTCCGGGGTTGGACAACGGCGTTCCGGTACTGCTTTCACCCGGCTGCGGCCGTTTTACAGATTTGCATTTCCTGCGGGATTGGGGGCACAAAGTCAAACGAGAATGACGAATGGACAAGGACATTGAGTCAATGATAACAGGCTTCGAAATACAAGCAGCCGACCCTGAGGCCATGACTGTGACCGTCTCTGGATAGTTGGTGTATTGTGCGTTGCGTGGCTGTGAAACTGGTTTGACTGCATACCCGTTCCGCGACGATCCTTTGTTTGTCACCAGTGAACACTTGACCGAGGATTCGTGTCAAGCTAACTAAGTTGGGCACAGGGGGGGGAATCGCCAGAAAGGGGCAAAAACAGCAGAAGTAGTGCCGTAGAGGTGAACACACAGAAGTGCTTTCTCTGGCATTTGGTATATCTACAAGCCGGACCAGGCTGATCTACTTTCTACGTTTCCTAGAAGCCCCAGAATCGTCAGCGGACTGCCTCTTCCTTCCCTCCTTCCGCCAGAATTCCTTGCTCTCCTTCTTCTCTCTTTCCTCCTTCTTTGCCTCGCCATCCGCAATCTTTTTGCGGTATGCGGCGCGCTGCTCCTCTTTCTTGGCTGCCCTCTTCGCCACCTTCTCATTGCGAATGGTCGTAAGCTGCTGCATCAAGTTCTTGGCGCGCTTCTCCTCCTTCGTGGACATGACTGCGCGCTTCTGCATGTACGTCTCCTTCTTCTGCTTCTTCGTCTGCACGATCTGTGATTTGAAAGGCAGTTCGGCAGCAAGGGCACGCGGCACCCGGAGAGGGTTGAAGTGGCGGGTCTGGCGCTCAATCTTGCGGTACTGGCTGTTCTTGAGCTGCGGCGTGGCGATGCTCTGATCGCGGCGAACCTCTCCTGTCAAACGCATGCCCTGCCAGCCGATCATATTGGTAACCGGGTTGTAAAAGCGATGCGGCTTGATAGGGTACCAGGCGCGAAGGAAAATGATGTCGCTGTAGAGAATCTTGTCTTCAAAGGTTGCACGGAAGTTGCCCTCGGGTTTGGAGAGTGCGCGCTTGATCTGTCCACGAATGCCGGAAACAGTCTTGATCGAAGCACCTTCAAACTTGGCAATCTCGAGAGATGAGTTGAACATTCCCTTGATGAAAGCGGTGTTCTTGTGGATTTTGTCGGGTGTACCAGTGAGCTTGAGCTTCTTGACAATCTCGGTGGACTCGTCAACGCTGAGCACTGTGCCTGTTGCTGCTATCCTGAAGCCCGGGTTTTCCGATGAGAAGGAGTTAAAGCATACAAAGCCAGTGTTGGGCGCGATCAAGGGAGCGTACACCGTCGCGAAGCAGTGCATATGTTCGGGTGTGTACTTGAGCATACGATTCCTCGTCCGCGAGTCCGTTGTGCTGTAGATAGGCATCGTCTGGAACCGACGCCATCCCAGGGAGAAGATCAATGGATCGTTCGTCTTCAGGATCTTCTTGTGCCAACGGTGCTTCTTCATCCTGACCTGGACGTAGCCGAATCGATCTTCTGTGGCAGAAAGACCGCCAAGGATCAAGGGTGTCTTTGCCGAGAACTTTTCAACAAACTCGGCCGGAACGCCCTCGATGACGAGCTTGGCGTATCTACCAGCCTTGTAACCCTCCACTGCACTTCTTTGGCGCTCGTCAAGTTCCTCGAACTCGGCCTTGTTGATATCCAGTTGCTTTTGAATCATAGCCTTCTGTGCGTCATACCAGTCGTCTTCGCCAAACTCTTCAGTCTCACCACCTTCACGTCTGGCCTTCGCTTTGTCGTTCATGAAGCCTTCCCGATCTTCCTCTTCGAATCGAAGTTTGAGCTCCTCTTTACGCCGTGCGTTTTTGGCTCGCTCATCCTCTAGGGACTCGGGCTCTTCAGCAGGGGCTTCGACGCCTTCACCTTCTTCGGCATTCTCAAGATCCTCGAAAACACCATCGCCTTCGTCATCCTCATCGTCGTCGATGCCGTCAAATTCTTCGTCTTCTTCACCACTCTCACCGTCCTCCCTCGACAGCTTGGCCGAAGTGAATCGTTGCCTCAGTGCCTCCACATTCTTCTCCACGGACCACTTCGCGGCCAGGTCCTCGTAGTCGTACAGGGGTATCGAGCGGTCCTCGGCGTTGTCTTCCTTCTCCTGTGTCGTTTTCTTGAAAAAGTCCTCATCGTCGGAAGCCTCAATGTCCTCTTCCTCGTCATCATCATCACCTCGCCACCTCTTCAGCACCTGTTCGGGTGTCATGGAGTCGTCGTACATGAATCTTGCGAGATCCGGCGTGTGGTATGAGCGCTTCTTGCCGTGGAGTTTCTTCGCACGAGAAGACATGTTCTCTTTCCACTTGAGCGCCGCAGCCTCTTCGTCAGAATCCATATCCTCCTTGTCCTCATCGTCGAAATCGCGCTCCTCATCCTCGTCGAATTCGTCTTCGGAGCCCTCGTCAGATCCGGACAGAGAGCCGAGATCAGAGTCGCTGTCCGCAAACGCTAGATCGTCGTCGGTGGCTTTCTTGTCGGCATCCTGCTTGAACATTTTGCCGAGTTTTCCCTCGTCGAACTCGGTTTCGACTTCGGAATCGCCCTCGTCTTCGCCACTAACGAACCCCTCATCATCTGGGACCTCCTCATCGGAGCCCTCATCGCGATCTGCAAACCGAGCCTTCCGCTGGGTTTTGCGACCGGTGTCTTCTTCTTCCTCCTCTTCCTCCTCCTCCACAGCCTTGACCTGGTCGCCGCCCTTGAAGAGCTGCACACCCTCCTCAGTTTGACCTAGCAGCTTCCTCTCGGCCTGCAAACCAACAATGAGCTCCTCGCCCTCGCCGCGCTCAACGTCCGCGTCCTTGTCGAAAGTGAATCCCTTTTCTCTCGTAATCCAGATGGCATCGCCATCTATCCTGAGGCCACTTCGGTCTGACATGGGAGCGTGCACCTTCTTGTCCTTCTCATCAAGCCTTCGTCTCGTGGTTTTACCAGTGATTTTGGCGATAGCCTGCTCCATTGCGGGGGTTGGGCATGGATCTGGTAGGACCTCCATGTTGGCAATTGAAAAATCGCCCAAGCCGGGAATGTGGACTCGCTGGCCTTGGGCTGCGAAATTGGTTCCTCGCAGATATCCAGACAGGACCACGGAGCGATCGCAATTGGGGTCCTCTTCGATCTTGGTGGGGTGGGTGATGTCTCTGTAGCTGTCGATAACGCTGAAGGGGTGTGTGTTCCTCCAGATCAAGGGTCGAGGGTTCTTCATGACAGATAGGTATCGGGACAGGTTGTGGATTTCGCGATCGGGGTAGCGGCCGTTGAGAACACCAGAGAGGTAGAAGAGATGTGCGCCCTGGTACAGCTCGCTCCAAAGCCTGCGCTTCAGTCTCCTCTTGGCATCTCTTAGCGCCTGCGGCTTGCGGAAGAGATCCAGGTGTGTAAGAATGCCGAAGACGTTGCCGGGCATGCCTGTGGCTGCAAGGACGTTGAGGAACTCCATCGTCTCCATCTCGAAACCAAAGTTGCCGTCGATCATGAGGAGTACCACATCTGCGACCTTGGCCATATCGACCATGGCCTCGAGTTCGTTCGGGCATTCGACAAAAGTCAAACGCTGTTTCTTCGAAGTGACAACGGTAACGGGGCCCTGCGGATCAGAGATTGATTCCTTTGCATATCGCCGGATCAGACTTTTCATCAGCGTCGTCTTGCCGACGCCGGGAGGGCCGACAATGGTAACGATTCGCGGAGGGGCTTCATCGGGAAGTCGGTCGACGAGGGGAACGTGGAAGCGCTTTTCTTTGA
This sequence comes from Verticillium dahliae VdLs.17, assembly GCF_000150675.1. Classification (NCBI taxonomy): domain Eukaryota; kingdom Fungi; phylum Ascomycota; class Sordariomycetes; order Glomerellales; family Plectosphaerellaceae; genus Verticillium; species Verticillium dahliae. The sequence continues at coordinate 1,279,439 of NW_009276921.1, read as the reverse complement.
TCTATTGCCCCCAAGTTAGTTCTCTGTGAGTTCTCACGGGCGAGACGTCGAAACATACATCGGAGGATCGAGCAGCTTGCCGCGCAAGTTTACCGGGAGCGTTGAATGCGAAAGCCTTCGGGTTGCGATCTGGATTCATGTCAACAGAGTCAAACAAGATAGACCAGACATGTTAACGACGTACCACCGGTGTGCTGCTTCTTCTCCTTGGCCTTCCTGTGAGGCTTGTGTACTTGTTGCTCCATGGTGGCCGACTCTGCCAATTCTGCAAGATTGGGGCGGACAACAGCTGGACAGGTCAGAACGGGACGGGTCGACGAGCATCGAGATAGTAGCCTGACACTTTTTTCTGGAGGACCCGATAAAATTTGCGAGAGATCGTTATCTAATCTTATCAGCTTATCGATACCGCTGGAACAGGTGAATGACGAACCCCACCTTGGTGCCCCTCACCCCCAAGGTGTCGAACCAGTGCACCGACCCGCACCTCAACCCCGCGGCTCGGGTTGTGGTAAAAAGTGTTTCGTCCATTGGCCCAACTTGATTCCCATACTTTCCATCTAGGTACATCGGATTGTGATTCTGAAGCTGCTCTCGTAATGCAAGACTGTGGCTGCTCGCTTTTGGCTCATGGAGCAGAGAATGATCACATCTAAGGGACTATGCAGGTGGAGATCGCCTAGACCTACCTGATCAGCCACAAGACCAGACCATTCTCCCAGTTATCTAGCTCCGTCTAGCGAGGTAGATTTACTCTGACGGGCATGTGCCCGGAAAGCCAGATCAGGTATGCACGAAATGCATATTTCAGGGAATGACGTAGACAAGCAGCCTGAGCATACATGCAACACGCACCACATCTGGCTCCATTCAGCACATCATCAGGTCAGGTGGCAGGTAGTCAGTATCAGGCACCGCCTAGCGGCATCTTACTTGTTATCTCACTGGATCGACGGAACGCAAATATACGAAGAGCGTACGAAGAAGGATTGGCCGGGCACTTATGCAAGGTGTACCCTCCCTCCTCTGTTACGCAGCGCATAAGATGCGACATCCGGGTTTTATAAGAAGCATCCAGCACCCTCGAGCATCCCAAGCAACTACCTTCCCGCAACAACGACTTTCATCACTTTCTCAGACAACCCAGCTCAGTCAGACCACCAACAGAAACGAAAACATGCCTTCCTACATCGTATGATTGTCCTTGAGCGGAATGTACTAGTTCAAAAGGCTTACCATCCTCAAGGTTACGTGCAAGCAGGGTGCGACCGACGAACAGGTCAACTCGTAAGTTGACTTAACCTGAAATGTCCCAGGAAGTATAGATTCTATTTGCTAACAGTGACACGCAGCGCGAAGGAGCACGCCAAGAGCCAGGGCGGCACGATCACGCACGAGTACAACCTGATTAAGGGTTTCGCGTATGTTCAAACATTTCCATGTCATACAATTCAATGCTGACTTGTAATCATTTCAGTGTCAAATTTGACGACGACGCTATTATTGCCCTTGAGGCACACGAGCACGTCGAGAGTGTCGAGGCGGATGGTGAGATGAGGATTCAGTAGACGACAGCATTCTAGACATGAGGTCCCAAGGAGCAGCATCGCAACCCAGCATATAGAATATACTACCCATGGGTACCTAATGCAAAGTGCAATCGCTTGCTTCTCGGCACTGAATCGAGTCCTTGGGTCTCGCACACGATGCTCTCGGATGATGACATGTTGATGCCACCTCGTTGACTTTCGAGGCGCTTTGATGTGAGGGGTGACCATGACGAGTGTTGTGGTGGACGCGGGGCACTTGATCCCCCGCACGGTATTGCTCGGCTTGGGTCGGCAGAGTGCCCATCAAAGCTGGGACAGCGCTTCTCACGCTGAACTACAGGGGGTTGAAGGCACCAATCAAGCAGCTGAAGAGCCCTGCTGGACAGCATCCCAGGACACAACCAGTGAGTCAAGTTTCATGCATGATGGCCCTGACCTTGGGCTCATGCACCTTATTACCTGTCCACGCCGTCAACCAACTCCGCCGCAGACCGCGACACATCACCCATTACCACCATGCCGACATGCGCGGCATCACATCTCCATTGAGGCATAGGTGCCGACCGACGACTTTCTTGCATCCTACACCGCGCGCCCGTCGGTGCATTTCTGTCACGACCAACCGACCATTCCCTTGGGAAGAGCACACCACCTCCTCTCGCGAGCATGGCGGCGCCGACTTCTTTACGCTGGCGGGTAAGCCACAGCATCCGTTGAGTCTCGCCGATCTGGTCAAGTAGGTGCTGGACTGATTTTTCATCGTTTTCCAACGCTTCTCTGGCAGTCTGCTGATTCTTTGACTGTTTTCCAGGCATGGCCGTCCACCATTGAGCGAGGCTTCCCTCCTTGCTTCTGCAAACTTCACACTCTCCCTCCTTCCCATCCGCCTGGCACGACGAATTCAGGCGCTACGAAACTTGCCGTTTATCGTGGTTTCGAATCCCAACATCAGGCAAATATACGACAAATACGAGACGTCATTGTCGACATTGCTGCCGTGGTGGGAGAAAGGCAAGAACCCAGTCCGTACTCTGGATGACGAAGTCCGCTTCACCCAGGTCCTTGCCGACCTCGTCAGGACGCATACCGACACAATTCCAATTTTGGCACGTGGGTTCTTGGAAGCCCGCCGTCACATCTCCCCGGCCGATGTGACAACTTTCCTCGACCAACATCTTCGAGCACGCATCGGGACGCGACTTGTGGCTGAGCAGCACATTGCCCTGCACTACTCTTCCCAGCCTCACTTCAACCCGGACGCCAGTCCGACGCCATGTCTTGACCACCCTTCGTTTGTAGGCGTCATTGACACCGCTCTCCGGCCTGCAGACATTATCCAGAGCCAGGCCGAATTCGTTGCTGAGATCTGTGAGCTTCGCTACGGCACGAGGCCACAGTTGATCATCAATGGAGACCCCGATACCACATTTGCCTACGTGCCCATGCATCTCGAGTACATCATCACCGAGCTCCTGAAGAATGCGTTCCGTGCGTCCGTAGAGCGGCCCGGCAACACAGAACCGGTCGTCGTCACCATCGCGCCCGAGCCGTCATGCGGCGAGGCCGTTCAGATCAAAGCACCAAGCGAAGAGCGTGGCAACTTCAAGAGCGACTTCATCCAGCCACTGGACGATAATGCACCCGGTGTGACTATTCGAATCCGCGATCGTGGAGGAGGAATTGCCCCCGATGTCCTTCCGAATATCTGGTCGTACTCCTTCACAACTTTTAATGACGATTTTGACGACCTCCCTGGCAGCGGTGGAGGCTCTGATGCCTACGGCGATGGCTTGACGGCGATCGCCAATGCCAACGTGGGCGGCAGCTCACTTGCGGGGCTTGGATATGGCCTGCCCCTGAGTCGAGCATACGCAGAGTACTTCGGAGGCGGCATTGCCGTGCAGAGCCTGCACGGTTGGGGGGCAGATGTTTATCTCAAGTTGAAGGGCATCGGTGTGCACTGAGGGATCTGGCGTTGGGAAAGTGTTGGTGCTGCGTACATTGCAAAGCAATCTTTAAAATAAGGGGCGCAACTTGGAGTATCTTACAGGCGCCTTCATGTGCGTTCTCAATGAATTTGTGTCATAGCGTTCCACTTTGTTAGGCATGACTGTTGTGGTGATGTCGTCAGCCTCTTCAGGCGGCACTATTTGGCATCATAGCTCGTGATTTTGTTGGCTGAGGGCTGCTGTTTCGAGCAACCAGTGTTGAAGCCATGGGTGGCTCTAAGAGACGCACGCAGATTGGCTTTTAAAATCCTGATTGAGAGAGATTTGGATACGCAGTTCTTGAGTCCTTATTGACGGACGGGCACTGTATCTCTTGAACTTCTACTTCAAGATTGAGAAACGTGGATGGCCATTGTAAATACAAACATAAAACGGACAAATTCATCCGTCACATTGCCCTGGCGTGTCCGTGATGCTAGTCAGTTCCAATGGTTGGATGGAAGTCGCTCATTGGACAGCCAGTTGGAGGAGCGTTGATGGAGCTTGGACCACATGCGCGCCCTGGGATTGAGGAAACCGTGGACCTTTTCGGTACCTACTCGCAAGGTCGCTACGTAGGTGCCTTGGATTTGCTGGTTCAACTCGTACATCGCAACAGCACCCTCCTCTTGACGCCATCGCAAGATACCCGCTGTCGATCAGAGAACCGAAAACACACTTATTCCGGATCTAGCATTCGACCCACGACAGCACAGCCGACTTAACAATCTCCTGCTAAAGCAACAAAATGGCCGCGGCAAGCTCCAGGGACCCTTACTCGAACCCTCCCTTAGACGACGATGACTTGATCGATCCTGATGATGGTGCGCATTCACTATCAAGCGCTTCACTCAGACGTCTTGCTGACCTCGTACACCTTGTAGCCGATCTCAACGACTTCGATGACCCCCTCGGAAACACATCATCTCGTCAGCCCCTGACGGGCAACATCGGCTCAGCACCCGGAGGCTCGTCATCGCGCCCCTTGAACGAGAGCGCGTGGACGTCGCGGATACCCGGCGAAGATCGACAGACTCCCCAGAACACGATTGACGAGTCTGTTTGGGATACGCTTCGCCGCGACCTTCTCGCCATCTGGGCTAAATTGCGCGAGGTGCTGTACCCCAAGTACCTGCTGGGCGGCACCATGTTTGATGCCGACGGACTTCGGGGCGCATATGCCAATATCAGAGGTGCTGGATTCTCCGGAGCGCGCGACGAGATTACAGGTCTTGCAAGCCGCTTCATGGACTCTGAAGCTCTCCTGTCGCAGAACACTATGACACCAGGGCTCATGGACTGGGACCTTTGGGGTCCTTTGATCTTCTGCCTGCTCCTCAGTCTTCTGCTCAGCTTCAACGCCTCTCCTGACCAAAAGGATATTGTCTTCAGCGGCGTTTTCGCCATGATCTGGATTGGGGAGGCGGCTGTCACGCTGCAGATCAAGCTGCTGGGTGGCAACATGTAAGTCACGAACAAGATTGCTCCGCGGAGGACAGTGCTAATTGAGCTTGTCTCACAGCTCATTCGCGCAGAGCGTTTGCATCATCGGCTACACGCTGTTTCCTCTCGTACTTGCGGCAATGCTGTCTGCGATCGGCATACCCACGATTGTCCGTGTGCCCGTGTACCTGGTCCTCGTGGCATGGTCGCTGGCTGCCGGCGTTAGCATCCTGGGTGGCAGCGGCGTGGTCAAGAACAGGGTTGGTATCGCTGTGTACCCCCTGTTTGTATTCTATCTATTCCTTGGCTGCCTCTGCTTTATCAGCTGAGCGACCGGAGATCAAGAGCATGCGGAGGCGGAAAGTGTGGAAATGGCCGCTGCAAACCAGCAAGCGTCACAAGGCTCAATTTCAACTCGGCTGCAAAACTGTGTACCACTAGATATCCCTGGAAACTTCTTTTTTTGCGCTACATGAAAGCCTGAGCCAAATCAAACCTCGTGTGAATTGGACCTGTCAACTATTTGTAGGCCTGTACTTGTCAGTGGTACTAAACCTGTTGCCTGCCAACGACAGTTTGAGCACAATCTTAGCACATGACATGAACATCATGAAGCAATAAGGTTACAGACCAACACCGCTCATGCATCTCAGCAAATCGATTTAGAAGAGGGTTATACCGACTTACCCCTCCGTTCTCCAACACCGGGGTTGCTGCCCGTCAGACACAAGCTAGACCCGCTGATTGGTCGCGTTCCGATATCATCTGCGAAAGGTAGGCCCGCACTAGCCCAACCTTAGCCCCGGGATTCAGAAGGAAGGCGCGAGCGGGCCAGTGGTATCTGCAACCTCATCACTTCGCCCAACTTGCGACGCAACTCGCCTTTACTCTCGGTCGTCCTCCAGCCTCGCGCCATACTGTCTTTGACGCGATTCTGGCAACTCTCAAAGGCCTTGCAATAAAGCATAGCCCCTTCTCTTTGGGACCTAGCTCAGCCACGCACCCGCTTTCTCATTCGGACCCCCCACCGACAGACACGACCTGCATTGCATACATTGCCGCCCACCGCCAGAACAAACTTCACCTCTGCTCTTAGCAGCCATGGCCGACGAACCCCAATCTGGCAGCCCCAGGTCGGACCCTGTCGATTCCAAGGAGGACGCCGAGACTGCCGCTGCTCGCAAGGAGCTCAGACATGCCGCCATATCGGAGAACACCGTCGCCGATTCCGTTGGCCAGACTGGTCGCACAACACCCGAGGATGACCAAGAAGACGACCTGAAAGACCGCATCTCATCGCCCAAGAAAAAGCGCGCACGAGACCAACTAGACGACGTCGAGGCCGAAGAGCTCGACACTCACAGTGTAGCTTCGACCGATTCGGCCAAAGATCGGGCGTTGAGATCGGAGCCAGAAAAGAAGCGGCACAGAGATGAACTCGCAGACGAGAGCGTGAAGACCACCGCCGATACTGAGGTACAGCTTCTCGTTGAACCCAACTCAGCCTAATAAGCTAACAGTGAAACACAACAGAAGGGCTCGGATACGGTTGAAGACGAGGCGACGACAGAAAAGGTTACTGCTGATATATCGGATCAAACAGACCCAAAACTAAAGAGGTTGCCTGTCTCCGAGAAAGAAAAGACAACATCCTCTTCAGCATTCGCTAGCTCTGGATTTGCCAAACTCGCTTCGTCAAGCGCTTCTCCCTTTGGAGCTCTAGGCGGTAGCGGTGCGAAGAAGAGCGTGTTTGGCGGTTCGGCTGCTGCCGCTTCCCCCTTCGCGTCCGCATCGCCTCAGAAGCCTGCCACGCCGGCAGCCACACCCACGCTTAGCTTTGGGTCAGCGGGCGAGCCAGCGGCTGCATCGCCTTTCGCCAGCGCTGCACCTGGAGCGAATGGCTTCAAGTCCGTATTTGGTGGTGGCGGTGGATTCGGGAGTGCACTCGCCGGCAACCCTCTCACCAGTTTTGCGAAGCCAGGCGCATCCTTCAAAAGCGAGAAGCCGGCGAAACCGTTCGGCGCGCCAGAAAGCGACGCCGAGGACGAGGACGGCGACGAGGATGGCGACGAAGAGCCTGAATCAGCTGCCGATGACAAGGAGGCCAAGGAAGACTCCGACAAGGAGGACGCCAAGGTGTCAGAGGAGAAGAAGAAAAGCAAATTACAGCGAGGTGCGTCCACAGTCATTCATTATACAAGATTTCATTCTAACTGGATTCAGTCGCCGTTGACGATGGAGAAGCTGGCGAGATCACAGTCCTAGCCGTTCGATCCAAGATCTATCATCTAGTCAAGGAAGAGGGCTGGAAGGAGCGAGGCGCCGGAATGCTCAAGATCAATGTACCTGAGTCATGTGTTTCATTCGATGACGATGGTGTCCCCATTCCAGGATCTTTCGATGCCTCCGGCCTGGAGGATGATGAGGAGGCTGCTGGTGGCAGCAAGACCGTCCGTCTTGTCATGAGGCAAGACAGCACGCACCGTATACTGCTGAACACCATAGTCTTTCCGGCACTGGACTTCCAAGAAAAGGCATCTCTCAAGGCCGTCGGCGTTTGCTTCACTGCTTTTGAGGGAGAAGACGCTAAACCTGTGACTGTGCAGGCCAAGGTAGGAGCGGCGGAGTTACAATCCTTCTTCTAATCATGCTAACTTTGCCCTATAGATGAGCATTGCAAACGCTAAAAACTTTATGAGCGAAATTGGCCTGATCCAGCGCGAATTGGCGAGCGCTTAGTTGCATCCTGGGATGGACTCTCGCGTCGAAAGAATGTCCAGCATAGGATGACATAATAGGCAGCCATACTTAGCCGCATTTGCTTGTCACGATTGTGCGGCTCGGGCGTGAACTGGGGTGTTCATCGGCGATTGGTGTCATTGGCAAATAGGTCAGGACGGAGGGTAAAAGCATGCTACCATCGCCTGCTGGACAGACGGTTGCCTACGTTTACGATCGAGTGTGGGCGGAGGCTTCCTGTCGGTGTTACGGTTGAGTCATAGACCTGATCCAGAAGGCACACACATGCATGGCCGTTCTGGATCTTGAGGCTACGCAATGATATGTCAGTTTTCTCTGATGTGATCTGAGTTGAATCTCCTCGACGCATAACCCGCATCTTGTAGTACATGATGTTGATGGCTAGCGGCCATGCGGTCAAATACTGATTTACGAGCCTCCACCTATTACTTTGCTCTACCCAGAAGGCTGGATCCTGTTTAATCGTTGTGCTCTTACATATTTCTCTTACTCCTGATTCTTACATCTGCCGTGTCAGCATTTCCGGCTCTGGGCGGAATCTCAACTAGCCTGCAAGTTGATGAGGTTTACGACATGAATGATCAGAGTGCCCTCGAGCTTGGCACCTTCCGCCCACCTTCATACTCCGTAGCCTGAGGCTGTTCGGTCCGCGGGAATTGGTCCGCCGGGTGACTTTAAAAGGTTCCTAGTACGATTACTTCATTCAAAAAGCCAGATTTTCGTGAGCATGAGAGACGGACAGCTCTAGCAATTGCTATCAACCTTGAATTACACGATTTCGCTGTCGGCATTGTCGATTGCTCCGGTGTCTCCTCATGGCAGAGTCATGGGCAAAAACACACGTGACTTGGCGTTCTTCCCGCGACCTGTGGTGGTCCGTGCTCGCGTGGCAAGACAGACAGCATCATAGGTACACTCACGTATCGTCGCGAAAGAAACTTCTTGACTTCGTTCTCGCTCTCTTCTCAGCCTTGTTCTTATGAGCAGAGGTGACCCGACGCATTTGCCTGTAATCTGCCGGTATCCGGACGAAGACGTTGAGTGCCCCTCATGAACCTTCAGTTCTAGGTCTTCTTCGTACTTTGCTGATTGGTCAGCCTCTCAACGCCCGTACGTATCAATTCAGGCCTTGAGGCCTTGCTCCTGCTGGTCCATTTCGTATTTGTTGGAGTTTTTCCATTGACTTGCATATAGTTATCCGTCTCAGTCTGAACATGACTTCGTGAGAGAGAGCAGTGCTTCTCAAGCTCATGTCGGCCGATGAACGTCATGTGTCGCATGCTGTACTTACATTCTTCCGGTGCTACTGATCTCTAAAGAGCCAGTGCATTTGCTGGATATCATCGCATAATATTGTCATCAAGTCTCTCAGCCATGGAATCAGCTGATCCGCTGGCCGCGGCTTCATCGCCTGCCGTGTCAGGATCCTCGAGAGGAGGCAAGCGTAAGAGAGGCCAGGCTGGCGATGGACAAACAACTGGCAGTGATGCCGTTATCTTGGCCGGACTGCAAGATGCCAGCGGTGACACCGAGATTGCGGGAGAACCTCTCGCGAAACCCCGAAAGCGTGGTGGGTCGAGAAAGCCGAAAGCAACACTTAGTCGAGCAACAAGTGTAAGTGTAGTTGATTGTGAGACTGAGTGGCCCGAATCCTTCAGAGCTCTCGAGAAGACACACCGCGCTCTGAACCTCGTCTATACCTTTTGTTGCACGCGCAAGCACCTCGCTACAACCTTCGATACCATCAAATCCTCAGTCGAGTCGCATACCAAGAAACCCCTCACCATCGAGGACGTTGCAGCTATAGCCGCTCTGCGGCCAGAGGCGGTTAACTTCACCTATGTTGACGAAATCATGCTCCAGACAGAGATCATGGGAAGCGAAAGAGATGAAACGTTCAAGACCGGCCGAGCCAAAGACTTTCGCGCCCAAGGCCCCGCCCCTGATGCCTCTGTTGGAGGTATATCAGGCTTGGATGGCTTGGATCGTCACCGCGATGATGGGGTAGTCGGTGGAAAGGAGATACTGTATTTTGAGTTTGTGGATGGTGATCTCAAGCGCCAGGTCCAGGACAGGAAGACTGGAGAGCCTACGAAAGCCACGCGGAAACTGAAGGACGAAAAGCTGAAAATGCCCGTCTACAGCCAGAAGCAAATGACGACACTCATCGACAGACGCAACCAAAAGTTCTCTAACAGCATCAGCGTGTTCTTGAATCGTTGCTTAAGAGAACAAAGAGATCCTGTCGAAACTCTCAAGCTAGAGGCGCAGGCTTACATCCCTATCCCGACGGTAACGGATGACATTGCCACTGGCACCCAGCTGGATAGCCTCCCAGAAAGTATTCCCGCCGAACGAAAGAGCATACCGGAGATTGTCGACGAACTAAAGGAAAGCCCGTGGTATACAGGGCAGATCGTCCCTGATGGGCACCGGGTCTTTGAACCACAAGAAGCTGTATATGGTGATCTGGATTTCCTCCTCAGCCAAGATCTGGTAAATGCCTTATTCAACGCAAAAGGTATCACGCAATTCTTCGCGCACCAGGCAGAGGCTCTGAATGGACTGCATAATGGGCAGCACGTCGTTGTTGCAACATCGACCAGCTCTGGAAAGTCGCTCATCTACCAGCTGCCTCTCGTACACGCCCTCGAGCAGGACATGAATACACGGGCAATGTTCATCTTTCCGACTAAAGCACTTGCGCAAGACCAGAAGCGCAGTTTAAAGGAGCTAATCTCTTACATGCCCGGCATGGAAGAGGTGGTTGTTGAGACCTTTGATGGGGACACTCCAATGACTGAGCGGAACATGATTCGGGACGAGGCTCGAATTATTTTCACCAATCCCGACATGTTACACATAACCATCCTGCCCCAAGAGGAACGCTGGCGAACGTTCTTGAAGAATCTGAAGTACGTGGTTGTCGATGAGTTGCACTACTACAACGGCCAGATGGGTTCGCACATGTCGTTCATCATGCGACGACTGAGGCGCATATGTGCGGCAGTGGGCAACCGTCACATCAAATTCATCTCATGCTCTGCCACCGTGGCAAACCCCCAAGAACACTTCAAGACGGTCTTTGGCATCGAGAATGTGCGCCTGGTCGACTTTGATGGGTCCCCTTCTGGACGCAAAGAGTTCTTGTGTTGGAACACGCCCTACCGAGATCCGGGAGATCCTGCTAGCGGTCGCGGAGATGCTCTGGCTGAGTGCGCCCGACTTTACTGCCAGCTTGTCCTCAGAGGTGTACGTATCATCGCCTTCTGCCGTGTACGAGAGCAATGTGAAAAGCTCGTCAATGCTGTCAAGTCTGAGATGGACTCGCTCGGCCGTCAAGAGTGCATGGGCCGGGTCATGGGCTACCGAGGAGGCTACACCCCCCAGGATCGACGTCAGATTGAGAGTGAGATGTTTGAGGGCAAACTTCTGGGGGTTGTGGCGACCTCCGCTCTAGAGTTGGGCATCGACATTGGCAGTCTCGATTGTGTGCTTACCTGGGGATTTCCATACACCATCGCTAATCTGCGCCAGCAGAGTGGCCGAGCAGGCCGGAGAAACAAGGACTCGCTCTCCATTCTCGTCGGTGACTGCTTTCCCACAGATCAGCATTACATGCAAAATCCTGATGAGCTTTTCACCAAACCCAACAGTGCACTCCAGGTTGATCTGGAAAACATGTTGGTTCGAGAAGGCCATATTCAGTGTGCAGCATACGAGATGCCCATCAAACCAGTCGAGGATGCTCAATACTTCGGGAGTGATCTTGCCAAGGTTTGTCAGGAGAGGCTCATCTTGGGTGAACTGGGCTTCTACCATTGCCACGAACGTTTTCGCCCACAACCTGCCAAGTTTGTTGCCATCCGCGACACAGAAGACGAGCATTTTGCCATTATCGACGTAACGCACGGCAAGAACCTTGTTCTCGAGGAGCTCGAGGCTTCTCGTGCCTTCTTCACATTATATGATGGAGCCATTTTCCTGCATCAAGGAAGCAAATACCTTGTACGAGATTTCGATCCAGATCGGCACATGGCGCGTGTGGAAAAGGTCAATGTCGAGTGGATCACGAAGCAGCGCGACTACACAGATACCGACCCTATCGAGACGGAAGCCATCAAGCGCATCAACGGATCCCTTTCAAAGGCATTCTATGGCACCATCAAGATCCAGCAGAACGTCTTTGGCTTCTTCAAGCTGGACAAGAAGAAGCGGGTCATCGATGCGGTTCACGTCAGCAACCCTCCCGTCATCCGGTATGGCAAGGGCATGTGGCTCGATATCCCGAAGAAGGCCTTGTTGATCTTGACGGAGAGGCGACTGCACATTGCAGCGTCAATTCATGCTGCCGAGCATGCTATTCTGAGCCTGATGCCCAATTTTGTCATCAGCATGCCCGGCGATGTCCGGACAGAGTGCAAGGTCGCGCTGAAGGAGTTTGCGCAGAAGGAGTCACAGCGGAAACGGCCTGCGCGGCTGACCTTTTATGACGCCAAGGGCGGCGCCAGCGGGTCTGGTATCAGCACAAAAGCTTTCGAACATGTCGATCACCTGTTGAAGCAGGCTCTGGCTCGAGTCGAGGCGTGTTGGTGCGAGCACGGCTGTGTTGAGTGCGTCGCTTCGGAGCTTTGCAAGCAAGCAAACGAAGTCATGAGCAAGGCAGGGAGCTCTGTCATTTTAAAGAGCTTGCTGAACATGGAGATCGATATCGAGGCGTTGCCCATGGGTCCGGAAGAGTATAGCCCTGCTGGTATCGAGACGGTGATTTTGGCTCAGCCTGTTCCACCAAGGGACCGAGCCCTTCTCCAGGAGGTGGGGGTCAAGGAGGAGGATTTTGAGGAGCGGGAGACTGCCACTTGGAACGAAGTCCAATTCTGGGATGGCGGTTCGACGTGATTATTGGCAAGCTGTGCTTGGATCTCATCAGCCCGAGAAGATAAGGGCTTTGCCAGTTGGGCCACTACCGTGATGGCACCTCGCCGGAATCTCTGACCAGCTTTGTGCGAAAAGCGGTTGCGTAGCTTACCTCAATCCGTCACTTGCTCTAGTATGCCGTTTGTCTACCTTTCAAAACCCAGAGGTCTTCAACATGTCACAATAAGGCTATCGAATTGCTGCCAACGTCCTGCGCGCGTTGGCATCCAAAGGAAGAGTGATCTTAAGTGTGCTCTCTAGTTTTAAGGACTGCTGCAACGAATCACCTCGCCATGGCAACCTTGGAAAGAAGCTTTTGCCAAGTCCAAGCCAGCATTAGACGTGGCCTCGGTGTGCAACTCGTCGGTTAGTCGGTAAACTAAGTTCGTAGCGGGGGGGGGGGGGGTCTTGGGCTTGAGTGACCAGCGAGCGCCCACAGGAACGATACGTTTCGTATCATATGCCCTCAAGGGAGATCATCGTCGTGTGAAATTGAACATCTCCTTCAAGGCGCCGGTCCCAGATAACCGCCAGCGATAAAGGGCCGTGTCGACATCTCCTATCTCAATCGTGCGCCCGCATCCCACCGTGATGGCGCCTCACTCCGCGGAGATGCACATTCTGACGGGTGACCCGCAGATAAGGCAGCTCACCCCTGACAGGGACCCCCAAAGCGGCTACCGATTCTCGAACGACGGACCCTCCAAGCCTGGATCACAGCCGCAAGACGAGAGTCACGAATCACAATGCTCCCATTTCATCTATCGCTGCGTACATGTATGCCAACCCAGGTCTCCTATCCGGAGATACACAAATATTTTGAGTGACGCAATCATCCCAAGAACGCCGGTCCTGTTTGCCCTCCCCCAAAATGTTCCCAGCCATAGCCCGGGAGCCCTCAGACACCCCGGAAACCGGTGGTTCCCAGATTTAGCCCAACGCCCAACACACAAAGCCCGGGGATCCGAAAGCCGAATCACCCCTCCAGTTGCCGCCCGTTCAGAAGAACAGCAAATCGTCCTCCTTCCACCCGAGGCCCAGAAGACTCGTCTTGGCGCTCTTCTCAAAGGCCTCCGGCCCGCAGATCAGAACCATCTCCTCCCCACAGGCACTGCCGCCCGCTCCCAGTTCGTTCTCGAAGAAGGCTGCGTCCATGCGGCCCCTAAGACCCGTCCATGAATCGCTTCCCCTGGTGAGAGTGTGACGTAGCGTGCATCTGCCTGGCGCCAACAGGGCCATGGCGTCAAGCTCCTTGCGGCAGAGGATGTCCTCCTCGACCCTGTTGCCATCGAGCACGAGGCACTTGGTAGGATCCTCCTCGTCCTGGATGACTGCTCGCAGAACCTGGTAGATGGGCGTGATGCCGGAGCCGGCACAGACCATGATGAACCGCTTGACCGTGCGCTGTTTGCCGGAAATCGTGCAGAGACCGCTTCCGTGATACGTAAACTTGCCGACTGGTCCCTTGAAGTCGACAAAGTGCCCAATGGGGATCGAGTCGAGCGCCTGCGTCATGCGTCCGCCTTTTGCCTCTGGCGTATCACGGTAGATCTTGATGAGAACGTCCAGCTTGCCCTTGTCTGTGCCCTGCGACATGGGGGTGTATGCACGGATGATAGCCTCTCTCGTCGCCGGGTCCCGAAGTCGCACCATGAGATGCTGGCCTACGGGGAGGCCAATAGTCTGATCGGGGTGCTCGAGGTCAAAGGTGAAGATCTTGCTGTCCGAAGAGACAGGCGTCTTGGCCGAAAGGATCGCCTTGGTCCACGTCTTATTCTGGAGGAATACTTCGCGCTTTGCGTCCGTCTCCGATTGCTCTTCACCAGAGGCAAGTGCCTTGCGGCCGGCTTCGTCGAGGGTGCCAATGTGGTATTCAGGCATCATCTTCTTTGCGTTTTCGCTGTCTGTGAGACCGTTAGCTCGAGCACGCCAGGTCAGACTGACTGAGTCTTACGAATGGCCAGGAACTCCTCCGATGCATCCTGTCCGGCAGCGCCGAAAATGGATGCTGCGCCTCCTGGATGGCCGTCGAGGTAGCCGGTTCCATCATACACTTCTCCATTCACTACAAACCATGGCGCCTCCTCGCCAGCGTGCTGGCGAAGCTCCTCTATCGTAATGGCGCGCTTGACACCTTCCTTTGTCATGCAGATTTCCTGGACAGGCTCGACCGCCACAGTCTCCTCAGATTCGCCCTCGATCTTTTCTCCCCAGAAGCCGTTGGACAGGTTGCCGCCGGCCTTTTTGATGCGCTCCATCCAGCCACCAGCCATGAGTGCAGGCAGTGTAGGGTGCTCAAATCGCAACTCATGGCCCTCCTTGTGAATGACTACTCGGAACCAGGGGTTGTTCATCATGCCGAGAACGCTCCAGTACATGTCTCTGGGCTGAACCATCATGCCTTCGTCCATGCAACGGACCATGACGTCGTCGGCGGCAGCAATCTGAGACATTGGGATGTCCAGATCCCAGAAGCACCAGCAGAAGCTCGATTCTCGCCAGGCCATGTCCATACGGCCACCGTACAACATGTCACCGTCGGGGGCAAGTCGGTACTCGTCTTCCGGGTAGCTAATGTTGGCGAGGGTCCACGATTTTCCCTTGTCCAGCGTAACCTCCACACGAGTGATCCTGCGACCACCTCCACCGTAGGCGTAGCCTCGGACTTTATAAGACTCGGGGCCGTCGACAAGGGAGACCCTTTCGTCATGGGCTGGGTAGCAGGTGGCGCTGTTGGCGTTGAGGTCGTAAATGGCGTAACGCTCGTCCTTCCAAGTGTCGGGCAGATCGGCACTGGCGTCGGGCGAGATCATTGTAGGAAGAACGCGGTTGTCGTAGATGTGATACCAGTTATCGCTTGGCTCCTTGGAGACGATGATCTTCTTCAACCACTTGACGCTGCGTCCGCCAATCTGTCCAGGAATGATGATTCGTACTGGCCTGCCGTGGTCAGGGTGGAGGAGCTCGCCGTTCATGCGGTAGCAGACAGTGACGCCGCGGTTGGGATCCATGGCCCAGTTGAGTTTGATGCTAGTACCATAGTATCCATTGGGCAGCTTGTCGGCTCCCTCAAAGGATACATAGCGAGCGCCCCTCTTGGGCATAGCACGAGCCAGAAGGTCGCCGAGGGACACACCGGTCCAGAGCGCGGTTGACAGGCCAGCAGCGCCCCAAGAGAAGCCTTTTGTCTTGCGGACAACGTTCTGCTCCTTTCGCCTGTTGCCAGCACAAACGAGGGTGACGGGGTAAGTGATCTGCTCATACTCGGTGATGAGGTCTCTCAGAGTCATCGAGATCGGCTTCTCGACCATGCCTTCCACGGTGAATTCCCAGTCAAGCAAATCCTGGTCCTCGACCTTCGGGACAGCGCCATGGTTTCGGACGTAGTGTAGGTCCTTGTTCGTAAGGAAGCCTTGGTCGTAGAGATCACTAAGAGGCGCTTCGACGTTGAACGGGTGGACACCCGTTAGCCGGATGAGCCTCGGGTCTCTTGTAACGTGGCTGTCTGGTGTCTTCAAGTCTTGTGGCAGGACTTGGTTGACTGTTGGCGTGGGAGGTAGGGGGTACACGCGGGGCCTCTCGGCATCGAGCTCTTCAAAGAGACATAATGAACTGGACTCGCCAGCTTCACCATCGACGCTTGCACTGCGGTCTTCCTTGATGGTGTCTGCGGGACTTGGGGGCAGCTTGAAATCGGGCTTGATAGTGAATGTGTCGCTCGGGAGGGATTCCGGTAATTGGTCCCGGAAGGGCAAGGCAGGGGTCGGTGTGAGGATCTCCATGTTGTCGACAAGCCCAGTGTGTGTTTGATCTCTGAGACCAGTGTGGGAGGGTAACACACAGTGGAAATGATGGAGAACGAAGGAACAATAAGAAGAAGTTGGTTGTAAGATTGGATCAAGTAGGGCTGGGTTCGGTAGTAATATGGGATCCCGCGTCGAATCTACATCAGCAAGAGCAATGTGTAAAGCATTCTGTTTCTCCGGGGATTATGGAGCGTGGCATGGTGCCGGAGGTGGGTGGGAATGCAGGCATGGCGGTGCAGCAACTCTACTCCGTACTTCCTTTGGGGGGAACCCTCAGATCGCACCACCGATTAGCACTAGCTGGAGCTCGACGGGCGCGATCCACGGCAGAGAGATCTCCGGCAGGCCAGCACGTCAACGGACCAGTCTAAGCCATGTCTGTATCATAAAGACACGGCAATACCGACCCGATGTTTGGTCCACCTCGAAGGGAGGCCCTTATCAATGTGCGCGTGGCGGATCTCTTATGGGGTGTGCGTGATTGGGTCGATGGTCGAAGATAAGGAGTCAACCCGGAGATGCGCCAAATTCGAGCGACGTTGAGCACTACCACGGGCTTGCAGAAGCCTTCCAGACTCATGTCGAATGGCCTCTCGTCTTGTAGTCTTGTGGCGATCCCATCGGTACTGCGACCTTGCGTGAATATGTCATCTTGTCAGCGGAAATGTTGACCAGCTGTTTGGACGACATCTTCGACAGACCATCTTCCCCATGTGCCTGTAACACAAAGGAACCAACTGACGAAGCTAACAATCGGAGTTCAAGAGAGACTTCTTGTCGTCTTCGGAAAAGCCATCTTATGACTAGGTATCGTTCGCTTTTGGATTCCATGTTATTGCCTTCTTGGGGTTACGATAGACACCCGCATCTAGTGAGAAAGTCACGCCTGATAGCCAGGAGGAACCAGGCTCGCACATCAGGAGAAGTACCCATGGCTTGCAGAAACCCGGGCTTCAGCTGCCTTGTGCTGCCCCAGGGCAGCCTGCACAGAGTATTCGCTATCAATGATATCGGTGACAGATTTGAATTGGCTGGAGGTCATGGTAAGGTCATAATAGACCGAACGCAACGGGAATAGCGTCCTTCGTTATCAGTTCGAGTTTCAGGGTCGAGTGGAGCACCCGGAAAGGTGGACCCGCTGGGGAGCCGCCGCCACAACGTTCTTCCGTTCTCCGCCCATGGCCGTCTTAGTCAGCGACCGGCTCCAGGGCTAGACGCAGCATTCACGCGGCTGCGCTTAACATTCCCACAGCGGAGCGGCTAAAACGGTGCGTCACCCCTTCAAGGTGACAAGACTGTGTGCTCCACTGCGAATATGAGGGAACCTAACGTCCCGCAGTGGAGGAGCCTTCATGACCACCACGTCTTGCCGATAACTTTCGTGCCAACTTCCTCTGGCCGAGACTCTGGTGCTAGCCAAACACTCAGGAATCTTGCGCGCGCACGCATCCAACCCCAGAAAACCTCTTCTCGATCCACCGATGCCGGTGCTCGCCGATGCGCAATACGTTTACCTAGGGCCGTCTATACCATAGCAGCTCTCCCACCGACCAATGTAGCACCAACAGGTCGAGATAACATTCACACTCAACAATCCGCGATCTGTCATGGATCGCGCAAGGAAGCGTGAGCTCTGAGAGCCTACGTTACCCCCCAAAACAATGTATCCTAACTCCGAGTACAGGCCAACTGCGCTCCCTGAACGAACGCGCCTGGGCTGGCGAGACGGGTCCGTACTTTCATCCCTCGGAACACTCACGCAGCTCCCTCTGACTTGCGTCCTCTAGATGTTTTTACCGTCAACAAGTCTCTAGACTCTTCGCTCAAGAAGAACACTGCCTTCATCAAGAGGCTTCGAACCGCCATCTCTGCCGCCACCCTCAACACGTTCATCCAAGAGATCCGGACCCTCAGCCTTCACAAGTACCTGTCTGAGATCATTTCGGCCTGTTACGAAGGACTATGTCGACTCAAATCACCCGGCGAGGTTGACGCCGGAGTGGAAATTGTTAGCGCGCTTCATCAGCGATTCGGCGCCAGCGAGTTCACGGAACACCTAGGATGGCTACTCGGCAAGGGCATGGCAACACCCGACAAGAGCATCCTCAAGACTCTGCCTCCGGAGGTTCGCGAAAAGGAGGAAAAGGAGCGCATCAGCCGCCAACGCGTGCTCCTGCGAATTGTATCCGAACTATGGCTTGTCGGGGTTTTGAAAACCCTCGATGACATCACGCGACCGGACGATGCTACAAAGGGTGCAACAGGCAAGGTCACGGACCTCAAGTTGAAAACGAGTTCCAGCAAAGGCGGGGCCGCGGAGCCGTTTCCCTTGGAGGTGCTGAAGGATCTGCTGGGCCACGATCGGGAACACGCCAACTTGCCGCTGCTTGTCATCTTCGTCAAAGCCTTCAGCTGGGATATTCTCGGCGTCCGACCTGCAGCCGCCGAGGGACGGAAGACTGTGGAGGAAGATGGTGCCACACGGCCTGCGCATGAGTTCTCGGGAGAAACCGATGGTGCTGATGGCCCTACGACCGACAGCGACGACAGCCCATTCACTCCACCCGAGCTCCAGGAGAAGTTCAAGAGCATCCTCAAACGTTACTTCGACGACGTCAAGAACCATGTTCTACGCGACCAAAAGGCTATCCATTCGCAGGCGCGCCGCAACGCCGAGGCTTATGTCAAGTCGGGGGAGGTGTTTGAGGACCGACAATCCAACTACGAAAAGCAAGTCAAGTCGCAAGAAAGACTCGTTGCTAATGCGCAAGCTATCGCAGATGTCATCGGGGCCGAAATGCCTGACCTCAAGGACCACGAAGATGCTGGAGCCGCGAACGGCTCCATTGGTCTGGTCAAAGCGGGAGAGTACCTCCGCGGCTTGGGCGATGGTGCTGGCATCTGGGAAGACGAAGAGGAGCGACGCTTCTACGAGAATCTTGTGGATCTGAAAGGCAAGGTGCCTGGGATGCTTCTCGAGGACGGCAAGAAGAAAAAGCCCGAGAACGATGAGCAGGTCGGAAAGAAGATTGACGCCGCGGATGTCGAAGCGCCAAAGCCGACCGATGCCGCCGATGACCAGTCGATGGCCATCGCGAACAAGACCATTGGAGCTCAGGTCGATGCAGTGCTAGCCCGACTGCCAGAACTAACGACAAAGGATGCCATCGATGAAACAGCGATTGACTTTTGCTTCCTCAACTCCAAGGCCTCGCGGAACAGGCTGATCAAGGCTCTCACCGAGGTGCCCAAAGGCCGAGGAGACCTGCTCCCCTGCTGGGCACGCCTGGCTGCGACACTTGGCCAGTACATGCCAGATGTCCCCAAGGGACTTGTGGACTACCTTGATGCTGAGTTCCGCAGCCTGCAGAGGCGCAAGGAGAAGGACTTTCTTGGTCAAGTCCGCTTGGGCAACATTCGGTATTTGGCTGAGCTAACCAAGTTCGGCATTGTTCCTGAGCATGTCGTGTTCCATTGCCTGAAGGTCAGTATGGATGACTTCTCAAAGATGAACATTGAGATTATCTGCAATCTTCTGGAGAATTGTGGGCGTTACCTCCTGCGAAACCCTGAAACGTCGCCTCGCATGGCAACTTTTCTCGAGACCCTCCAGCGAAAGAAGTCAGTCCAGCACATCGGCCAAGCCGAGCGCATGTTGATCGAGAATGCCGTTTACTATGTTGATCCGCCTGAACGCCCAGCCATCGAGCAGAAGGAGCGTGACCCTATGGAGCTGTTCATCCGCAAGCTGATTTACATGGACATGACTAAGCGCAACTTCAGTAAGATTCTGAAGCAGATTCGCAGACTTCACTGGGAAGAAACGGAGGTCGTCACCATCCTCGAGAAGGTATTTTCGAAGCCCGGCAAGGTCAAGTATGGCAACATTCACTTGCTGGCCATCCTCATGGGAGCCCTCTATCGCTACCATCCAGCCTTTGCAGTCAAGGTCATTGACAACCTCATCGAATCCATATGCTTCGGTCTTGAACTTAATGACTACAAATATTATCAGCGACGCATCGCCGAGGCGAAGTACTTGGGTGAGCTCTACAACTACCGAATGGTCGAGCACCCTGTCATTTTCGACGCCATGTACAAGATCGTGACCTTTGGTCACGGGGGTGTGCCTCACCCTGGCCGGTTCAACGCGTTCGATCCTTCCGACGATTTCTTCCGCATCCGACTTGTGGCGATCATCCTGGAGACCTGTGGAGTCTACTTCACCAAGGGTGCTGCCGGCAAGAAATTGGACCACTTTCTGTACTTCTTCCAGTACTACATCTACACCAAGCAACCCCTGCCGATGGATATCGAGTTCATAGTTACTGATGTCTTTGCACTGACGCGGCCCAACTGGCAACTGGCCACCAGCTACGATGAAGCTGTCAAGGCTTTCCAACAGGCAGTCGCCAATGACCAACGGATGTCGGGTGCTGACAAGGCTGCCGAGGCTGCGGAAGTCGACGATGCGTCCTCTGTCTCCTCGGATGATGACGAGGATGGCGATCCAGACCTACCCGAGGCTGAGGCGGACGGCGACGAGGATGAGTCTGGCTCTGAAGATGACATTGATGACGAGGACAACCACGGGTCAGCCATGGACTCGCTTTCTGTGTCAGAAGATGAGGCTATCGTTGTCACGCGCCAAGAACAGCAGATCGACCCAGAAGCCGAGGCCGATTTTGAACGCGAGTATGCAAAGATGATGGCCGAAAGTCTCGAGTCGCGCAAATTTGAGCGAAAGCCGCTTTTCGATGTTCCACTCCCGGTTCGTGGCAAGACCAAGGAGGCTTCTTCTGGAGCCGAGCCCATAGAGCCAGCCACCTCTGGACCAGGACCCACGATGGCATTCTCCCTGCTCACGAAGAAGGGCAACCGCCAACAGGTCGGTCTCGCATTCGCCTCCGCGTCGACGTTTTCTTTCTTCTTACTGACTATATTTCCAGACACGTACTGTTGAAGTGCCGTCCGACTCTAACTTCGCCGTGGCGATGAAGAACCAACAGCAAGTCGAGAGGGAGGAGCAACAACGCATCAAAAACCTGGTGCTCAACTACGATCTCCGCGAAAATGAAGAACAAGATGGTGAACTCGAACCATATTCCGCCATGAAACCAAGTTATTCACAATCGACTAGGAACCGACAAGCCCAGCAGCCATCACCACAACCGCGTGGAACGAGGCAAAGAGCGGATCGGCCAACGATCGCGCAAACTCCAGCTAAGTGATGTCGACTGGTACGACTCCTCCAGAAAGCGCAGCCAGCACTTCGCGAAAGCGCCCAAATCTACTCCCTTTTGTCGTGGCCGCACCAGCATCGAGGACAGGGACCAGCAAGTCGCTGCATCCTTGATCGACGATATGTCCAGCAAGCGTAGCACGTCGAACGGACGACTTGCGCCGCGCCATAACGCCGCCTGCATGCGTCAACGTCGATGTCAATCCTAGGAAGAACTTAGATTTGCTAACCAAGAGGGGCACTGCCCGCCTTCACAATAGGACTTGACACGCACAAGATCAGATCCGGTCCTCATCACTCACATAGACAGTAGTCAAACACAACAGCACTACGGCTGCGGTATCTTCGGGTTACCGAGAAAAGGCTTGCGCCTGGAGGTGGCGCCAGCAGTCCGGAGACTCTCAGCATAACCACAGAGCTGGAAGGTCAACTACTAATGTTGTCACGCATTGACAAACCAACAGCGTATGCCGCACCAACTTCTAGTCAAGATACTACTACGTCGCCATGGGGCTACGTCGGAATGCGCCGAAACGTCGACAGTAGCGCGCACCAGGAAGAAACAACAGCAACGGCTACAGTCACAAAGCCCCACGCACGCGGTGCTGTGGCCCAAGGTCTCACGAGATGACGGCAGCTGGAACGTGACGCGCCCTGACGAAACCTGGTATGTACTGACGAGGTCGGACGCATGTCCAAAACAGGAGCCGATGCCACTCTGGATTGGAAGCACATAGCTAGAGAGCAAGATTGTTGAGCCTCGGGCAAGCATTCCATTTACATGCGTTAGTTCTGGCAACAGCGAACAAAGATCTCTGCGATCCTTAGAGAACCTGTGTCGGCGGGACAGTTTGATGTGACCTTGTTGTGATGGTCTGCTTTTTTCCTAGACCGCCCGAGTTTGCTGGTTCTGTGAAGGATCGAGATCGCTTAAGTGGACGCAGCGTTGGCCAGACTTATTCGGCAAGAGCTACACCCAAGAGCCTGCCCATGACCGAGCTTGCCGGGGCTGTAGGCAGGTTCCAATGGCCAAACGTGACTCGGTGGCCCTTGCTATGTCGGTGGAGTTACTCACGACCACGGATGTATGTGAACGGCGGGGTGTATCGTCGGAACGAGGCAACAAGTGGGCAGGCTCCGTCTTCCCCTGGAGCCAAATAGACCTGAGCGCCACTTGATCGGAACCACGGCCGTCTTTTGCAATGTAAAATGGTCAGGCACAACCACAAACCACTTGACTGCTCAGCCACTGGGCCCAGTGAGACAGAAGGCGCGATGTAGGGGCCCGCTATGCTACACGATGTTGGACGGGGCATTCTTACCCACGGCCCATATTGCGTCCCTAGGTAAGTGTTGACGATGAAGACGTCTCCGCACATATTTCATGAGGTCAGGCAAGGAGTGGCCTTCGGCCTCCGAGGTGGGTTGAACACTGCCAGCATACTCTCGTTGTCTCGTTGACATATCTGCCTTCGTTCGCCGCAGCCTTGAGCAGCTGATCGTTGTCCCTGTCACACTGTGGCTACAGTGGGACGATAACAGAAGGACCCATCTCTTTCCGAACTCGTCTCATTGCATTCGTGATATTCTGTGCCTGTAGATGGTCACAGGATCTGGGCGTTGACGCGTTGCAGATAAGCTGCCACGTCTTCCTGTTCCTACCTCAGTCAACAGGCAAACAATTCACCAAAACCATTGGATTCCACACCCTGGGAGTAAGACGTAGGTGAATACGTTTGCACAAAGGGATCATTCTCGAGTCCCGATCAGCCCAAGTGAACCAACCACGAGATTAGCTTTATAAAGATAGCACAACACCAGCATCCGTGCTGCACTTACCCGGCCGGATTACAGGGGCAACTGCGATTACCCGTCACTTCTCACCGCGACTTTTCGGCCATCGGAGCGACTCTGCTCTCAGCCTTGCCTGTGAGAGCGTCATCAATGGGTTTTTTTTCTCTCTTCTTCTCCAGTTCGGTATATCTAGCGGCTCCTGCATCAGTGTCTACCTACTTGTGTTGAGTCTCAGTGCATCATGTCTGACGATGAGAGGGACGATTGGCCAGTGCAAGATGTAGGATCCAGACCATACCTTCAGCATTCTTCGCCAGACTGCTAACGCGCCCAGATCGTATATACCTCCATTGTGGGGGTTGTGATGCTTGCTGCTGTGCTGGAGTGGTTTCTTTGGATCGCAGCATTTCTCTATTGCCTCTGGAAGGTCTTCGTCAAAGCGGAACACTGGACCATCAGAGTGCTTTCCGTCGTCGTTGCCTTACTTTTCACAGCACTGAGGTAGGACAGTCACATTTTCAATGCGCCCAGGTGCCCGACACAACTGCTAAATGAGATCAAGGTCCATCTTCCTTCCAATTATGGTTGTCACCCTGCCGCTTCCCGCTGCCGTCGTCGAAGTCTGGCCGCCTGGCATGGTCGAGGTTCTGCAATGGTTCGGATTTTGGTGTTTTGCTGGTCTTCTAACAGTTCCCTGGCTATTTTGCATCTACCAGCTGGTCACCAATCAACTCGGCCGCACCAAAAGAATCAAGCAGGTCCTCGATGAAGTGTCTGCACCTAAAGTTGTCATTGTCATGCCATGCTACAAGGAGGAACCGGATATCCTCGTCAAGGCTGTCGATTCAGTTGTGGACTGCGACTATCCACCGTCATGTATTCATGTCTTCTTGTCTTTCGATGGCGACCAGGAGGATGAACTCTACCTAAGGACCATTGAGAGTCTAGGCATCTCCTTGACCCTTGAGTCTTACCCCAAGAGTATCGATGTCACTTACAAAGAGGCACGTATAACAGTCTCCAGATTCCCGCATGGCGGCAAAAGACACTGTCAGAAGGCCACGTTCGAGCTCATCGATAAGGTCTATCGGCACTACCTCCAGCGTAACGACAACCTTTTCATTCTTTTCATCGACTCGGACTGCATCTTGGATCGGCATTGTCTGCAGAATTTCGTCTATGACATGGAGCTGAGCCCAGGTAACCGACGAGACATGCTGGCCATGACTGGAGTCATCACATCCACCACCAGGAAGCACAGCCTCATAACGATTCTTCAAGACATGGAATACGTCCACGGACAGCTTTTTGAGCGCACTGTCGAGTCAGGATGTGGCTCTGTCACCTGCCTGCCAGGTGCTCTGACAATGCTCCGGTTCTCTGCATTCCGTAGGATGGCGAAGTACTATTTCGCAGACAAGGCCGAGCAGTGCGACGACCTCTTCGACTTCGCCAAATGCCACTTGGGAGAAGATCGTTGGCTGACGCATTTGTTCATGATCGGAGCAAAGAAGCGGTACCAGATCCAAATGTGCACATCCGCCTTCTGCAAGACAGAGGCTGCGCAAACGACCAAGTCCCTCATCAAACAGCGCCGAAGGTGGTTTCTGGGTTTCATCACCAACGAAGCGTGCATGCTCACGGACTGGCGGCTTTGGAAACGGTATCCGGTCCTAATTTTCGTTCGCTTTATGCAGAACACAATCCGCACAACGGCTCTCCTGTTCTTTATCATGGTTCTCGCCATCATTACGACGTCGAAAAAGGTTGATCAGCTGCCTGTCGGGTTCATTGCCGTTTCCCTGGGGCTGAACTGGCTTCTGATGATATACTTTGGAGCCAAGCTCAAGCGGTTCAAGGTTTGGCTGTATCCGGTGATGTTCGTCGTCAACCCCTTCTTCAACTGGTTCTACATGGTGTACGGTATCTTCACGGCAGGGCAGAGGACGTGGGGTGGTCCTCGAGCGGACGCTGCAGAAGCGAGTTCGGGCGCGACAGCCCAGGAAGCCATCGAACAGGCAGAGAAGGCGGGCGACGACCTGAATATCGTTCCGGAAATGTTTGTGCGCGCCGCTGCAGCCCGGAGAAGGAGCCTCAACAAGGGTAACCAAGGCGGCGGCCTCGGCAGAAAGACCAGCGTGGTACGGCCGCCGGATAAGATCGACGGCCGCTTCACAGCGCGGAATCAGCTGCATGGAGGCTTCTTCACGCACGGCGACGAGTCTCTCGACAGCATCGCAGCAGGCGGGAGTGGAGAGGCGTCGGAGCCTGGCACCCGCTGGGCGCCTGATCCTCGTGAAAGCTTCGACAGCACTCTCTACAGTCAGACGTACGGCAACTACGGGGTTCCCCCACGTCGATTGGAAAGCATCATGGACGATGAGGACCGGAAGAAGTTTGAACTCGCACAGCAGAGCCAGTCATATACCATTTTACGGCCAGCTCGAATCGTGTAGAGGGCCTACCCTCGCGGGACTGTGCCCGGGAAAGCGCAGGCCCCGCGTAGTTTGGCGACAGGGAATCTGTTGACACGCCGGGGACTTGAAGAAGTAGATATGGGAGCGGCGCAGCGGACGGTATGATGTGTCAGGCCGATGATATTTCACCTGATCCGATACGTCAAATAGAGCCAAGGGATGGCGACGGACTGTGGATTTGACGTAGATTTTTTTTTTCGTGCAAAAATTCCTGGCTCGACCGATGCCTGCCTGACGATGTATTCTATTTGGAGATGATGTCTCCATTTTCGGGGCTCACGACAATGGCCCATGCCACGGGGTAGTGATCAAAGTCATGAACACGCAGGCAGGAGTGAGGCTTGGACGTAAGATTTCCAAGCCGCCAAGACCAGCAGGCGACAGCACTGTGCGAGGTTGAAGCAGAACATGTGTGCACTGTATTTACGATGGTCAACGAGCGTGGGGCATTGTATGAGATCCTTGCGAATGAGGGGTGATGGTGGGGTAATGCGCATGTCGCGAGCTGCCCTACGAAACAACCTATGGAAGAGACTGACGGTGAGGACGAAGCCCCTTGAGCGCCGAGACAGGGTCGAGTAGCTACCTGTAATGGGTTGGTGCGGTTGACGTAAAGGTCAGCTAATATTATGACGCTGGGAAAGAAGCTGAGGAGTCGAGCACTGTGTACGGATGGCTTGATCATCAATCACTGGCTGGTTGGGGGAGGTGTTTTGGAAACAAGCAGGAATTTCGCGAGTCGTCGAGAAAGTTCTTTCCTGTTCGATGAGAGGATGGACAAGTCTGTCGTTGGCGGGGCAGGTTCCAAGGGGGTACGCGATGGGTACTTGCGGGCGGCAGCAGGACGGGGGCTGCGAGGGGCAGTTCATCCACTGAAATGACGCCGTCGGACCCCCTGGTGTGCCCGCCTCGCGCCTGTCACCGCCTGGGGCGCAAAGTATCGACCAAGTAGCCACTAGGACAGACCAGCAGCAACCCCTCCATCGGGAGGGGGAGGGGGGTGGGAGAAAGAGGGATTGCACACTGCTTGCCTCACAAACGTCTGGGTGGTGCTGGCTTTTTTTTTTTTGCCCGCCCACACCCATTATCAAACGTCGTCAAATCAGGCACCTTAGCCTCGTAGCGCACGCCCGGCCCTGCCTCTCTCTCTCTGCCTGGCTCCTGAACTTTTTTCTTCACCTGTTGCCGCTGCAGCCTTTATCTAATCGGCCACTCCAACGCTTTTCCCTCACCCCCCCAAAGAGACCCCCCCCCCCAGCCCACCCACCCCGCATCCATACCCCCCCTCTGCGAACAACACTTACCCCCGCCCATCCCCTTCCTACCACAACATCGTCTCGTCTTTTGGCTGCTACTGAAAGCCTGAGAGAGTATCGTCACTTCCTTCCATCCACTTCACATACGCAGAACCCGACTGCTACCGCCACCATGAGTGTCGTTGGTATGTTGTTCCCTATTCCTGCTGCTTCCACCTCCCCCCACCCCCTCCTGTTTGCGCGCAAGGCGTAAGGCTCTGGCTTTCCGGAACCTGAATCTTTGCTCGCATGTTACCCCTTCACCAAACGGCAACCGCTCGTAAAACCGATCACTGACGATCCCTTCCTCCTCATCAGGTGTCGATTTCGGAACCCTCAAGACGGTCATTGCTGTCGCCCGCAACCGTGGCGTTGACGTTGTGAGTAGCCCCTCCGCCCCTCCCTGCTTCTCTGGCCGGTCCCCTCCCATCTCGAACCCACATCTTGCGACCAAGATGGCAGATGGCTGACATGCTGCCTCTTACCTATACAGATTTGCAATGAGGTCTCCAACCGTGCCACCCCTTCCCTCGTCGGCTTCGGCCCCAAGTCGCGCTACCTCGGCGAGACTGCCAAGACGCAAGAAATGTCCAACCTCAAGAATACTGTCGGCTCCCTGAAGCGCCTCGCCGGCCGCAGCTTCAACGACCCCGATACCCAGATCGAGCAGACGCACATCACCGCTCCCCTCGTCGACATGAACGGCCAGGTCGGCGCCGAGGTCAACTACCTCGGAAAGAAGGAGAAGTTCACCAACACCCAGCTCATCGGCATGTACCTGAGCAAGATCAAGCAGACCACCGCTGCCGAGATTGCCGGCCTCAAGCTTCTCCGCCTCATGAACGACACAACCGCTGCCGCTCTCGGCTGGGGTATCACCAAGCTCGACCTCCCCGCGCCCGAGGAGGCCCCCCGCCGCGTCGCCTTCATCGACATTGGCCACAGCAACTACACCTGCTCCATCATCGAGTTCAAGAAGGGCGAGCTCGCCGTCAAGGCGACCACCTACGACCGCCACTTTGGCGGCCGCGACTTTGACAAGGCTATTGTCGACCACCTGCAGAAGGAGTTCAAGGGCAAGTACGGCTGCGACATCAACACCCACCCCAGGGCCTACGCTCGCACCGTTGCCGCTGCCGAGAAGTGCAAGAAGATTCTGTCGGCGAACCAGCAGTCCCCTGTCAACGTCGAGTCCCTCATGAACGACATTGACGTGTCCGCTATGATCACACGTCAGGAGTTCGAGGCCATGGTTGAGCCTCTTCTGGCCCGTGTCCACGTTCCTCTTGAGCAGGCCCTTGCCGACGCCAAGCTGACCAAGGATGACATTGACGTGATTGAGATCCTCGGCGGCGGTTCCCGTGTGCCCGCCCTCAAGGAGAGGATCCAGGAATTCTTCGGCAAGACCCTGTCCTTCACCCTCAACCAGGACGAGGCCGTCGCCCGTGGTTGCGCTTTCAGCTGCGCCATTCTGTCCCCCGTCTTCCGTGTCCGTGACTTCACTGTCCAGGACATCATGAGCTACCCCGTCGAGTTCGCCTGGGAGAAGGCTGCCGACATTCCTGACGAGGAGACGAGCCTGACAGTCTTCAACAGGGGCAACGTTCTGCCCTCGACCAAGATCCTGACTTTCTACCGGAAACAGCCCTTCGATCTCGAGGCCAGATACGTCAAGCCCGAGCTGCTGCCCGGCAAGATCAACCCATGGATCGGCCGCTTCTCCGTCAAGGGCGTCCAGGCCGACGGCAAGGACGACTTTATGATCTGCAAGCTCAAGGCCCGTGTCAACATTCACGGTGTCCTCAATGTCGAGAGCGGCTACTACGTCGAGGACCAGGAGGTCGAGGAGGAGATCAAGGAGGAGCCCAAGGATGGCGAGAAGAAGGATCCTGATGTAAGTCCACATGTTCCAACAACACCCCGACCCCACCTGCCACTTCTGCCCCTTTCAGCGATGGCTTTTTTTTTTCCCCGTGGCACAAGTGTGCAAATCGCCATTACACGCGCGCGCGCGCGTAAATGGCGGGGAAAGCTCGTCCTCTGTGAAGAGAATGATTTGCCAACGTTGTCCTCCAGTCCATTTCAGAGCGCGCAGACCGATTCTTTTCGAAGCTAACCAAGACTTTTTCCGATAAGGCCATGGAGACGGACAACAAAGATGACGCGCCCAAGAAGACCCGCAAGGTCAAGAAGCAGGTCCGCAAGGGTGACCTCCCTATTTCCACCGGCACCGCCTCGCTTCCCGAGTCCACCAAGATTGCGCTCTTCGAGAAGGAGAACGCCATGGTCATGGAGGACAAGCTGGTGGCCGACACGGAGGAGAAGAAGAACGAGCTCGAGACGTACATCTACGACCTCCGCAACAAGCTCGATGACCAGTACGCCGAGCTTGCCACTGAGGAGGAGAAGACCAAGATAAAGGAGAAGCTTGAGGCTAGCGAGGTAAGCGAACACGATTTGCCATTCACCAGACGCATGAGACTGTGCCGCTAACGCTGTGATTCCAGGACTGGCTCTACGATGAGGGCGACGACACGACCAAGGCCGTGTACATTGCCAAGATTGACGAGCTCCGCGCCATGGCCGGACCCATCATGCAGCGCCACTTCGAGAAGGTTGAGGCTGAGCGCCAGGCCGTCCAGGCCAAGATTGATGCCGAGAAGGAGGCCAAGCGTGCTGCCGAAGAGGAGGCTCGCAAGGCCGAGAAGGCCGCCAACGGCGGCAAGGACGAGGAGATGACCGACGCTGCGGGCGAGGCGAAACCCGATGTCGACGAGACTGGCGAGGCCTCCAAGTAAGACGAGCCTTGTCCGATTCTCTCCTCTCCCCCCCCCCCCTTCCTTCCCCATTCCTACTATCCTGCCCCGCTCTTCCTGACGGAAGGGGGCCGGACTCTTTACGACGACGATGAGACCCTTTCAGGGGATGGGGGGCCCGGCGAGGCGGAAGAGCATCATGGCAGAGGGCCCGGCGAGGCATCATAACTCTACTTACTCCCGTTGTTACGACCGAGACTGGGACAGCAAAAGTAATGATTGATAGACTAGACCGAGCCTGAGGGGTATTGTGTTTTGTTGTTGATTTTTCTCCACTTGCGTTATTCTTTTGATGATTCAGGACGAAAGGGCATCAGGCCACACTCAGTGGGACCTTAGTTAGGTTGGGTGGTCAGGGAATGAACATGATGAGCATTGACTGTACTGACATGGCGCGTGAGCTGTCTTTTGCCCCTTATCGGTGTGAAGTTTGGAGCCCAGTCAGACACGTGAGGCAGCATGCGCTCAATGAGGCAGAACAGAGTGTTCGTAGGCGTGTGGTTGAAGTACTGAATTATCATGGGTTGCCATCTCACTGACTCTGCATCCGAGGTTTTCGTATTCCGGCACCCCAAGAGCCGAAGAGGGGTGTTAACGTGTTCTGAGCACAGATCTGTCTGTCCAGCCCTACAGCCTAATCAGAAGAAAGGAGAGCAGCTCCTGGTGATCTAGCATATCTTGACAACTGACAGACATAACGGGGAAACAGGCCAGTCTGCCGGTGACAACCGCTACACCCATCATGGCCTGCCACCAAGCTCACAACCTTCCGTGGAACGTCCTGGCATCCAACTTTAAGCACGTCGCAGCCCACCGCGGCGTGGAGCACACGAACCTGTTCCCGCGCTTCAAGCAGCACCAGGGCAAGGAAATCCAGTACTTCATCAACGCCTTCTGCAGCAACGTGACGGCGCACAGGCGAGTCGAGCTGCGCAAGTTCGGCGACGAGCCGCAGCCATCGCCGGACGCGGACATCTCGACAGACACACAGTCCGACGTGCCCCCGGACGCCATCCTCCTGACAGACGAGACGGTCGAGCGCATCAAGCACTCGCTCCACGGCTGCGCCGAGATCGACTGGTACGGCGACGAGCCGGGCCTGGACTGGACGACGGTGCCGTCCCGCTTCAGGCGCGCCGGGGCCTTCTTCCTCGGCCGCGGCGAGTCTGGCGACGGGGCCGTTGACGGGCGCGAGGCCTGGCGCAGCGGCCCCGGCGCCTTCGTCAGCCTCGAGCTCTTCAAGCTGCTGCTGCTGCACGGCGAGATGGCCACGCCGCGGCGCATCAGCCGCGACGGCGGCCCGCGCGCGCGCGCCGCCTGGGTCCAGGGGTGGGAACGGCACTACGACGCGCACGGCGACCAGAACGCGTGCGGCTGGGGGTTCGTGCCCAAGCTGGCGCTCAAGGCCTACCTGTGCCTGAACCTGCTGCTGTGTTTCCCGCCGCTGCACGACGGCGGGCCCCCGCTCGACTACCGCGACACGCGCTGCTACCAGCACACGCTGCGCGAGTGCTGCCTCACGGACCCCGCGGCCACGGCGGCGGCGCTGCCGCACCAGCACTTCTTCGGCGTCCCGCGCGGCGTCTACGCGCGGTACGGCTACGGTCCCGCGCCGGCGGCGCACCTGACGGACCAGTACCCGAGCCGCGAGCGGGCGCGCTTCCCGTACGGTGTCCTGCCGTTCGGGGACTTTATCCATCTCGAGGGCCCCGTGCCGCACCAGCCGTCGGTCCCGGACGTGCTCCGCGTGCGGTGGTGCCTCTGCCGGCTCGGGCTGCCGACCGAGCTGGCGACCGAGGTCATGGACTTTGCCGGCTATGTGCCCCTGCGGCGTCTGCCCGTGGCCCACGATCCGTTCCACAAGGCGAATAGGGAGGAGCTGCGGAGATATCTCAACTACTGCTGGACTGTCATCGTGCGGACCGACATGCTCGGCTCGTGGCTGGGATACGACGTGCCTTGGGACCGGCTAGTGGCCGAGGAACTGATGCAGCTTGTGGGCTACGGCCCCAGTACTCAGGTCGCATATGCTCATGGTAGGAGGTTTTGCACCGAGGAGTATGACGATGAATGCCAGGGGTTCAGATACCACGAGTCGTACAAATATACATTTTACTGAGACGATCTCGGGTTTGCTGTGATGGACTGTCAACATAATTCCAGCCTCTTGTGATTCTCGTGCCTCATGACAGCTTCAGCTAGGCACAGCATACACCGTTCGTCTGCTTCCCCACCGCAGACACCCGGCAGAAACAGGATGCCGCGACACGAATATCGGCAGATGCTGTAACAACGTCCTTTTGCAGACTGAGTGCCCACGCCTCGTCCTCCTTGCCGTTGCGAACGAGAGATTCATGCAGCCCGTGCAACCCCCAAACGTTACCGAGCCTGGCCTTTCGCCGAGACAGGTCCTTACTGAGGCCCAAGTCCTGCCGGTATACCACCTCGGCCTCTTCGGAACGGCCCTGCTCGAGCAACAGAGCGCCCAGAGCGTGCCTGACCGGCTGCATCCAGAGCGGCGGGTCGCTATAGGGAAGATGATCTTCGAGTGTGGCGGCCTGGCGAAGGAGGTCAAAGGCTCGGTCATGCTCTCCCTCGCGATAGACAAGTTCACCTTCGCACATGAGAAACGCCACCTCAAGCACCTCCTTGGCCACAGCCGTGACACCCCATCGACGTTCCCTAGGCACAGCAGCCCGCGCTTGTTCGAATTTGTCCCTTTCCGCCCGTGCCTCCTCCTTCCGCCCCAAGACGCCAAGCGCTATGGCTCGCCCATAGAAAGTAACGGCCGTCGTGATGCTCCAGAGGCTCGCATCCGCTGGTGGCTCGACCTCCAGCAGTTCCTCCCACCGCCCGAACCGTATCAGGGCGTGCACGAGAATGCCGCCCTGGAACTCGACCCAATCCACCATGGGCGGTGACCTCACGGCCAGCAATTTTGGCGTCAACACCTGTCTAATGTGGTGTGCCGCTGAGATGGCGACCTCGGACCTGCCGGACATCATGGCGGCGTACACCAAGGCCGAGAGGTTATGCGTGCGATAGGCCTGGTACAGCACGCTCGCCGAGTCGCGCTCAAAGTAGATGTCGTCGGACCGGGCCGCGCGGCGGTTCGATTCGATGCTGTGACGGTAGTCACCGACGGCAGCGTCAATGTGGGTGGCCATGTGTTGTAAATGTGAGCCATCGGGAACGAGGTCGCGCAGGCGGTCGGCGGCGGGGAGGGCCAGGGCAACGGTCTGGGACATTTCCATGAGATGGATGTAAAGGTGGTTCAGAGCAGCATGGGTGTGGCCACCCGGCAGAGCGAAGCCAGCCTCGATGGCATGACGGGCATTGACGGTCTCCTGGGTCGTCGGGGCACCGGTGTCGAGGTTCCACAGCTGGCGGGGGCGGATGCACATGAGAGACTCAGGGTAGAGAGCCTTGACTTCGAGGTCGGATGGAAAGTCGTCGTGTACGGCCTTCATGGCGTCTGCGTAGGCACGGTCGAGGGTGGCCGGGGTCTCGTCTGAGGGGGCATTCGCCGAGGGGAATCTGGTGACGAGAGCCCGAATGAGAGCCTGCTCAACAGGCGATGCCTGCTCTATGAGCTCCGTCGCGCGAGCCAGAGCCTCACGACCTCTCTCAGCACTGGCCTTGAAGTCTTGGGCGTCATAGCGAGCCCAGGTCTTGTTGTAGTTGGGCCCGACAGCGTAGGCGAGGCCCCAGTGAGCCATGGCGCACTGAGGGTCGTGCTCGGCAGCCCTGGCGAAGCATCGTGCGGCCTCCTCGTGGTTAAAGGCATAGGACCAAACGAGTCCCCGGTCGAACCACGTCTGGGCAGCGTCTGAAGTGGTCGTGACCTTGCGCGAGTAACTGCCCAGGTCGTAGGGGTAGGCCTCCGTCTCGACCTTGGCCACGCTTTTGCTCTCGAGGGGTTGATTCCTGGGATGAATTAGCATGAGTGCATGAGTGAATCGCTCACAGATGACAATGCTCACGCCATGATGATTAGTTTAGAGGTTGGCCCTGAGCGAGGCAATCAACGGCATGTCATGACCAAGGCACGGAGGGGGCAGGTACGACGGGTGCCGGCGCTGTGCTCTAGTGCTCTATATCGGCCTAGGCAGGTACGAAGACAGACCCCGTGGATCACGCCTTCTCCCCACACCTCACGCATCATGCGTCATGCGTCACGCCCTGCGCCTGCCCTGGGCTTGCCTCCTTGGACTTGCCTTCCTCGGGCTTGCCTTCCTCGGGCTTAGGACCTTCTGGTCTCCAGTCATGTCATAATCACTACGTTTGGCCCCGTAAGAAACGGTCAGCGCACAGCGGCAGCACAAGCGCCGCTGAGCAGAGGCCGAGTGGCGTGGTCATCAAATGCCGAAAGCGCGGGGTACACCCCATGCTCCGATCGCACCGGAGGCCAACGACCCATCGTCCACGATGTCTCCGAACGCTCACCGTCCGATGACTACCCACATACGGACACATAACCCGAGATGGCACGCTCATTGACCATCGATGACTGAGGTGCCGTGGACATCAGCCCTCCCGTTTTCCGCTGACGAAGCCATGGCTTCGTCTGAGGTTAGGGATAGGATTTGGTAGGAGAAACGCAGTTGGTAAAAGAGGGGCTCAACAACATCTACCCGTCAAGGCCTCTAGGGTAGAATCCGACATTTGACGCCAATTGATTCGGTCCTGCCGCAAAGCTTAGTGTGAAATATTACAGCCTGAAAAGGCTTGCGAACCACCGAAATCCCAGACCAAAACTTGATGAAGAGGAGAAGAAATGCATCATGTTACTTTTAGGCCTCC
The DNA here is from genome assembly GCF_000150675.1 of Verticillium dahliae VdLs.17. NCBI lineage: Eukaryota > Fungi > Ascomycota > Sordariomycetes > Glomerellales > Plectosphaerellaceae > Verticillium > Verticillium dahliae. The sequence goes on along the minus strand of NW_009276921.1, from coordinate 1,244,548 downwards.
AACCTGCCTACTTCGTCTTCGTACAACGAACGTCCCATCTCCGAACCGGACCCGTCCACCCATCCATCCCCCTCCTGTGCCATCTCGTATCACTCGTAACCGTATCCATGACCGTGACCGTGACCGTGACCGTGCCGATGCCCGCGCCCCGAGACTTCGCCCCATTACTCACACCTAAATCAGTGAATGTCGAACAGAGGCTTGAGCTTGATGATGAGCTGCCACTCGTCGTTCGACACATCCTTGCGGTAAAACTCCTTGAGCGTGTCGATGCTCTTGCGCGAGATGAGACTGTACAGCGCATCCGGCTCCTCGAGCTGTCGTCCGTACGTTGGCTGGTGTCCGCCCATTTCGATCTTGACTGCCACCGACGGCTGGCCCTTCTTGCACACGGGAATCTGCTTGTGGTCGCGCTCGATCGAGGTACTGGTACATGCTGTCAGCAGGAGTACACAGGGAGGAGAGGGGGCCAGAAGCAGAAGAGGGAGAGGGGAAAAAGAGGGGGGGGAAAGGGGGGGAGGGGGAAGGGAAATCGGGGGAAAAGGAAAAAAAAAACATACACTCTGCCGAGGTTGATGACTCCTTGACACCCGTCACCGGGTTCGTCTTGACGGCGGCAATGGGCGTGTGATCTTGAGCTGGCCCATCCACAACGTCGACGCCGACAACGATCGGGTTCGTCTTGTTGAACACAGCCACCGTGTTGAGGACGCAGGGGAAGACAGCCAGCATCTTGGACTCCTCCTTCTTCTTCTCCAGGAGCTCGTCCATGTGCTTCGTGAACGAGTCGAACAGGTGGTAGATGATGTCGGCCGTGAAAATCTTGACACCCACGTCCTCGGCGTAGGCCTGCGCCTCCTTGTCGACCTTGACGTCGAAGCAGAGCATGACGGCGTAGTCCGGCGCCTTCTCCAGCATGATGCCCGACTGCATGACGTCGCGCTTGTACACTGGGCCGATACCCACGTTGGCCACGGGAATCTTGCAGTCCTTGAGGAAGTCGAGCAGGGCCTCGAGCGAACCCAGCGTCGAGGCCTGCACGCTGACACCGCGACCCGTCTTCTCCACGCGGTTGAACAGCACGGCGAGATCGGCCTCGACCTCGTCGCAGAGGTCGTCCTCGTCGTCGTCGGGGCCGACCACGAGCAGGCGGGAGCCGGCAATGGCGCCCTCGAGACCCGGCGCGCTGATCTTGACACCCAGCGCCGCCTTGACCTCCTTGTTGTGCACGTACGCCGACTTGAGACGCAGCTCCTTCATCGGCGCCGGCGTCAGCAGCGCACGAATGTTGGTGACGATGGCGCCCTCGACACCGCACAGCACAATCTTGTCGCCCTCGCGCAGGATACCGTTTGTGACGACAACGTCGATGGTCATGCCGAAACCCTCGATCGCCTTGACCTCGAGAACGGTGGCCTGCACCTCGGCGAGGTACATGAGCGAGCCGACCATGCGCTCCTGCGTCAGCTGCACAATGAGCTTCAGCATGTCGGGGATACCCTCGCCCGTGTGCGCCGACGTGGGGATGAGGGAGACGTTCTTGGCCATCGACTTGTTCTCGTAGTACAGTTCGGCGTTGAATCCCTGCTCGGCGAAGAGGACCTTGGTCTGCTCGAGACGGTTCTTGAACTCGTTCTGCACGCCCTTGGGCTGCAGCGCCAGACTCTCCTGGAAACCGTTGTTGTCGACCTTCTTCCAGCCGTAAAGACGATCGATCTTGTTGAGGGCAACGACGAAAGGCGTCTTCCTGTCGCGGAGGAGCTTCATCGACTCGAGCGTCTGCTGCTCGAGACCGTGCATGATGTCGACAACGAGAATGGCAATGTTGCACAGGGACGAGCCACGAGATCGGAGGTTGGAGAAGGACTCGTGACCGGGCGTGTCGATGATCAAAAGACCAGGGACCTTGAACTCGAAAGCGCCGTCGGGGTTGACAACGGCCGTCTTTTGCCTGATGGCCTCGACGGGGAAGTATGTGGCACCGATCTGCTGGGTGATACCGCCAGCCTCGCCCTCCTGGACGTTGGTCTGTCGGATCTTGTCGAGAAGCTTCGTCTTTCCGGTATCGACGTGACCGAGAATACAGCAAATGGGCGACCGGAGGTTGTCCTTGGACCGGGCGGCGAGGGCGGCCTGGTGGGCCTTCTCACGACGCTCGGCCGCCTCCCTCTTGCGCTGTGCTTCCTGCAGGGCCCTCGTGGTGGCCTCCTCGTCTTCCGACTCGGATTCGGACTCGGAGTCTTCCTCTTCTTCTGAATCGTCTTCCTTTTCCTTTGGCCTAGAGGGAAGCGCCTTGTCGGCCTTGGCCTTGGCCTCGTCGTCGCTGTCGGCATCCCAGCTGTCCTTGACGTCGTCAGAGTCAGCTGCGGCCTCCCAGTCTTCCTCAACGTCGCTCTCGGGCTTCTTGGCCGCCTTGGCCTCCTCCTCTGCGGCTTTTCGGCGGGCCTCCTCCTCGGCCTCCTTGAGGAGCTTCTCAGCCTGCTCCTTCGCACGGGCGGCAGCCTCGGCGAGCACCTTCTCCTCATCGACCTAGAACACGTCACGTCAGCACATGGGTTGGTTCTCGGGTACCACATGATCGGCAAAAAGCGAGCGCCCCTACCTTCTCAGCAGCCTTGCGGCCGCCCTTCTTCCTGTCGGCGGGCTTCTTCTTCTCCGTCTCGCCCTCCTCATCGGCAGGGCCGACCTTGATACCAGCAGCAATCATCTGCTGAAGCTTGCGCTCGTTGCGGGCCTTTTCCTCCTTCTGGGCCTTGGTCATGTATTTGCCCTCCTTCTTGAGCTGCTCGATCTTCTCCTTCTCCCTCTGCTTCTTGAGGAGGCGGGCTTCCTCGCGGGCCTTGATCTCCTCCTCGGTGCGGCGGGCGTCCTCCTCCGCCCTGCGCTTCTCCTCCTCCTTGATGCGCTCAGCCTCCTCGGCCTTGCGGCGCAGCTCCTCCTGCTGCTTCTGGATGAGGGCGAGGTGGGCGGGGATCTTCTTCTTCTTGCCGTCGGCGGCAGCGGGAGCGGCGGCAGCAGTAGCAGCGGCCGACGTATCCTTCTTCTCAGCAGCCTTGGCGGGCTCCGCGGCCTTGGCGGCACCGCCAGAAGCCTTCTTCTTCGCAGCCTGCCAACGTCACGTGTCAGCATTCCATGTCCTGCCCCCGTCGTGGACGACGAACGGACACCGCCGCCGTCGGCAGAGGAAAAGAAGGGGGAGGGGGTGAGCTCACCATCTCCTTCTTGCGCTGCTTCTCCTTCTCCTTCTTGATCTTCTCCTTCTCCGCCTTGGTCAGCACACGACCGGGCTCAGCGCCGTCAGCGCCGTCCCCGGCGCCAGCATCGCCCGCCGCCGCCGCAGACTTGTCGGCCTGCTTGCCCTTGCCGCCCTTGCCCTTCTTCTCGGGCAGCGCCCACTCGTCCTCGGCCGTGGCCTCGACGGGGGCGGCGGCCTCGGGCGCCTCCTCCTCGTCCTGAAGGCCCTTCTTCTTGCGCTTCTCCCTGTTCTTGCGCAGCGTCGCCATCAGGCCGCCGGCCTCCTCCTCCTCGGCGGCGGCGGCGTCGCCAGCAGCGGCGGCATCGGTGGCGGGGGCCTCGCCGGTGGCACGATGGACTCGCCCAGCTCGGCCTCCCAGTCGTCATCGCCGCCCTTCTTGTTTCCCTTCTTCTTCGGCGCCATGTTGGCCGGTTTCGTTGCTGAATCAGGGCAGGGA
>NW_009276921.1:1169495-1240718 GCF_000150675.1 Verticillium dahliae VdLs.17 | reverse complement strand
AAAAAAAATGTACGGTTTTATTGTACTTGCGGGAGTGAGTGTGCGTGTGGGCATGTGCGGGGGTTCTTACAGAGAGAATGTGCTGGAAACAGGTGTGTCCAAAAAAGGAAGAAAAAGGGACCCGGAAAGCTATGTCTCTGATGTCGTCAGTAGCATCCAGACACTTGCACTTTGGAAACGGGAGAGGCCTGAAAAACGCCAATGCTCTATTCTGTCTTGTCCACAACCCATAGTCGACGGGACATGCTATTCTGAGGTGCCTTGAAGAACTGGACAGCCGGCCGGTGATGATGTGGGTGTCGTGGTGGGCTGGATTTGGCACTGCGGGGCACACTAAGGTAAAGCGTACAGCAGGCCGAACGGGTTCATAGCACAGACCAGGGAAGAGGGGCAACAGGATGCACCTCATGGACACCGAGATTCCCAGGCCTGCCTGCTGTTACCTAGAAATGCACCTTCATGAAGGACGACATATCAAGTAGAGCGCAGGCAACAACTAGAGGTGGCAAAGTGAGTAGTGCTGGCTTTCTTGCGTGCATACATTTTGCCCCAGGCTCCCAGCAGGTGCCTGGCCTACCCTTCGTCATAGCCTCCCTCGCTCACTAGCTTCAGAGATGACTCCTTGCTGATGCACACATGGCCCTCTTTCGGCCTGACACAAAAGGCAGTACAGAAAATGAGCATACGCACAAACCAAAGCAAAACCATCAAACATATTTACACACTCAAGAGTCATGGATACCTTGGATCAAGGTTGTTCAGTCGACAAACAAAAAAGAAACGACGCCTGCAGGATTCGAACCTGCGCGTGCGAACACAATGCCTAATCTATAGAGCAACCGAAGTCACAAGCTTATAGCAGGGCATCGCCTTAACCACTCGGCCAAAGCGCCGGATGATGAATTCTAATGTGAAGCTGGATTATGTATTCTTGCTTCACACACATAACCTCTAGCTCACCGTGGTCGATACCATCAGCGTCTGATATGCCGAAGCTAACTGTCAATTCCATGATACATTCAAGCGGGAACCTTTCGTACATGCCAAAATACGGTTGCATAAGTCCTTGGCACGGGTCCATTGTAAAAGCTGTTGATGTTGAGGCTCTCTCTATGTAGCCAGCAAGCAGGCTCCAAACCACGCAACTAAAACACAGGGGCAAGGAAATATTCTAGGATTTCGTATGCCAGGTCCACGTATTTCTCCCTCTGTCCTCCGAAAGACGCCGTCCAACGCCCTCCCTCGAGGTTCTCCAAAGCATCACGGAGCAGCACGTCGGCTCCGTCGCCAGCGGACAAGAGCGCCTCCAGGGCTCGCTTGTCAAGACATCTTTGCAACACGTTACCGTCTACGTGGCCGTGTCGCCTGGCCTTGGCCATAGCTGGCGGCTCTGTGCCATTGGCATGTGACAGCCTCGCCGTCGGCGAGTCATCTGAACGTCCTTGTACAGCGAGCTTTTGAATAAGCTCAAGTACGACCAATGCCTCAGGGCTGAGCAGGGTGAAGTGGTGAAGTGAGCCGTCCATGCAAATGGCCAGTACATCTGCCGCATCAACGGTGCTGGGTATGTGCCCGTAACGGGGCATGTTATTCGGTGCCATCCATGCCGGTCGCACGTGGCCACGGCGCAGCCTCCGAACACCTGCTGGCAATCTCCCCTTGAACACAATTCTGAACTCTTTTTCTGGTTCCTTCCATGGTACCCAAACCCCGACAAAATCGTGTGTCTGTTCAGAGATGAGGGTGATGGGCCAGGCAGGCGTCTCCTCACAACTGTTGCCCATCTCAATGTAGTGCGAGGCCTTGCGACTTCCCACATCACTATGAGCAAACGTCATCTCGTCGTGTCGACCCTCGGCCTTGTGGTTGAGCACAAGCAAAGAGTGGTTTGTCGTGAGTGCACATAGCTGATCGTTGACGATTCGCAGAGACGTGGCTGGTGAGGGGAGGGCAAACGTCTTCTTGGGTTTCAGTTTCTTCTCCACAAGATCCAGAGCTTCCCAGTGGAGAATGTTGCCAGCGCAGAAGAATAGATCGGCGCCATCTCCCACGCCGGCATATATGGCTTGGTCGGCGACCTTCTTCTTGTACCGAGTCCAGTGGCGGATCTTCTCGCTCACTCGACCGTCAGCATCTTCCACTTCGACCCGCTGAGTGGTGATGATCAGCAGCTGTCCGTCTCTCGTAGTTATGACTATGAACAGCCATGTTTTTCCCTCCTTGACATAGAGCCACTCGAACATGTCGTGGATCCTGTCGTCCAAAAGACCCAAGCCGTTGATGAAAGGCAGCGGATTGCTATCCTTGTCGGTCGGCATGGACAGGTTTTCCCCGGTATCGGGATCTACGAAAGCAATCGTCGTCTGGCCGGGGCCCACCTTCATCGCGACCACCAAACATGACAGCGTCTGCGAGAAGAGAATCCTTGTGGGTGTGCCATGCAACGGGAGGCTTCTCGGCATCGACACTGTCTTTGGAAGCATTTCGGTGACGAGGATGCGATCTTTGGCCAGCAACAGCAGGGATATATGGTTAGCTTGACCAATACTGTTTTGCATGCTTGTCGCCGAAGTGATGAGTGGCGCAGCTAAAGTCGGGTCTTTGACATCGTTCGCTAGTATTCGCTGTCTGTTTCGGAATTTCCCCGTACTAGCCGTGTCAAAAGTGCTCAAGAGTAAGATGTTGTCATCACAACAGGCTAAAACCGATCCGGGACACAGAGTATTGTCTGTCGATACCACGCGGAGTGCCACAGACCCAATTCTCTCTCGTGAGATGAATGTTTGAGACGGATCGTTGCAGTTCAGCATCAGGGTGATGAGGTGTCCGCTTCGGGATCCTAAGGCAATGCTCGTCGTCGCATCACCTTCTTCGACGAGCGCAATGCTTGTGATAGGTTCGACTGTGGGACCCGCAGGCGCAGATGGCTGGCTTGGCTCGGAACCGATACCTGTCGCCACAGTTACATCTTTGGGGCGCTCACGTCAGTAGATGATCGTACTCTCGCCTGGAGGAACCAATTGCTTACCCGCATCGAGTCGTGTCAAGGACGGCGTTACTTTGCCCTCGTTGTCCATGGGAAACACAGCCATATAAGGGTGGTTCTCGCGCCAGACACCTGAAAGGATGCACTCCTGCCTACCAATACGACAGAAAGCGAGGCATGTGACTTCTCCCTCGGTTTCAAATGTGTGCGATACAGAGGCATGCAGATCTTCGATATAAAAGACATGGATAAGTGACCGATTTTGGCCATGTGTTGAGATCGCAGCGCGCTTTTGCCGTACCGTAGCATGTTCGGCATTTCCCTGGACACCCTCAAAGGAGGAAAACGGCTGTCGAGAACTTTACTCGATGGTCAGTATCCTCACAAGAGTCGTATGCTGGGCCTTTTGCTTACCTTTGCAAGGGCGTTATCAGAGAAATGGCAGACTCCGTCACCTGCGCAATGATTTGCTCAGAGCACTGTGCAGCTGCCAGAGTTCGTGCGGTTGTGTCGAAATCAGGCCCTCCAGGATTCGGCCGGCTGGCTTCAAGAGAGTCTCGCGGGACCTGAAGTATATCGGAAGAGTCAGGCAGGGCAAGGAGCAGGTAGTATCCAGGCCCTATATCATTTAGCTGAGCCTCAAAAACCCAGGCTTGTCGAATGGCCGTGTCGTAGGCGATCTCCCAACCAATATTAGCCGAGATGCCTTGACGCAGCTCTGTGATGCTGCCTTGTATGCCGGTTCCGGAGACGCAGAAGATTCGGTCATGTCGTGCGGCTTGATCTCTGTACTGTTCGCTCCACCGACTCGTCTGCGCACCTCGTTGGCCTGCGTCGCCTCTCCAAGATGTAGACTGGTCAGTGGTCACAAAGTCAAGTGTCGGAGACCAGTTGGGAATAATCCCGAGCTCAACGATTGGTTTTCTTGGTCGCAACTAGTGAACAGTTAGTAGAAGCATGGTGCGCTGCAGCGCAAAGGGAGAAGCGGTACCTGGCAGACCATGCCCGGGCCAGAATCGCCTGAGATGATGGCTACATCGCTGAAGGCATCATACATGGTGGTGAAGGCTGTGGAAATATTGCTGTTGCAGTTGCCCACATTCATGCCAGTGGCAAGGAGATCGATGGTATCGAATTCAAAGAAGACTATCACGCCGTCTTCCCTGGCAAGATAGATATTGTCCTTGTTGTCATAGTACCCCCTCCTCCTCACCGGCCGATCCCACGCCGTCCACATTGGGGGCTGCGTGCCGTAGTGGAAGCGTGTCTTCGGGTGTGCGCCCGCATCCACTGTCACGTATTGAGGCGGTCCCTGGAGGGGATCCTTGCAAACAGCCAGGGAGTTTTCTGACACGATGAAGAACGAATTCCGGATGGTCAGAGGGATGAGGAATAGTGGCATTCTGTGTTCCCGGGGCAATCGGTGCCCGTCCTTGTCCTCGGCAAGTATTTGGCGGACGTCATCCCCGCGCTCCCAGTCGTAGAGAATCATCTTGGGGGCAGAGGCGCCATGTTTGAGTATGACGAGGAGCAGGATGACATGGTAATCATCCTCTGGGCGTGGGTGGAGGAACTCCATCTTGTGAACCAAGCCGTTCACGGGCCGTGGACTCCATGACTTGACGGGGGAAATAGAGCTGTGCTGTGAGTACTGCTGTGACATGGTCTCCCACGACTGAAGCTCGTAGACGACGAATGTGTTCTCCATATCTGCCACTGCAATATACCTCGACTTGGGATCAACGGCAACATGATAGCCCAGCGTACCGAGTCTAGCGTCCGGGTGGCGGAACTCGGACGTAACGAACTCGAACCGCTCGCCGAGTCGTCGGACGAAGAGAAAGACGAGAGTACCGTTTGCGAGGACCAGGAGCAGGAGATGCGGTGGCAAGGCTGCATGGGACGAAGGACTGGGGCGCAGGCCGAGGTTCGCATCCATCTGGGCTTCGTCGTCCTCCTCTTTGAGCTGGCCAAATGCGACCTCGCTGTCTCCAGCCTCAAGGCGCTCGAAGGTGTTGCCGATGACGTGGGCATTCTGGATGCGGGCACCAAAGTCGTCCTTGCGCAAGACTTTTCGAAGCTCGCCACCATCGCCTAGCTCATTGATTTGCACATAATGATCTCCGACAAAGGCAACGTCGTTGTACCGAGCAGAGCGCAGATGAGTCGGCAAGATCCAGTGTACCAGGGGGCTTTGGACAAGTGTGCGCGTGAGGATACCGCAGGCGGGTGCTTCAGGCAAGACTGGGGTCGGGGCGGCAGGCGTAGCAGCAGACTTTTGCAAGATGGTCGAGATGTGAACCGTCTCCGTCCGCCATTCCCCGTCCCTGAAGACGTTGGTCTGGAAGGCCATGACGCCCTACCTTAGTCTGCCAGGCTCAGGGACGCCGACTCCAGATCCGGCTCAGGCTCAGGTTCGAGCTCGAGTTTGGGGGCGGTTCGGGAAAGCAGCCAGTAGTAGCGTCGGGGGCGGGTGAGAAGGGGAGGTGCCGGGTCTGAGATGCCGCCTGTCTTCTGTTGCCAGCATTGTACTGGTGAACCGAGGGAGGGGGAGGGGGAGGGGGAGGGGGAGGGGGAGAGAAGAGGCGTGGGCCTTCCAGAAGGGGTGAGGTATCGCCAGGACGAAGGAGGGTTTGAGGGTCTCTCTGACTGCTGCGGCGACGATGGCAAGTGCTGCCGTAGTAGGGGGTCGAGTGAATGGCGACCAGCTGACGGCGCAATGCGATGTGACGGTGCAAGTCGGCCGATGCGTAGGGGATTGGCGGTCTCTCGAGGGCATTGGAGCAACCAGGCACGAAATTATCTCACGGCACGAGGCGTCAGCAGGCAGATTTTGCTCGTCCAATAATGACAAGGAAGCCTGGATACCTCGAGGTCCCGAGCAGAGCTTTACCCAGGTCGAGAAGCTGAGACGGGAGCTAGAGGGAAGAGAAAAGACTTCATCGAGTTGGGTTTACTTCGCACCTCCCTTACCGAGTAAGGTAGGTTGGGGTCGGTTGGGCACTCAGGTCCGTGGCCGATGTCCCGTCTGATGTGGTCTTTGCTACTTCCTAGGTAAGGTACCCAGGTACACCTGCCTTACTTTTACTCACGTTGGGACCCAGGCAGGTAGAACCTCTTTAGGGGGTGGGGGGTTCGAGGAACGGGCGGGGGCAGCTCGAGGGTCCTGTGGCCCAGTGAGTGCGCGGCTGCGTGGGCACTGGAAAGTGAAAGCCGTAGAACTGAGGCCGGCAGAGTTGCATGGGTTCGTGCGCGTCTATTCGGAACTGTGACTGTTGCTTTCTTCTTCCCCTCCACATACAACGTAAATAGGATGACACGGCAGGTACCGATGCCATGCCATGTGAGCCTGGGTAGGTACCTACGTAGGCAAGGTACCTTCCAACCTACGTGAAGCGCTTGTTGAAGTGCTCCGGGCGGGTGCGGAATGGGCACACTGGCAGGGGCAGGCAGCTGGACAGGGCAGCAGCCAGGGCAGCAGCCAGGGCAGCAGCCAGGGCAGCAGCCAGGGCGGTAGCCAGGGCAAGGCCCAGCGCACGATTCACAGAAGCTCCGGGGCTAGGAACAGCGCATGGATCACCATCTCGGGGCAGGGGAGGGGGGGCCCCGAGGGGACGCGTGGGAGGGACAAGGGACAATCGGAGGCACTCAGCCCACCCCGGCAGCGGTCGAATCGAATCATCTTTAACTGTTCTGGGCATAGCCTCCCCCTTGTTGAACATGACGACGAATTAAGCTCAGAGGACATTTTTTCAAGAGGCTGCGGCCCAAGCACTGTTCTGAAGAACTGCGTTGTACTGCAAGCCACAAGCCAGCCAGCCAATCTTCCCGTCCATGTCATTCGATCACCACCGAACGAACGGCTTGCCCAGAAAGGGCACCGACTGCCACGCCCTGTTGTCGTTGAGAGAGAACGTCATCGATAGCTTTGACCTACCTACGTAGCCTGACTGACTCTTTACAACGACGCACTTGGGTAGTCGACATGGCCAACCCTGTCTTGGCGACGCCCCCGCGAAGCTGCATGTACACTGAGCAAGGACGGCGGCACGAACCCTGGTCGAGGGGCTGGCCGACGGTCTTGTCCGGCTGTTGAAGTATCTTTTTATTTTATTTTTTTTACCGCCTAACGGTCCGTGAAGACTGCGTGAACGCTGCGAGTCACTCGCTGTGCATCTCTCTCAACCAATACCATCGGCCAACTCGAGCTGTGTCCTCCTTCCGGCATACGGCATGACATGTCTTTGCAGAGAAGATCCTGCAACCCCCGACGCCGTCGTCAAGCCTACCAACCACAGGTGCAGAGAAGCGCGTGGCGACGTCGAGACCAAGGTCTCCAAGCACACAGGTTGGCAGGGATCCCTCTGTTTGGGACTAGGTAGCCGTGATTTCCGTCGGAGCCTCAGCCGTCTGTGGTCACCCTGCCATTGTCCATCAGATCTCCATTATATGACACGTCACTTTTCCCATCAGGCCGCCAAACAACCTTGAGTGGTCTTGCTGTACAGTACATGTATCCATCATCTTGGTTGGTGACCGCGTGCCGGCCGCCTTGCTACCAGCGGCCCTCAGCGCTGGGCGTTCCGTTGCGTCTTTTGGGCTTTGGGTTTTCGGTAAGCGTCACGTCCAACACACACACATACACACACACACACACACACAGCGCACATACAGTACTTCTGGTGGGTGGCCCCATGCCTCACGGCGCCGGCCGCTGTGCGGGATTTTCCAAAGAGCCTTGAATGTTGTGGCAGCTGGTATCTGCACTTTCAAATCAAAACGCCATGGAACACCTATGAGCCCTACCCGACCCATGGCCCTTGTAAATTCCATTCGGTATCGCACCACACAGCACCAAGTAGTCAAGCATGTGGCCTCGATGGAAGGACGCCACCCGGCCATGGAAGGGTCAAGCAGCATCACGTGCGATTTTGCCAGTTCCTGGACGCCCGAGTAGTCCACTGCAAGAGCGTTACAAGCTAGCCATCCCGGTACTAAAGACTGGAGGTATAAACAGGCTCTGTTAGCTCGGCCCTTGCATGACGTGGGCCATTGCAGCAAGCATCTATTCAGGGGCCCCAAACTGCAAAGGTGTTTCGATCCGACTCATGCGGCGCTCCGTGGGTAAACTGGTAAACCTGGGTATCTTTGTGGGTGATGCGGAGCAGGCCTGATCTCCGAATCGCGTCGTCTTTCTTTCGTCCGCAAGCAGTCAGGATCGTCGGCTCCGGTTATCCCCGACCACGGCCACGGCCACGACCTCGGCCGCCTCTGCCTCTTCCCCGGCCGCGACCACCTCCCCTTGTCGACCTTGAAGGTGCCTCGCTCTCCGCAGCGCTGGCTTCGGCACTCGTCTCTTCCTCCTCCCCGTCTTGCGAGCCGCTGTCGTCCCCGTCATCTTCTTCCTCCTCATCGCCGTCCTCATCCTCCTCCTCCTCTTCTTCCTCCTCTGGCTCCGTAGACTCAGCCTTGCGGGCTTTCGCCTTGCCTGCCGCCCTCTTCTGGCTCCTCGAGGTCCTTGCGTTCTTGGGGGCCGGTGAGGCCGTGTCTTTTTCGTCTTCCGTATCATCGACAGTGCTCGCCCGGGTCTTCGACGCAGCCGTCGACGCTCGTTTTCGCTTTTTGACGCCCTTCTCTGGTTCAGGTGACGAGAGCGCGGACGTCGGCGTCGGCACGGCCTCCCCGGCTGCAGGGTTCTCTGGGTCGAATTGGGGGGGTGATGAGGGCGCTTCGCTAGGCGCACGCACGCGTGTCATCATGTGCTCCTCGAAGTCACCAACCGGTAGCGTGAACTCTCGAAACCGATCTTCGTAGTCCTCATCTTCCTGGGAATCGAAGAAGTCTTCCCGCAAGTCGATCGCCTCCAGGTTGTAGAAGGTGCGCAGCTTCGTCCAGATGTGTGGAATCCGGGTATGGGTATGGACCGCTGGGTCAATGGCGTGGTGCCGAAGGTGCTCACTGATTGCGATCATGCGGAAGTGTTTATGCATGCCTGTGATGATGAATTCTGGTTAGCAACAAGTCAGCTGCAAGGGGCAGATGTTGGGCGGGAAAGAGTTTACCTGCTGGCTTCCATCTGACGACGCCTTTGAACAGGGAGCAGACTTGGTCGTCCGTCCAGGCGTTGTTGGGCCACTCCTCGTCCGAGACGGCAGGTTCTTTGGATGGTGCTGTCGGCGTATCGGCGAATTGAGGTGTATCGACATCCATTGCATCGTCATCTCGAGCTGGTGTCGGCGTTGCGACGGTGCTGCCTCGGGCCCTTTTTTTCGGCGGCATCTTCAGCGGTTATGGCTGGAGATGGGAACTGGCGGTTACAAGTCGAAAACAAAAAACTCCTGTAAGCTGCTTCTGGCTCGTGCGTGTCTTCTGTAGGAGATGTAGGGCGGAGGCAGCTAGGGACTGTGAATTGGCAGTGTTGACATGGCATGAAGATGGGTGGATTGAAGCTCTGGCAGCTTGCGACGGTTTCTTGGATCGCCGACCCACTCATTGGCGATGCGCCCGCCAATGATCAGTCACCTAGGCCCCTAAAAGCAAGTAACGATTTGACGCGACTCTGAACGTCAGCGCGCGTCGCGGGGCAAGGTTCTGGCCACTGCAGCATCGCCCAAGAGTACCGCACGCCTCCTCACGCCAAACTGTCGAGCGAAACTCGGCTGGGCACGACACTGATATCATCACATTCATTTCCCATCGGTGGAAGTACCTTGAGCATGCAGCTCGTAGGGGATCAACTGCAGATGAAGTCCATCTGAGTGCTCCTTCCACCATGACTGATGAGGACGATGCTGGCAACGTCTTCGCCATCCCTGATTTCTGGCGCGCGTCCAAACTTCTGGACAACGGCATACCCGAGGCGAGCAGGCGGTTCTTCACGTACAACATCGATGGTGTGTATACCGTCTACTGCAAGAGGACTCGACTGACACGCATCTTTGAGCACAGATCTGCCGACCGTATTCCAATTGCAGCCAATCGAAACCAAAACATTGATTGCAATCCCCGCTTTGGACCAAAATAACGATGATGATCCCGTGCCTGTAGTTGAGACTCTCTTGTCGGAGGTGGAAAAGGTGCCAGAAGTACAGAGCACGCGCCAGGACGTCGGAAACGATAGATACGAGGATATATGGCTCGACTTGAAAAAGCCACCACGGCGAGCACCCGAACATAAGACATGGGATGCATTCGATACCCCAGGTGCTGAGCGCAAGCTACCCATGTTCATTACGGAGGCTGGACCTGGGGCTTTTGACAGTCTGCTTGAAGTTGAAGGAGATCCCCTCCGACTTCAGAGCAATGACCACGCCACAGTGGACGCTGAGGCATACTGCAGCGCCCTAATGTCTCTAGCCCTGGGCAGGGAATCCGTCTTCTTTGTGTGGCAGGCTGAATCTCGCTCCTTCAAGCCACTTCTCGCAAAGATCAGGATATCGGGGTACTCGGCTCTGGTGCTCGAAGGAGTCTCCAGCGCCTGTCGTGACTGTGGCAACGGCTCACGAGAGCTTCGTGCATTCGTCGATGACACGTACGCAAAAAACCCAAGTCCCTGCCGGGTGGCATTGGCGAGTGCTCTGGACAGAATTCTTCTCGTCATACAGAGTCACCTGTCGGTCACAGGGCAAAAACCACGATCATTATTGCAGTTGCAATTTCTCATACGTCGGGTCTCTTCGATCCTTCTGTATTTCAAATCGCTAATTTCCAAGATTCGGCGCGATCACCTCGATGAAGACGTTCTCACTCTTGTCTTCCAGCAAGCCCAAGCTGCTGAATACAGTGATAGCCACCTTGGAGCGATTATGCGAGAGGTCCTCCAGAGCGTGGGTCGACCTTGGTTGGAGTTCCTCGGGGAATGGATCGGTACATATGCAGAGCTCGGGGTGCCCCTCAGCAAGCATGACGCTGGTCGGCAGAAGGGCTTCATCAAGGTAGAAGCAGAATCCTACGTTGACGATTTCGGAGACGAAGTTAAGGAACTGGATTTTCGCCTGGACTTGGCGAGAATGCCTTCGTTCATGCCGAAAGATGTCGTTCAGAGCCTGTTTGAAACAGGACGGAACCTTCGCTTCATCAAGTCGAATCACTCCAGCCACCCGCTCTTGTCAGCGACGGCGGCGTCGATCGAAGCGCCCCCGATCAAATGGCACTTTGACTGGCAATCCATCTACCAGCTGGATCGAGCAGTCCGCTCCTATGAGGATGCTCTGATCCACGCGATCAAGATTCAATCACGCAGTCGCACAGTACGAGATGACGCTGTGACTACCATGCCAACCAGCAATGTTGGGGGCTATCAGCTTCAAATGTTCAGCACAAACGAGGAAGAGCTGCGAAGTCGGCTTCTCGATTCAATGGACAACCTTGCGCAACTACAAAAGGCGGTTCCAGCAGAGGACCCGCTGGCCACGGTTCTCAAGGCCTGTTTGGCAGCTAAGGAGCCAGGGACAAAAGACACGCTTGGGCTTGAATTCACGCCACACTGGTCGCTGCTGCCAGTTTTATCTTTTGGCCCCATCATAGCGACTCAAGCTCGAATTATCGGCAAAGAAAGCCTCAAATTGTTGTTCAACGCTCACAACTTGAGGGCACATCTTAAAGTCCAGCGTGACTTCCATCTCTGCAGAGGCGGATCATTCTGTAGTCGGCTATCACATGCTCTATTCGACCCTGACATGGAGACAGCAGAGCGTGAGGCGGGTGTTGCTCGACAAGGCGGCGTCATGGGCTTACGGTTGAGCGGCAGAGACACATGGCCACCGGCAAGCTCAGAGCTTCGTCTCGCCCTAATGGGAATCCTGGTCGAAAGCTACGAGCCCCTGGGCGCAGTGCCGACTAGACGTGCCGCTGAGTCTGCAGACCTTCCAGGCGACCTGAGCTTTGGTGTCCGTGATCTGTCAAGCGAGGAGATCGAAAAGTGTATGGATCCCGATGGGCTCGAGGCACTCGACTTTTTGCGGCTGGCCTACAAGACTCCCGCCGCCCTGACCCCGGTAATTACGCCAGTCATTCTAGTGCAGTATGATCGCATCTTCAAGTCGCTGCTTCGCATCCTACGCATGCTCTACACTGTGGACCGTCTGTTTCGCGACATCACAATGAGGGAATCAGGTTGGGAGAACCCGGACGATATCTCTACTCGGTTTTGTTTCGAGGCCCGCCACTTCATTTTCACCGTCAGCAGCTACTTTTTTGACGTTGGCATTGAGCTGCCGTGGCAGGACTTCGAGGAGAAGTTGGACAGGGTCGAAGCGCAACTGAGCCGCCAGGAAGAGGACACAACGGATACCGTCCTGAGCCCTGACCGCCTCCGAGAACATCATTCGCGTGTCCTTGAGAGGATACTGTCTGCATTGTTGCTGCGCAAGCGACAACAACCAGTAGCCAAATTACTGGACGATATCTTTCGCACCATACTGCGCTTCGCCAAGTATGCGCGACTCCAGGCCCGGGGGACGTGGGCGGTCGCAGATAATTCTCGCGCCGTCTCGTTATATCAAACATTCAGGAAGAACGTCGAGGTCTTTCTTACTGTTTGCAGGGGAATGGCAGAGAAGGATGCAAATCGGCGTCGCCAGACTGCACGTGGCACAACAGTGGAAGAAGTGACGGGGGATGGCGTCACCGAAGAGAGTCCTATTGCTCAGCTCTTGCTGAAGCTGGACATGTTTGACTACTACTCGAAGACGTAGTGACATTTTTAAAGATACCCAAGCAATACCGATATATATGAATGAATTGTGTTGAAATAAAAAAAAAAAAAAAAAAAAAAGGCAGTATCATATGATACGTCATGTGAATTTCGGACCCTGATCAGGATAGCAACGTTCAATGAGAGCGTTCAGGGGTCAGGGGCCTGTCAGGGGCTTAGATGCCCCGCGATTGCTGATGCGCTGCTGAGAGCTGCCCCGCATCGCGTCTGGTTACATCCAGTTCCAACATGCATCAACAACAAACACCACCGCACACACCGAGAAACCAACAGAAACAGCCACGAAACTTCATCGCCACCAAACATGTCACGACCAAGCGCGGCACCTCGCAATCTGACATTGACGGAGGAGCTGGAGAAGCTGGAGCAGTCGATTACATTGACACTTCAAGGTAGTGACACCCCGCCTCACACGGCCAACTGGCGCTGACAAGGGCAGAAATCGACCACAATTTCAGCAAGGCGCACCGCATCGTCACGGCGAGCATCCTACCCGTCGTCGAATCCTACGGCGAGCACTCCAAGGATGTCTGGGAGGCATCCAAGTTCTGGAAGCAATTCTTCGAAGCATCAGCCAACGTGTCGCTCTCGGGCTACGAAGAGCTCGCGAACGACGAAGACGATACCACGAACGCCGAAGAGACGACGGTACAAGAGGACCTGACGGGCGTCTACAACACGCCCCGCACCGGCGGTCGAGATGACATGACGCTGAACACGCCAGCCGGCGAGTCGACTTTCCAGACGGATGTTTCGCTCCTGAACGACGACGAGCTTACGGGTAGCACTCCGCGGGCCCCATCGACCAGGACCGTCAAGGCCAACTACTCCAACCTCGAATCGCCGTATGAAGCCCTGAAGCGTGAGCTCAAGGGTGAACCGCCGGCGCCCGATGCCGAGGACGATGGTGACGAGCTTGAAGAAGAAGACTCCACTGTGCTCTTTGCGCAGCACACTGCTCGTCTGCCCGACATGTCCATGACGCCGCGCTCGCTACTCCCCCAGCCCCAGCAGTCAATCCAACGAGGAAATAAGGACCCGCTGCTCCATCGCATGCTCGACAAAACCTACAGGCTCCAGGCGACGCCGCACAAGGGAACCCAATACCGCATCTCGCCGCTCAAAAAGGAAGACGAAGGCCAAAGCAAGAGCAAGGGCAAGGAAAACATCCCGTCATGGCAGGACTCGCCCATGTCGTCGCCCGTCATGGAAGCGCCAAAGCTGCGGAGCGAGGCTTTCATGTCCCCCATCAAGTCAGCGGCACGCCAGCGACTTGCCGCCGCGACGGCCGGACCTAGAACGCCAGGCGTCAGCGTGCAAACGCCTGCTTCGACGCGGCGCATAAAAGACTTTTTTCCCCACGACGACGACACGACGACTACGACCGAGGCTCCCGTGACAAGGCAGAAGTACGAGATCGACTGGGATAGCGACAGCGACGAGGGTGCTTTCGGTGGCATGAGCCCACCCAAGACGATTCAGTTTGCACTGCCGCCGTCCAAATTGTTGCAGACACCCGGTATGTTTTGTTTTGGTCCCATGACTTGTGGTTTTACGCCAGCTGATTGCATTTATTTGTCTTTGCGTTCAGCACGGGAGGCTAGCAAGCGAATTGTAGACGACATCTTGATGACGGCCGGCGCTGAGCCCGACAGCTCCGAATACAGCCCCACCATGGTCAAGATGAACGATGACGTCTTGAATGATAGCTTTTAAGCAGCGTCACCTGTTGGAGTCTTGTGTTTTTCGGATGAACTGACATGCACACTGACGCCGAGGCGATGTGACAAGGGTTATTTATGACCATGTGAGTAAAATACCGAAGTCAAACGGGAGACGGTACTGAAACCCGGTACTCCCGGCACTCGGCATCACAAGAAGACGACGGAGCGTCGAGCCAAGATTAGACCAATATGATACCCTTCCTGTGCTGTGCAGTGCGTGTTTGCCCTCTACGAACAAGGAAAAGGGAAATCGAAAAATCAGCCGCCCACCGAACGTTACTGTGTTGGGAAGGCAGGTCGGGGCTGTAGGAAGACGACGAATGCGACTGGTCCCGTTATTTTCGCATTCGAGCCCGAGACCCGAGTGAGTCCGGCACAGCCAGGCCAAAAGCAACCCAGGCAAGCCAGGCAGTCGAGAATGTCTCTGACGCCGAGACGGCGTCTCGTCGTTGTCCGGACGGTCCGGAGGTCCCACTCTTTCGTATTCGTATGCTGGATGGCAGGCGGTGTGGGAGAAGGAAAGCGTGATTGGCGAATGGGGGAGCTCCAATCTCAAGCGGCGGCATCGACGGGTCGTGCACAAGATGAACAAATGACTGACTGTTCTTGGTCTTGTACAAGTTGTTCGTTCCTCTGGCGGATGCGACATGTGCAAATCTGACCAGATCCATGACGTGCCTCGTGGGCATGAGAGCCCGCCATGCCCCTCCCACCCCCCCTTATCCCTACCCGTTCATGCCGTACATGTAGCTACCTAGTCAAGTGACTGACGTCGTACTAAGGCGGACGAAGCGAGCCGCGGTGAACTCTGTATCAAGTCAAATGACATCAATGGGCAAGGCAAATCGAACAATGCTTGTTGACAACGACGCACATGCTGCACTGTCTGATGCTTGCTATTTGCGACTGCTATTGCTGCTTCCATACACACCTCACCTACCTAAGGTATCTAGGTAGGGAAGGTAGGTAGTAACTGATGGAAGCAAGGGACTGAGACACAATCAGACAGACATAATTTCTCCACCGTGTGAATTGCGGCGCGGCGGATGGGGTGGGAAAAAAATACTGAGTAGCAACTGCACCTCAGCACCAAATTCGCACCACCTCGAATGATCGGCCAATGACATCGGACAAGATTGGACGAGATGGCGTGGTAATTTAGCTTCCCGGGACCCTGTCGTCTGTCCGCTTGGCAGGTAGGAATCGCAGGGCCACAGTGGTCCGCGCTCTCCTCCTTGTCCCTTGTCGCCCGGCCATCCCTGAAGGCTGGCTCGTGCGCGGGCTCGTGCTACATCACAGCCTGCCGCTTAGGGTGCACCCAACAAAAAAAAAATTGACAGCGCGCCGAGCCAGCCCTGTTGGTCCGTTGCGCAATCGAGCACCTGGTAATTTCGACTGTGTCCGTTCCCCCACCCGCAGCATCCGCTGCAACGCTGCAACCTTACCCCATCCTCGGTGGAAAGACGGGTATCTAAGTCGTGGAGACCCGTGCTCCCGCCCTGATTGCAGTGTTTTCGTCGTGCTGAATAATGACTACATCACCTTGTTTCCCGCCTGCCACCACCCAAGTGCTGTTGGCTGAACAGTGATCACCCAGGCTACCTGGGTACCTACCTACCTACCTAGGTACCTACCTAGGTACCTTACCTACTTACCTACCTACCTTACCTACCTACCTAGGTACCTAAGGTACCTTACATTAGCTGGGTAGGTACCTAGACCAAGCCAGACCCTGTGTGCACAATGTGAGGCCTGTTTGAGTCAATGTGGACGGTGGTGCCCAGTAGGGTCGCGACTGCTCCGAGAAGTCTGCATTTCCACTTGCCTTGACTTCCATGTGAGGTCGTCCCTCCTAGGAAAACTGATAACATTGAACGCCGCCCCCTCCCCCCCCCCCCCCCGGTGCCGTCTCCTCCACCCCACCCCCCTTCGCATTCCTTTCCGCAATCCCATTGCACAGTTGCGCGTGTAGAACACACGACGATACCTTCGTGTGTGTGCCTTTGAACCTCAGCGCCTCGCTTCTGGTTGAATATCTGCCCTCGCGCAACTCGTCGCGCCCAGAGAGAAAGAGAGAAAAAGAGTGTGGGAGAGAGAGAGAGAGAGAAAGAGAGAGAAAGAGAGAGCTCGCGCCGTCCTTTGCTCAACCTCAACCTCGAACGACCAAAGCAAGCCGCTTCAGCAGCTTCGCCGAAAAGAAAGCCTTCGAGTTCGCAACAGCCCACAGCCATGGACGCCAACACGACCTTCACTTCCGTTCTGGCGAACGCAAAGTTTGCCAGCGTCTCCATCCCACCTCAGGTGGACAGCGTGATCGAGGCCGTCTCCAACGCCAGCGTCTGGACCATCGTCTTCACTGTTCTCGCTCTCCTGGTCGCGTACGATCAGAGTATGTCTCGCCTGCCGCATCGTCGTTGCCGTGCAGTCACAACTGCCTACCGGGAAGCTTTTCGACTGACCAATGCTTTTTTGTAGTTGGCTACATCGTTCGTAAGGGCTCCATCGTCGGCCCAGCATGGAAGATTCCCTTCATGGGCCCCTTCCTGTCCTCCATGGACCCCAAGTTCTGGGAGTACCAGGCCAAGTGGGCAAGCGGTCCCCTGAGCTGTGTCTCCGTCTTCCACAAGTCAGTCTGCGTCTTTCTACCGGCATCCTCTTCTCGTGACAAAACACTGACTGTTTGCCTCTGTTGCAGATTTGTTGTCATTGCTTCCACCCGTGATCTATCGCGCAAGATCTTCAACTCGCCTTCCTATGTTGCCCCCTGCGTCGTCGACGTCGCCCCCAAGCTCCTGGGACATGACAACTGGGTCTTTCTCGACGGCAAGGCTCACGTGGACTTCCGCAAGGGGTTGAACCAGCTCTTCACTCGCCAGGCCCTCGACTCGTACCTTCCTGGCCAGGAGGGCGTTTACCGCGACTACTTCGCCCGCTTCCTCAAGGTCACCAAGGACGCTGGCGGCAAGCCTGTCCCCTTTATGCCTGAGCTGCGTAATCTCATGTGCGCCGTCTCTCTGCGCACCTTTGTTGGCTACTACATTTCCGACGATGCTGTCGACAAGATCGCCAACGACTACTACCTCATCACTGCCGCCCTCGAGCTTGTCAACTTCCCTGTCATCATTCCGTACACCCGCACCTGGTACGGAAAGAAGGCCGCCGACATGGTCCTGGCCGAGTTCGCCAAGTGCTCCGCCAAGAGCAAGGTTCGCATGGCTGCCGGCGGCGAAGTCAACTCGCTCATCGACGGCTGGGTCAAGGCTATCCAGGAGTCCAAGAAGTACCGCGACGCCGAGGCTGCTGGCCAGGCCGAGGGTCTGACCAAGCCCATGCCCTACCTCCGTGAATTCAGCGACGACGAGATCGCCAAGACCATCTTCACCTTCCTCTTCGCCTCTCAGGACGCCACCAGCAGTGCCGCGACGTGGCTCTTCCAGATCATGGCCCAGCGCCCTGATATCCTTGACCGTATCCGCGAGGAGAACCTGAAGGTCCGCAACGGCGACATCCACGCCGAGCTGAACCTGGAGCAGCTGGAGTCGCTCAAGTACACCCGTGCCGTCGTCCGTGAGCTTCTTCGCTACCGCCCTCCCGTCATCATGGTTCCCTACGTCGCCAAGAAGGCCTTCCCCGTCACTCCCGAGTACACCGTGCCCAAGGGTGAGTTTGTCCATGATCGTTTGACGTCGTGCCAGTTGCTGATAGTATCCAGGCTCCATGATCATCCCGTCTGTATGGCCCGCGCTCCGCGACCCCGAGGTGTACGAGAGGCCCGACGAATTCGACCCCGAGCGCTACTACACGGGCGACGCTGAGGCCAAGGGCTCCAAGAACTTCCTTGTCTTCGGCACAGGTCCCCACTACTGCATCGGTCAGGTGTACGTGCAGCTGAACCTGGCGTTGATGATCGGAAAGGCCGCGCTCCAGCTGGAGTGGACGCATCACCCCACCCCCCTGTCCGAGGAGATCAAGGTGTTTGCCACCATCTTCCCCAAGGTACGTCTACGATGAAAAAGTAGAGAAGCGTTTGGAAGCGGCAGAACTGACTTTTTTTTGCCCTTTAGGATGATTGTCCTCTGACGTTCAAGGAGCGTGTTGCGGCGTAAGACGGGAGGTTGGATTGTCAGATCTACCTCCACGATGCGGCTGAACGCCCTTCGCCAATCGAAACCCGGCAAGTGGTGCCCAAGATTCAGGATGACGGATCAGCCTGACGGTGCACAATGACTGGTGAGACGATCAAGCTTGAACCACTGCTAGTGGTCGACAACAGGAGCGCCACTCTTATCCGGTCGCGTGGCCCTGGGGCTTGAAAGACACGACCATTCTATGACGGGGACGCTCTTCACTAATTGTAATCACTATTTCCGTGTATATACATTTCCTTCTTCTCTTCTGGGCTTATATCCCTTTTCACTGCAGCCCGGGGGTTCCGTCGCTCCTGGCGAAGGCCGCTGGGGAGGGCGAGCCAGGATTATTTAGGCCAGGGTATGACACTTTGGGGTAGATGAGCGAGCATCCAGCATGAGGTCGTTAATGAGAATGAGAGTTAAAAGAATAATCGTTGAATGTGTCGCCTGGCGCGAGTGAGCTGCCTACACGGCGTTTGTAGTCATGTAAGCCAAATGCGTTCAAATGCGCTCGTCAATGACGAAACTGCCAAAAGCGGGTCCTCTCGAGCTTCCGGCTCTGAGCCTCGGAATTGACCTTGACCGATCGTCAGACAGAGCTCAACACCCTCCAACAACAATAGACTTGAACCTGCCACTACTTGAGTCCTGTACATCTCAACCTAGTCGCATTCCAAAATTGCAAATTCGCCATGGCCACCTCTCGCCAAAGCGCCCAGCTTCTCCGCACAGCTCTCGTCCGTTCGGCGCGGCCATGCGTCGCCAACACGGCATCACACGCCAATTGCCTGCGCAGCACCACCACGACACCCGCCTTCCAGACTCGTCTCGCCGTCCGCCCGGCGACGCATCCTCGCTTCAGGCTGTACTCCAGCTCGTCGTCGACGGCGTCTGACGAGGAATACCACGAAACGTCGGCCCGCGGTACCAAGCTCTGGACTTTTGACCAGCTGGAACGCGCCGTCGACAGCAACAAGTCCGACATCATCATCGTC
This sequence comes from Verticillium dahliae VdLs.17, assembly GCF_000150675.1. Classification (NCBI taxonomy): domain Eukaryota; kingdom Fungi; phylum Ascomycota; class Sordariomycetes; order Glomerellales; family Plectosphaerellaceae; genus Verticillium; species Verticillium dahliae. Next base: position 1,221,168 of record NW_009276921.1, on the reverse strand, counting down.
GGTACGTTTGCTGCCTCCCCCCCCCTCCTCCTTCGTCTCCCCGTGCTCCAGTATATGTCCTCAGGTGCCTGAGCCTGGCCTACACACACCCATGCACACCGATCTGGAGAAACAAGGAACCATATCAGCGGGCTAACGCAGAGAAATCGACAGACACGCGCGAGCCCGGCGAGGTCCGCCAGACGGGCCACATCCCCGGCGCGATCAACATCCCCATCACGACGCACCCCGAGAGCTTCCACGTGACGGCCGAGGAGTTCGAGGACCGCTTCGGCTTCGAGCGGCCGGCCAAGAACAGCGAGCTCGTCTTCTACTGCAAGGCCGGCGTGCGCAGCCGTGCCGCGGCCGCGCTGGCCGCCGAGGCGGGCTGGACCGGCGTCGGGGAGTACCCCGGCAGCTGGCTCGACTGGGAGAAGAACGGGGGCCGGGCGCAGAAGCCGCGGGACCCGTGAGGCGGCTTTCTGTCCGTTTCCGTTTCGTGCGCGCTGCTGCTGCTGCTGCTACTGCTGATGGTGGGAGGAGTGTTCGATGTTGGGTTTGGCGCTGGCTGATGCTTCGGGCAAAGCTTGATGTATAGTACTGCACCCGTATGTTTCCCACGGGTAGGAGGAGATTCGGGCAATGTGTCACGCGATATGGTCTGTATTGGGACGAAGGGCTCGCAAGTCGCAGTATTGATGCTCTGCGTGGACATTGTCGCCACGATGGACAGGTTTACGAGGCGTCAATCACTCAATTGTGGGTAGCACATCGTCCCTCCCAGGAGCGTGTGGAAGCATCATAGATTCTAATACTGTACACAGTACACAAGGCCTCTAGCCAGACCGCGCAGCCGGCGCCCACACATAATTCAAATCCATCCTGCCCGTTTCCTTGACCGCCCCGCTTTAGAAAAGGAACATGGCCGCGCCGCCCTTGTCGTCTCCCTTGGGAGGGCTTGCGACCGGGCTCCCGTGCGCGAAGAACAGGATCTTGATGGTCAGCGACAGGCCCAGGTGCAGGGCGACAACGACGATGAGCAGAATCTTGCTCGTCTGGCGGTCGGTGGCGCTGAGCACCGGGTAGAGGTTGCGCAGCAAGAAGGCGACTGAGAGGCCGAAACCGACCGCCACGAAGACCCAGTTGAGTATGGTAATGGGCGACCAGCTGATGAGGGCGACGGGTATCCAGATGAGGTTGGAGTAGCCATAGAGCGCCCAGCATTCGAGCAGGTTGGCCGACTCGGAGCCGAAGTACCGCAGGGCGAGGAAGAGGCCGACGGGGATGAAGAGAGTGTAGCCGTAGATAAGTCCGGCGGCGCCTGGGATTGTCTGTTAGCCATTGGATGTGTCATCAAGCCGCGCCATTCAGGTCTACATACCACTCAGAAGCTTGAAGTCGTAGGCGAAAGGGTGGTCGCCCGTGTCGGCGAGGTACGCGCTGATGGTGCCTCCGAGGAAGAGGATGAGGACCACAGTCGTAGCGATCCAGAACGGCCCGTAGAGATCGGGGTTGCCCTCGAGGACGTCGAGGAAGTTGGCGCGCGGGTACAGCGCAGCCCAGCAGCGGGAGAGCACGGCAGACGTGTCAACGTCGAAGAACTGGGCGTAGAAGGAGATCGTCCAGAGGAAGCGCTTGGATGAGGATGAAGATGCTGTCACGGGTGGAGGGAGACCGGCTGATGGAGCCGACTTGCGGCCACCAGTATTTGTGTCGTTGAAGTTGGACGAGTGGAATTCGAGGTCGTCCTGGAGGTCGGTATGGCCAAGGTCGCCCTAGGATGTACAGTTAGCACTGGAGCAGCTCATGGCCCGAAGAGTTGGTAGCTCACGTCATCATCGACATCGACCACCGCATCGTATCCTGAGCCAGACATTGTCGAATCTTGCACGCGTTTCAAATGTGGCGAGCGCGCTTCGTGGGTAGGGACTGTAGTTGCAAGGGATTGTCGAGTCGGGTAGAGGTCGAAGCTGGCCTGGAGCTCAGGAGCAAGGTGTCGTAATCTGGAAATGCAGATAACAGGTGGGGTCAAAGGGATGTATGTAGCTAGGCGAAATATGACGAGAGCTCCACTAGGCACACACACACACACACATGAACGTGATGGTACAGGTCATAGGTTAGCCGCGAGTGGTCGCGCAAGATGGAAGCCAAGCAAAGCGCTCATCGAGCTAACCAGCAGTCATCATTCCGCAGCGATGGCGTTATAGTACAAGTGGCAGCTTCGTCATTCTAGATTATACACACTTGAGGTCACTTCGGCAGCTCACACGTGCACAAGACCCTCACAATTGCGACAAAACGGTTCATCATGAATTTTACGGCATGCTCAATTTGCTGCGATTCGTCTTATCATCGAGCGCAGGCCTCCACAAAGCCAGATGACCCAAGGACACTCTCGGGCCCCCTGCACCATCCCATCCCCTGCCAGAATGCCGAAACCAATCCCAGACGCCATATCCATGACATACGAGCGAGTCGTCTATTTGAGCTTCTTCTTGGGGCGGAGCTGGTTGGTGTGACCGCACGAGCGCTTGCGGCAGTTGGTCGCACGGGGAGGAAGACGGGCCTGAGCTACGTGTTAGATGACGGTCTGCCGTGTGGGGTCGTTGCTGGCGAGAGGAACGTACGTAGCACTTGCGGCAGATCTGCTTGTCGCAGTTGTACTTGGAGGCAAGAGCCTTCAGCGAGGGCTCGATAATTCCACCACGGAGGCGGAGGACCAGGTGGAGGGTGGACTCCTTCGAAGGTGTTAGCATCCGTTTCTGTGGGTGTTTCCCCCATCATGTCCTGTCTCGTGAATCTCTTCCCCCCTTCTGCTTGCTCAGAAAGCGAAAGAGCTACCCCTCATCCTCGCATTCCCATCATTCTCACTGACCTTCTGGATGTTGTAGTCGGACAGAGTGCGGCCATCCTCGAGCTGCTTGCCGGCGAAAATCAGGCGCTGTTGGTCGGGGGGGATGCCCTCCTTGTCCTGGATCTTCGACTTGACATTGTCAATGGTGTCGGAGGACTCCACCTCAAGGGTGATGGTCTTGCCCGTCAGGGTCTTGACGAAACTGTTGGTTGCATCGTCGTCAGTTGTCGTCGATCTCGGAGGGGGGGGTGGCGGCTCGCTTGGAAGCCGTATTGTGCGTCGTTCAGTCGTCGGGAATCGGGGAAACTCACATCTGCACTACAAAATTGTCAGCATTTCTGTTTGATGGTCTGTCATGTGTGCATCGAGCGTGCAGGGCGCATCTTGACTTACTCTTGCCGGTTTTCGCGAGTGATTGATGTTGACGATGAAGTTCACTGCTGCGCGGCTCTCACGAACAATTGGTGGGGACGCCTGTCTTGCCGATTGAGAAAAAATCTTAGGGTTGGATGCCCCGAGAGTGTTCGGGTGGTCACATGGATGTGGGGGCCGGCAGGTGCACAAGTACACCACACCACGGTGGAGCAGCGGGCAATAAATCAGTACCGGGTGAGAATGCTACGCGACACCAAAGCCTGTGGGAATGCCTCACAAGAGGGTCATGTTGTGCATCCCAGTAGACGTCGCTCTGACGCGCGAGCTACCTGATGACCTACTTGAGCATCTTACCAGGCTCATGGTGACGACAGTAACTGAACGAGAGACTGGGATGCTATTTTTCTCATCCAATTGATCTTTCAATATTATTAGTTGTACATGTTTTTGAGGGTCTTTGCAGCGTCTCACTATCAACGTCCTTCATTGATCGTATCGATCGGATCATCGTCACTAGACGCTGCGTCTGCGGCGTCGGTTGCTGCCATTGAGCCCCTGTTGGTCGCCTGTTTCTTCTGCCTCCGCCGCCATGCCCTGATCTGCAACTCCAGCATATTCACAGCCTTGAGTAGGGACTCCGTCGACAGGCCTGCAAGCTGAGCTGCCCGGTCGTAAAATGCTCGCCCGTGGGGCGGTAAGTCCCCTAATGTTCTGTAGGAGAAGTATCGCAGATTCGTGCCTGTCGGCTGGCTCTCTTTCTCCTCGTCGAAGCTGGCCGCCTCGATCTGGACTTTTTGCAACCTCTTGTTGAGTGCATCGTCAGCCTCCTCTGGCTCAGCAGCTTTCGGTCGAGCTTCTTCAACGGGAAAGAATTCGGCCAAAAATGCGTTTTCGTCTGTGAAATGAATCAGCTCGTCGTCTTGAACTTGAGTCCGAACGTCTTCATACCTTTGCTTTCGATGTGCAGCGCCACATGTGTGAAATATTTGTCCAGTTCATCTGGTGGCATGGAGGTGATATCCGCCGCCGTTGCGGTCCGATAGTCGGTCGAGGATGTTGCTCGTGCCTCTTTCACAGCTTGTGACATGACTGCGTGCCACTTGTCCCAATCTAGTTTGGGAATCTGAACGTTGTCGTCTTGCGACGGCAGGGAGACTTGCTCAAACGGAAAACACCACTGCGTTGCCAGGACGATAACGCAACTCAGTAGAATTTCAGGGTGATGTATCGCTCTGATTCTGGGTGCCTCCACCGGGAACGAGTATCCCAATGTCATAATCGGTGGTATTCGTCGCGCAACAGACACAATTTCAACTTGCTTGTGTCAGTTGCCGTTGGTCACAAGATAGAGGTGAGCAGACAAACCTGGCAGACCGAGTTCCCTAACATATTGAAGCGTCATCAAAACGTCGTTCAGGGGCGGAAACACCATTTCATAGTTCGCGTGAAAAGAGAGCGCCAGGTTCATCACAGATGAATGGAGCTCGCCGTCGTCAAACCGTGCCAGGTCCGCCACTTGAAACTGTTTCTGGTGGGTTGCTGGTAACCTGTTCCACATCTCCTGCGGTATCTGGCGGCTCTGTCATAAAAGTCAGCCCCATGCTGTCCAGGTCAAGCGTTCGGTTGCTGCTTACCGCCTGCTTGTACGTGATATTACCGCCCTTCGCCCACCGAACAAAGTCACCGATCCGTGTCGGCGCCCTCAGGAGCAGACATCCCAGGTAGCAAAGCGCCAGCGTATCTGGCAGCCGCGGCGCTGGCCAGCCATCTCCCGCATCCGAAGCCCAGCTTTTCGCTCTCTTCTTGCGATGCGGAAGCGTTGAACCGCTCTCGTCCTGCTCGCTCGTCGGCTGGGAGCTGAACACGGAGAGCTCCGCCTCAGACGTCGAGTCGTGCAGCATCTGCTCCTCAGTTGCCGCCGCGGGGCTTCCGCGCAGTCGCAGGTCCCACAGATCTCGGACAACCGTCTCGAGCTCGGCCTTGTGGCCCTTCGCGTTGACGAGCCAGTCGACCTGGAGGCGCAGCACAAGCTGCACGCACTCGAGATAGAGGTCCCGCGCCGCCTTGCCGGCAAGCTTCTGCTTCTCGCGCTGACGGACCTCCTTGGCCTTGCGGGCGACCTTGCCCGTGTCGCCGTACTCGTCATCGCCAAACTCGAACTGCACGACACCCTGTTTTTGGTGAGCGACATGGTTCGACGGGATGCGGAAGGCGTACTTACCTCAACCTGGTGGCCTCTGCGGCAGTACCGTCGACCTCCGTCCCAGTACCACTTCTTGGAGCCGCATTCCACGCAGCGCTCCCCCTTGGGAAACTTGTGGAATTCCCGTGTGTCCTCTGCGTCCATCTCGTGTTCAAGATCTGGCTGCACTCACAACTGTGCTTCGACGCAAAACTTGGTTGAAATTTGCTCGTGCCTGCGCGCCCAGGATCAACTGCAGTGCTCCATCGAACGTCGGACTCTTTTTTTTCTATCTAGGCATCATTTTCTAGATAACGAGGTTAGACCTGATGCGCCGCTGCGAAAGGTGGTGCCTTCGAACGATGTTACTTGTTATTGTCGTTAATCTTGAGATGGCAGGTGGAGAAATCTAGTGCAGGCCGGTTCAAATTATCAGCACTGAAGCACCTTAAAACTGGACGAACCATAATCCCATTGACTAACTTTTTTATTTCAAGTCAATGACTACAACGCAAAGAAGAAATTGCATCGCTTCTTACTATTTCTGATAAGGCGTCCAGGATCACATGCAGGCACATCTCATCGATCGAGTGGATTTGAACTGGTTTTTGTCACGGAGAAACTATTTGGATTGTTTGGAAAAGATCGGTCGCCACCGCAAGCTGCTGCTTAATTTGTGTCGCCTTCCCAGAGCTGGCTGATCGTGAAGAATACGAAAGGCTGACGGGAACAAAGGAAAATCAAGTCATGCGGTGGCGCTTTGCAGTTGCCGAGTCCATGTCACCGGCATCATCAGTTCCTGTCCAGAGATCCCTTCTACGCAATGACCCGTGGGTAATTCCGTGGGTATTCGGTGGACCAAGAAACACCGGACTACGTCCTCAGGTCACCAATCCTGCCGGTCAGCGCAAGACAACATGTTCATGATGCGCTGGCCTGTCCACACCGTCATAGTAATGCATACGCTTACTGGCGGGGAGCCTCCTTGGCCTCGATGGCGCACTGCTCACCCATGGCAGTGAGGATAATGACGTCTGGATGCCTTGTCAGTCTCTTGTGCTCTGTTCACCGAAAAAGGACGTGGGAAGGGCTTACTGGTGTCCTTCTCCTCCTCCTGGAAGAGCTTCCTGATCTTGTCACCAATCTCGCCGTCGGGTATGCGGACATCGTCCTTCATGTCGCCATCATCGGCCATGAGGGAGAGGAAGTCGTCGTCGGAGATGTCAAGCTGAGGCGAACGGTGTTAGTCATGCAATGTGGCCGACCGGTTCGTATGCACGGCAAACTTACAAGCTGGTACTCGCGACGGGTGACGTTGGGGACGTCCATGTTGTGGGTGGAGGGGGAGAGATCCTCGAGCTTCTTGCCGGTGAAGATGTCGGTAGCGACAATGTGGACCTTGGCGTGGCCGTGCTTGCCAGTCTTGGAGGTCGACATGTCGATGATCTTGCAAGGGCGGCCCTTGATGACGACGAACCCGTTCTTGCGCAGAGCAGAGCACTGCATGGGGTAGGTGGTCGAGGCACCGGCATCGGCGGTGTCGAACTCGAGCTCGTGCTACACACAAGGCAGGACATGATTAGCGACTGGGTTTGCGTTGAGCTGAAGCCTCAGTCCGGAAGGCCGAAAGGCCAAAAGACAGCCACGGAGGACAGGCAGATGCAGCGATGCCCCGATGCACGAGTAGTCCCGCAACGCGACCATGACTGTATTTTCCCATCCATGCTTCAACCAGTGCGCCAGAGGGCAAACGGGATCGAGCGAGACGATGATTTGCGGCGGTGTTGTGGTTGTGTCGATGGGTCGCGGGGTTCTTCTCAATGCGGGGTGGGATTCGGTCCAAGCCCACGGCAGCACGCGCGCAAGACAACCCAGGGCACAGTGACTTGTCGGCCCACGAAGAGGGGGAAGGGAGGGGTGGTACTCACAGCAGCGTCGTCGGCCATTTTGAAGGATTGACTTGGGGGGTTGTCTAGAAAAAAAGAGAGGGAGGAATGCGACGAAATTCGACGGCGGTAATGGAGCTCGGGTGGTGTCCTGGGGGATTTGAGGATGAAGAAGGGAAGAAGATGCGAGTGGAGGGGGATCGAGGGGAAAGGAAGTCACTGCGGGAGAATATAATTTTTTTCCCTGAATTTGTTATTGGGCTCTGCTTGCCTCTACGACGGGCCACACACACACACAGGCTATCCTCCCCAGGGCCCCCTTCCTCTTCGCCCACCCGGCCAGGCCTAGACCTGGAATGGGACGTCAGGCTGTGCGGATCCCAAGCAGCTGCCCCTCCGAAGCCTCTCTCGTGCGGTTTGCCGCCGATGGGACTGAGGTACCGCACGAACAAGCAGCAACCCCGCCCCATCAGCTGTCCTTCAGGGTGGGTGATTCATACCGCCTGTAGACGGATTTGTACCGCAGCCTGTGAAGAAAGAGGGGCGGGACTCAAGCTCCAGCTTCGTCCTTCACTCGCACTCCTCGTCAACAAAAGGCTTCAAAGCCAAAAAGGTCAAGGTCGGATTCACTCGGTGTGGGATGCTAATAAATGAGGAAAAGGAGAAGGAAGCTCCCCCAGTCGGCGTGTTCTGGCCGGCAAAGAAGCCGAGTTGATGTGTAGCAAGCAGTTGTGCTTGACCGTTAGAAAGCGTGTCTGTCCTGCCAGCTGGCAGACCAGACGCTTCAGATTTGACGTGGTCTTACCCTTTCACCCTGCCGCCATCACCACACGAAGAGTGAACGAGTGAGTGGTGCTGCAGGCGGGTGCAAGGTGCGAGTGTTCAGTGTTCAGTCCTGGTGCTTGGTGCTTGGTGCTTGGTCTGGCCCCAGTAACCCCCCACCTTCCCAATGGAAGCTTGTACGACCATTGACAGAAAGCACCGCGCCACACCTCGAGTCGGTGGAGAGGGTCCGTGCCATTTTGCTGATCTTCCAGCTCACTGTGGCTTGCAGCATGGCACGCCAATCAGAAAGGGGTCCCTTCAGAGGCCAGTCAGCCTTGCCGAGCTCCAGCTTGTATGGGACCTGCCTTACTTAGGTATCCGACACGTACAGCTCAGCCAGCCCAGTTGAAGGTCGATAACGATACCGAAGCCTGCCGACCTCGAGATGCACTTGTGTTGCTCGCCATAGGCTTGCCCCTACTGTCCATAGCCGTTGTTATACCCCAATAGCAAACACATTATCCACGAGGCCACAATGTGGCTAGATCGGCTCTCGGTCGCTGGTCAAACAAGCCCATCGCCATCATCATCGCAACCTGCGAGCCGACCATACTCTCCTCTTCCGAGGAGGACATCCAGCGCATACAGCCCCTATGTCACATCGCATCGTCCAGGAAATACGCCCCGCGGATCGAGCCTGTCCTTAGTCTCCAACGACTCATCGGCCTCCCTATTGGCATCTTCCCGCAAAACGAATGGCTCCGGCTTGAAACAATCCCAAACCGCATACGATGGTCCCGATGCGATTGACATCTTGAACAGGATCCTGGGTACCACAGAAGCCGATGGGTCATCCGAGACCGCGACCTCATCGACGAGTATTTCTCTCAACGACCTCGATTTTGAACCTGATTTCGAAGGCTTATCGTTGCGCGACTTGGCTGTCGCCAATATTGATGAAGCTGGACTGGGTCGCGGCGGGCCGCCACGCCGCCAGACGGTCGAAGAGTGTATGCGCGCAGCCTTGATCCTGCGATCTCAAACAAAACATCCACGACTAACGTGTGGGCTACAGATGAGAAGGAGAAGGCGAAATACGAAGATCTGCACCGCTCCATAGCAGTTTGCGATGGCGTGCTAGACTCGGTGGAATCCAACCTCACGAACTTCCGAAACGACCTTGCCACAGTCGCTGCGGATATTGAATCTTTGCAGTCACGATCATCAACACTCACCGTTCGATTGGATAACCGGAAGGCGGTAGAGAAGGCCCTAGGGCCCGTCGTCGAGGAACTGAGTGTCTCGCCAGTCGTCGTGTCCAAGATATCCGAGGGCCATATTGACGAAACATGGATCAAGATGTTGGCAGAACTTGACAAGAGAGCAACCGCTTACAAGAATAATGCGTCAAGCCCGCGGCAGAGCAAAGCGTGGGCAGATATGGGGCCGTTATTGGAGAACCTCATTCTCAAGGCTGTCGAGAGAATCCGAGACTTCATCGTCGCCCAGATCAAGGCTTTAAGGTCGCCGCACATCAACGCACAGATAATCCAACAACAGAACTTCATCAAGTTTAAGGAGCTCTACGCCTTCTTGCATCGACACCATGCTAAGCTGGCCGAGGAGATTTGCCAGGCTTACATGAACACTATGAGGTGGTACTATCTCAACCACTTCACACACTACCAAAAAGCCTTGGAAAAGTTGAAGTTGCATGTACTAGATAAGGCCGACGTGCTGGGACAGGAGACTCCGACACGTCAAGCCTCAGTCCTGTCAGGGTCCAAGCCAAGCGGCCCGCCACATGACGCCTTCAATCTGGGTCGTCGAATCGACCTTTTGACGACAAGCAATCAGACGGCCGTTTCTTCTTACCTTGCTGAAGAGGACGCCTCTACACACTACCTCGAAATACCGTTCCGAAATTTCAACCTAGCGCTCATCGACAATGCCACGGCCGAGTATAGCTTCTTGGCGACCTTTTTCTACCCAGCATTGTCCATGGCCACCGTATCCAAGCACTTCAGATACATATTCGACCCGACGTTCTCCCTCGGCCAGACATACTCTCGAACCCTCGCAGGCGAGACGTTCGACGCGCTGGGCCTCCTCCTCAGCATTCGAATCAACCAGCATCTTGCGTTCCAGCTGCAACGCCGTAAAGTGCCCACAGTGGACGGCTACATCAACGGCACCAACATGCTTCTCTGGCCGCGCCTGCAAGTCGTCATGGACCACCACTGCGAATCGGTCCGCCATCTGACAGGCTCCCTCCCCGCCCGAGCCGCCCGTGCTAGCGAGCAAGCCAAGCTTTCGGCAGCCCCTCATCTCATCACGCAGCGTTTCGGCCAGCTTCTTCACGGCATTCTCTCCCTCAGTACCGAGGCTGGAGACGATGAGCCTGTCGTCACGAGCCTCAACCGGCTGCGCTCAGAGCTAGAGGCATTCCTGACCAGGCACAGCCAGGCATTCGGCACTGACAAGCGCAAGCGCGAGAGGTTCCTGTACAATAACTACTCGCTGATCCTCACCATCATCAGCGACGTCAGCGGCAAGCTGGCGGTGGAGCAACAGGAGCACTTCGAAGGCTTGAAGGCTGCGTTCCAGGAGGGCGCGTGATACGGTAGTGCTTGGCCCGGTACGGCTTGGCAAGCTGTTGTTGCTGATGTTGTTTATATATGAGGCGATGGCGTTCTGGATTCGACGGCATGGAGCAAGGGTATCGAGTCGCACGCGGTTCTTGGGGACGAGCTCTTCTCAGCATGGTGGCCACGTACGTATGCATGAGTTTCCTAGGGAAGGAGCATGCGGGCACTCGAGCCATACGAAACATGAAAAACCCTTGATGTAAATCACGCGCTGAAAAAATGGATCTCATGTTGTTCATTTTATTTTCGTTTTTTTTTTCCTGGTTTCATCTTGATGCTAGAATTTGTACGTCCAAGCCGTGCTGTTCGCCCACCGCGTGACGAACGTCCCGATGACGCCCAGCGGACCGCTCCCCGCCGTCGTCCTCCGCAGATAGACCGCCGCCAGACCGACCAGCACCGCGACACCCACAGCGCCGGCGCCGCGGCGATAGGCCCACAGCGTGGCGAGGATCTTCTTCCTGCGCTCGGCGGCGCGCAGCTCGTCCAGCTGGCGGTGGAACAAGGCCTCGCCATCCTGCATCGTCTGGCGGGTGCACGCGTCGAGGTCGCGCGCCGTCTTGAGGCAGCTCGCCTCCGATATGCGGCGGCGCCACGCAGGGAGGGAGCTCGGCGGGTGGGCGGCGAAGAGGGCGGACGTGTCGGCGATGAGGCGCTCGAGGTCCATGTGCTGGGGCACCTTGGAGAGGGCGAGGTGGAGGAGCGCCGGGTCGTTGTCCGGGTCCTGGGCGAGCTCGACAAGTTCGTCGCGGCGCGACAGCACGATGCTGGCGAACATGTAGACGCTGAAGACGGGCTCGCGGGCGAGGAGGACGTCGAAGAGGCGGGCGATGTCACCGTAGGCCTGGATGTCGTGGGCGTACATTGTGAGGGTGCCGGCGAGGGCGTAGAAGGGCTCCGTGCCGGCGAGGTAGTGTTTGAGGGAGGGGTCGGCGGCGGCGAGAATGTCGGGAATCAGGCGGAGCTGGTCGACGGTCGGGTCGAGGCTCGTCAGCATGAAGTCGCGGATGCGGAGGGCGGAGAGGCGCGCGAGCGAAGGGGCGCGTAGCGGCGCCGAGAGGACGAGCAGGAAGACCTGACAGATGTCGTGATAGCCTTGGAAGTAGCAGAGGTATGGGTAGCGGCGGAGGACTTCGGTGATGAGGTCGGAGAGCTCTCGTTTGCGGTGATCGAGTTCAGCTTCGGTCTGGTCTAAGGTGCCCTTGTTGTCAGCACACTGTCAACCTAAATCGGGTGGACGACAGACTATTGGGATAGTAAATGAATGATCGATTAACGTCCAGCTGGACCTGGTCCTCGTCTCTGTGCCGTGGCAGCTCTTTCCAATCACCACCCGTCTGCGGTTTTCTTGCATCATCGAGGTCATCCTTCTCGAAAGGCACTCCTAAAAGGACCGGCCCTGCCCGAAAGCTTTGTTAGCGGAAAGGAGCCGGTGACAGATGGCGACGTCTTGACAGCCGACTAACATGCTTGCCTTCGGAGATCATCGGTCATAAAGCCGCAATCCGTGGCAGCCAGCGCCTGGAGAGCTGCCGTGTTCCTCCACTTGCAAGCTTCCAGAATGTCGCGAGCTTTCTGGGAGGTGACGTTATTCCGGCCATCGTCGTTCACAGGCTCAGACACCTGGCCGTTCGTAGTGGCCATGTTGAACTTTGGTCTGTGGCAGACACGTAGACCATTCAGTGAGTGATCAGGTGTCGGAATCGATCTTTACTTTCAAGAAACGCATGCTGCTATGTCTCGTCGTCAAGGTCTCTACGGTTTTCTGGGAGCAAGCTGCGTGAGGCCAAAGCAGTGAAACAGCCTGACAAATGATCAACGGCCTATCAGCTTCGGCTGGAACCTGGCTCCAAGGCGCTGCTAAGATCTCGACCCCTTCGGTGGCCGTTGAGTCGTGATCGTCGGTAATTGACATATGGAAGTCGGTTGGGACGCGTACAGTAGAGCCGGTGATGCGCAAGCTGCAGCTCGGTCGTGGGGTGACGCCGTGGCAGGTCATGCACAGACCATCCTCTCCCCTGTTGCGCTGAAGACTGCCTACGTACCAGAGATGCACGGCGTCGAGATATCTTCACGCAAGGTACGGAGTGGTCGATACTTCCAACGCACTTATCAAATTGGCGAGATCAGAAACGAATTGGGTATCAGTATTTAAGCCAGTGCTCTACTTAAAATTTAAAATCCGAGAGCTTTGAGAATCCGTGTTTTTCCCACTCAGACGCATATTCCAACTTGTTCCTCCAGTGAGCTCCTGAATCATGGACTTCTTCAAGTCTCATCGTCGACTTGGGCGGCGTCTTCGCCTGATCTGGCTTCACCAGGGGCTCTGGGGGTGATTTGCCCACCAGCGTCCACATGGCTTTCTCTTCTTCGTAGTTACCCTGCGCATCGATAGCCTCAGCATGTCTTTCCTGTTCGCGGTCCAGACGCACACGCATTTCAACAGCCTCCTGCGTGCGATGCGTCTTGGGAAGCTCATTGACAGTGTACAGCAAGGCCTCGTTGACTTCGTCATGGACGGCGAGCTCTTCATCTTCGTCCTCCAAGGTAGCCTCGTCTTCATCGTCAGACGACGGCGATGACGAGGTGACTTGATCTGTGTCCTCTTCATTGGCAGACGACGTGTCTGAGAAGTCGAAATCGATAGTGTGCGCATTGGTCTTCTTCCACGGCCGGACCACCCGCGGCGTAAGCTGAGCAGGTGGCTCAGGACAAGGGAGCAGTTGTTGCTCTACTTCGGCATATGACATAGGCGGCTCATCATTGTCGACGCCAAGTCCCGCGCCGTCCTCGAAAGGCGTGTCGTGGACCTGGAGTCCTAGGCGCCGCGCGCAGGTTGCCCAGTATTGCCTCGAGTCTCGCTTCATGCCCGCAGAGGCCAGCGCGCCCTCCACGTCCTTGACCTTGACGGCTTTTCGTATGTTTGGCTGAATGACCTGCTTCGCCTTGATCCGTGACTGTGACGTGTATAGACTAGACAAGACGAGCTTGCGAGTGACGGCGACGGCGAGCGCATGAAAGTCCTTCAGTGCAGTAGCGCGTATGGCTGGCGCCTCGTCACTCAAGTCCTGCCAGTTCTCGCCCTCGCACGAAGAGTTCATGTACACGCGCTTGGGGAGCCGCAGCCAAGACTGGAGATTGAAGAGCTCAGCGAAGTCCAGGGGATGCTCCAAGGCACTGTCCTCGTCGATGAGTTTTGCGATTGGGGTATTAATGAGCCAGTAGTCCCCCCATTTCTTCTCCTCCGTCTTTTGCTCGTGTCGCTCGATCCGGAGCAACATGTCATCAGCGACTTCCTCGAGTGCATCGCAACAGGCCTCACCCAGTTCCTTGGCCGCCGGATAGTCCGCCTTCTCGAGATGATCCTCCCACCGATAATGGGGATCTGACTGCATCTGCTCATGCTGGTCCGCTAAGAGCTTGAGGTATTGTCGGATCTCGAGTTCGCTCTTGGTGCGGACTCGCGATGCAAGGCCCGATAGGTCGTCCTTTCCCACTCTCGCCAACGCTTCATAGAAGAGATCCTTCTCCAAGCTTGTCCAGGTAACCATGCCCACTTGATTCGGTTTGAGCAGTGGCCGTTTCTCAAGCACAACCCGATTCGTGGCATCCTCAATGTCGATGTTCAGCAGATCCATGTAGGCGTGGTTGAAGCCAGGTTTGTAGCGCTTGGAAGGCTGCTGCTCGTCGGAAGGCTCTGCGGACCTTTTGAGAGGGCTGCTGCCATCGCGGACCGTCCCAAAACCATCGCCATGGGGATTTACGTGTGGCTTCGGCGACGATAGGGACTCTGGTCCTGAAGGCTGGTGAGAAGCTTCACCTGACGATGCTGCACCATTTCCACTGAGGCTGGAGTAAGAGGCAAAGTCGGAATCCATTCTGGCGCATGTCTGTGTCCCTGGCATTGACGGAGGGCAGGACGTGGTCAGTCGCAGATAGACTGAGCGACAGGCCTTCGATGCGTGTAATGGCCTAGTTATGAGCCAGGCGAAAGGTTGTGCTTTGCGAATGCCCGCCGACTGTTGTCGTAATTGCTCTTCCTCATTGGGCCCGGGTCGCTGAGGCATGAACGTGCCTGCCTACCTTGGGTGGGCTCGGTGAGATGGCCCTAGAATGGTCTCCAGGCACCTTAACAGGCACCTTAACGTAGCGGTTGTCAACTGCTGCGGCAGACACCGCACCTGCACCTTCCCCCACGTCGGCGCTGTTTCGCTTCCTGAGGCACTACCACGTTCTTACCATTTTCCTGATGCGATGGCAGCGTCGAGACCAACCTGGAACGTCACTCTTCCTTCCCCTTGTACCATAACCTCAATCACCCTCTTGGCTGTTTCGCGGATTCAAGGAGAGGCCATCACAATGAGCCATGATCCCACATGTTTTTGCCCGGCTATCACTGCCTTCAGCTGTGACACGCATTCCGAGAACCGCTGTCCGCTCAATCACTAGATGCGCCTTTCCTCAGGCTCTCCCTGTTCGATTGCTGAGCTCCAAAGTACAGCTTCGTGACTATCAAGAAGAATGCATTCAGTCGATTCTTCTCTCTTTGCACGAAGGGCAGAAGAGGCTTGGTGTCTCCCTCGCCACCGGCAGTGGAAAGACCGCGAGTCTTGAATCCATCCCCATGTGCATGTCTATCACTAACCTCAACGCAGGTTATTTTCACCCAGCTCATCCAAAGGGTCCTACCCACATCTGAGCGAGCGACTCAGACGCTCATCATAGCTCATCGTAGGGAGCTAGTCGAACAGGCCGCACGCCACTGCCAGAACACCTATCCCGAGGCAACCATTGACATCGAGATGGGCTCCTTACATGCCTCGGGCATCGCTGATATCACCATCGCCAGCTTGCAAAGCATCACCTCCAAGGATCGTCTTCAGAAATTCGATCCGGCCAGGTTCAAGCTTGTCCTGGTCGACGAGGCTCACCACATCGTGGCTCCTGGCTACATGCGTATCCTCAAGCACTTTGACCTCGACGCCAAGAAGTCCCATTCTCCTGCGTTGGTCGGCGTGTCCGCCACTTTCTCCCGTTTCGACGGCCTCAAACTGGGCGCCGCCATCGACCAAATTGTCTACCACAAGGACTACGTTGATATGATTGGAGAAAAGTGGCTCTCCGACGTCGTCTTCACCACTGTCAAGTCGACTGCTGACATCTCCCGGGTGAAGAATGGCGTCAACGGGGACTTCCAGGCTGGCGAGCTGTCGCGCGTCGTGAATACTGACCAGATCAACGAGATTACCGTGCGAAGCTGGCTCGCCAGGGCACAGGGTCGAAGGTCAACTCTTGTCTTCTGCGTCGATCTGGCTCATGTTGCTGGCTTGACCCAGAAATTCCGCCGGTTTGGACTAGATGCTAGGTTTGTTACAGGAGACACGCCAACTACCGAGCGCAGTGAGATTCTACGGGCTTTCCGAAATGGAGAGTTCCCCGTGCTGGTCAACTGCGGTGTGTTTACCGAGGGAACCGACATTCCGAATATTGACTGCATTGTTCTGGCGCGGCCAACGCGCTCCCGGAATTTGCTGGTGCAGATGATAGGCAGGGGCATGCGTCTGCACGCTGGAAAGACGAACTGTCACATTATCGACATGGTTTCGAGCTTGGAGACTGGCATCGTTACCACGCCGACTCTGTTTGGGCTCGATCCAGGGGAGTTGCTAGAGAGGGCCTCGATGGATGACATAAAGTCCTCGAAGGAGCGGAAGGACGATGAGACACACCGACGCCAAGCAGCCTATTCAGACACGTCCACGGCTGGATCGTCGCCAGAATCGATGTCTATTTCCTTCACCGAGTATTCTTCCGTCTATGACCTCATTGAAGACACCTCAGGCGAGAAACACATTCGGTCAATGAGTCAATATGCGTGGGTACAAGTCGGCCAAGACAAGTATGTCTTGTGCGCGCCAAACGGGTCTTTTATCAGGCTCGAGAGGATTGAGAACCATTCTGATCCCAGCAAGCCACTCTTCCACGCTGTCGAAATGCGAGCACTGCCTCCTGAAATATCAAAGTCCCCATACGCGGCCCCGCGGGAACTTCTCCAGGCTACAACCTTCGCTGATGCTGTTCATGGCAGCGATAAGTATGCCTCCGAGGCGTTCCCGCACGTTTTCATCCACCGCTATCAGAGCTGGCGCAAGAAGCCGCCAACGCAGGGGCAGATCGATTTCTTGAACAAGATGCGGCCGAAGGATGAGCCGCTCGCCGAAGGCGAAATCACGAAAGGTCAGGCCACTGACATGATTACCAAGATCAAACACGGTGCGAAGGGGAGGTTCGCCAGCTTGGAGGTGCAGAAGCGGCGAGCTCTGCGCGAAAGCCAACGTGCAGATCAACGGGAGGTCCTTAAGCTAAGAGAGCGCGTTTCCGTTGGGCCGCTTGCTTCCTGATACCCTTCTGTTATGTCGACCCTCAGAAGCTTGCCTGTCTCAGGCTGACACCTACCCAACTCGACTAATTCTATATATCGTCAGTTACAAACCAGGGATCGCGATGGAGCAGTTATTGACTACGCCGAGCGCGGCCTCTCAACACTGCGATGAAGCTGTCCAGGTTCTTGCATACTCAGGCTAGATGGCCATGTAGGCGTTAGACTATCCAGGGATCTCAAAGTGTAACAACTCGAATTAAGGACGGCTACTGCTTACTCCTTGGGACTACATGCAGCTTGCCCAATATTCTTGCTTCATTGCGCAAACTTAAAAAGTCAGATGCGTGCCGTGTAGGAGATACCCACTCCATAAGCCATATAATTAGACGCAGCACACTGACTGTCTGTAGAATTCATACGCAGCACGTCCTTACTTTTGGTTGAGACTTGCCAAACAAACACTGACACTGCTCTCGCTGTACCATCTGATCCACATGACTAAGTACACCATCACCTCACTTCGCGAGACGGACCAATACCATGAGGACTTACTCCGGGCTATCTACGACCGCCTCGAGCTGGTCCATCAGCGGCTCGAACACCTAGAAGCCCTCACAGCGATACATATGGAGACTTCACGGCAACCCATGGACAAACTTGAGCGAAGCAACTCTTCGCCAGAGGACAGCAACCTCAGTACCAGGAATGACGACGGTCACGCCCTACGCAAGCCTAGCATTAACCACGCACATCTCGCGCAGCGTCTTTCTCGCCTGCCCGGAGGTGAGACTCTCAAGAACGCCGCCGGATGCTTCACCCAGGACATAAGCAGCCTTGTCCGAGATGCTTTTACTGGCACGGAGGTCATCGAGACGGGCGCCCCTATGCGACCAGAGCAACTCGAGGGATCAGAGAACCTCCTTCAGAAGACGCAGAACTCGGCTCAGGAGGGCATCGCGGACCCCCTGCAGCGCCCACCGGTCGACGACAGCAGTGACGGGTACCCGGCCCTCAGTGCTGCCACGGACAAGGAAACGCTCGGCGGCAGCATGCTCGCCACGGCGGGCGGCAACAACTCTCCATCGCTCTCCAGCAGCCCCTCCAGCAGCGATTACGATTCAGAAGCCATTTCGTACTCGGACTGGATTAGCAGGGATGACTCGATGTACGGAAAGCGGCCCTCGGAGCGATCCCCGTCGCCCCTGCCGGATCGTCGTACCCACTGCTGCGAGCGCAAGGCGGCCCTCCTGCGCCGGAAGCAGCGCATCGTCAATGGCGCAGACCTGGATAGCTCGTAAGGCAAGGGGGAGGTTCGTGATCGTGTGGCGCTTGCGTTCAGGCCAAGAGCTTGAGGTAGTGAATTGAGTAGCATTGTGCTATATCATGACAATGATCCCCGAGCTTGTGTTGTGCTGAGTGACTAGTGAAGATCTGTGTAGACAGTCCACCATGGATGGCGTCCTGGCTCCGTCTGCCCTCTCTCTTGTACAGTTGCGTGGACTAACTGTATCATCTCAGTGTAAAAAATTGTATGGCGACCTTGTCAAATGATGCTTCTCCGGCCGGCCTGGTTTCAGCCCCGAGCCTGCAATCATGGGTTCAACGGTACGCTCTCGACGGCATGGTACAGAAAATCAAGTGGAAGACTGAAAGGGGTATCATTGCATATCAAGGCCAACTGAGGCTTCGGCGAGCTTCCGTACGCTTGACCCTATTGTTCCAGTCTCGCCCAGCACTCCCAACACCGCAAATAGCGCCAATTGTTGTCTGGGCAGCCTCCAAACGGCCGCCCGTCAGGCCCTGAAACTTTTCTCAACTCCACTAACCCTGTACCCCCTTCTGGCAACCTCGGATGCCAAATGAGTAGCGAGGGTGCAGCGAGTCGTCACATGGTCCTGCAATACCGCTCCGACCACCGCCCGTGTCCCAGCCTCCCGCGCTCCAATCCGTGGAGCGAAAACCATCCATCATGTTTTGTTTTTTTAGCCTCGTATTCGGCGTCAGGGGTATAAAGAGTGTACGTAAGTCGTAGGAGACAGAGAAGAAGGAACCCCGTAGGGTCCCCAACAAGGCGTACACATGCGTTCAAGGAAATTACTGAAAAAAGCAAGAAAAAGACGTGAACGGACAAAACCTCGGGATGAATGACAGAACTGAGCCGACTGCTGCTTCAGAAGAGACGTTCCGGGGTATTGTACGCCAGGGTATATCCAGCCGGGGTATTTTTCGCGAGAGTTTCTAAAGACGGGAATCTAACGGAAAGGTCCAACAGGACCGGGGTATCCAGAATTCGTAGAATGAGACGTAGAAGGGCGACCGCTGTCGCCGGACGCACGAGTGCTGTGACGGGGCGTCACGTCACCGGGGTGAGGCATAGGCGTAAGCTTGTCGGTGCCGTTGCCAAGAGGGCGGTGAGCCCAGGGGTGATCCTCCTCGTTCAGATTAACGCCGCTATCGTTCCAAGGGTTGCGATCGGCATTAAAACTGCGAGTGGACTCAATCGAAATAAGAGACGACTTGGACACGTTGCTGGAGCCCTTGAAAAAGTTGGCGTGGTTGGAGTGAGAGCTGTTCTTGCGACGGTCCAGGAAGGAAGAAATGGAGGTCATGCTTCCAGGCTTGCGGAGTTTATCGAAGATGGTACTGCGCTCGCGGGCCACCTCGCCTTCGAAAGCGGCCTTGACGGGCGAGTCGGCAGCAATGGGTGCGGGGGCATGCTGCAGGAGCTTTGAATCGAAGTACTGGAGAGAGTCCTCGAAAGAATCTGACTTGGGTCGAGGGATGGAGCCCTTCAGGATCGTAACCTCGACACCTGCGCCAGTCAGCTCGGCAAGCATAAAGTCGACTGCATCACCAAGACCACCTGCGTTGTTCCGGGTGAATGTCCAGCGCAGAGCGAGGGCGGACGAGCCGTCGGGAGCAAGCTCCTCGGAGTCCTGATGAACAGAGACTTCGACCTCGTACTGGTTCTTCAGCTTGGACACAAGGTCTCGGATAAATGCCGGCGACTCGAGGAACTTGACGAGCTCAGGCGTGCGAGTCAAGACGAGCTCGTGGTTGTCAGGAACCATGCCCTTCCAACGTGTCAGCATGCAATTTCTGCTTCTTGGACATGGGACGATGGCGGACTTACAAGGAACTCGTCGACGCAATGAGGCACCTGCCACTGAGGCCCGTTCACGGTCACCTCATCGCTGGCCTGCTCAGTGCTTGGGAACACAATCTTGCAGTTGTACTTGCTCTCCAACTCGTCAATCTCAGCGAGGCGGGCTAGAAGCTGGCGGTGGTACAGGCGATCGACGTTGACGATCTGCGAGGTGTACTCGGAATCCTGCCGACGTGTTAGACAAGTCCCCCGCAGTTCATAATATTTTGTGACTTACAGCTCGATCGACCATCTCCAGGATCTCGTTCTTCACGGCGTCTAGGTTCTGTGCGTTACGCGCGGGAGTCCGGCAAATAACGTTGTCAACCTTAATGTCGTCATCCTCCCGGCCCATGCCGCCTCGATCCATGGCGTTGGAGAACTTGACGAAAACGGAGTGCTTCTTCATGATGCTCTGGATGTGCTGACCGCCGATGCCGATGATGCGCTTGTGGTACTGATCAGGGACGTGGAACGAGATCGAAGCCGGCATCTCCTGCTCGACGAGGGCGAGGCCTTGTTTCATGGCGTCATAGCTTGCAGCTCCAACATCGATATTGAAGTTGTAGTCGTTGAAGCCGTCGAAGATGATGGTGACGTTGCTCTGGCTCATGATCTTGTTGATCTTGCCGTTCTTCTTTCCACTGACAAATTCTCGGTGCTCGTTGGCGAGTTCGATTTTGACGCGAAGTTGATGGTTGCCTTGCACGAGGAATCGAATATCCGACATGACCATGAGCGCAGTCTTGACGGCATCATCCGAGCCAGTCATTTGAAAGTTGTTGTCGAACGAGACATCAGCATCCGAATTGGCGCAGACATCGCCAATCATGGTGCGAATGTCAGTCGGGCTGGGAAGCTGACGAGCCTGAGGAGGCATCTGGTGACCCTCGGGAGCCAACAAGAACCAGGAAGCACTGTAGAATTGACCAGCCTGTCCCATGTCAGAAACTTGCAAGCAGTGGTAGCGTATATGAAGTTGAACCTACCAGCGACATGATTTCGCGAACAGTGCGCTCAACGTGCAGGCCCTCGTTGCCCTGTACTCTGACCATGTTCTTGCCTGTAGCAAGGACAGGGAAGAGAACGTAGGTGCCGTTGGCCTCCAGAATCTTGCGCACCTTGTCCATGCGGTTGAGCAGAACACTGTCAATCTTGGCCGCGGGAATGTTCACATCCTTCATGTACAGGCGAGTGCGTGTTACGGTTTCATGGATCTTCTGCTTGGCCAGTTCGATCGCCTGGGGCGTTTCACCGGTGATGAGGATGTCGTTGGGATCGCGTCGTTTGGCATTCGGGGGACAGTATCGGTACATCTGCGAAAAGGGCGACGGGAAGTAGATGGCAGTACCCGTAGAAGACTCGATGAGCTTGATATTCTTCCGCTGGCGGCCGCACACCACTTGATGAAGGGTCATGTCGAGTTTGAGAGCGTCAACGAGACGACCGAGCTAGCATGCATCGATTAGTCCCATGGGCAGTACAACACGGCATCACAAACTTACGAGCGTGTCAATGTGGATCAGCACGCGGGTCTTGGCATGGTCAACGGAGAGGATGTCACCGTAAATGGCGACTCTCCAGCGCTGGTCGCGACGCATCTCAGCGTCGCCCGTCATGCCGTCCACGACGGGAGTGAGCTTTGGGCCGAGAAGGAAAATGTCGACTCCACAGTATTCGGAGATGCCGTCGAGTGTGGTCATAACCTGGGGTTTCAAGACGGGGGTGGCGGCGGCCAGATCGCAGACCAGCTCACCCTCGACATCGACGGTGGTACAGCGCTTCAAACGGCCGGGGTTAGCCATGGGGAGATGCATGGGGGCGAGAGAGGCGATGAGATGTTGGTGCGGAGGGAAGGGCATACCAAGAAGGTCTGGTTATCATTCAAAATCATCTCCCTGGTCTTTTGGACCATTTCCTGGCTTCCTGACAGGCAGACGGTGGTGACCTGACTGCCCTTGGCATTCTTGGGGGTCGTGGAGACGACGTGTGCCTCAATGCTGAAGGGGCCGCTGGTGATGTCCTTGCACGTCTTGCGTAGGTGAGCGAGGTTCTGGGTGTGAACGGGAAGCTCGTGGACCTGGACATCGTCAGGGGCGTCGACCGAGTGCGTCCATCGCATGACGGCGTCCTTGGTGGAATGGAGGATGTCTTCAGTATTGGGGCCGGCGAGGTCGGACCCGAACGGCACATTGAAGGCATAGTGAACGATGGGGCTTGGGGCGTTCTAGAGGCTGCTGCATAGCGATCGAAGCAGCTTGCTGGGACATTGTGTCTCGTCTCGGGTTCATTGGATTGACGGGCATGTTGGGACGACCCATGCCGAAGTTGGGGCTCATCCTCTCGGACCAGTGACGCATGTTTGCCAGCTTATTCATGATGAGCAGACACCATGGGACGGGGGTGTTTCGGGGGTATCGTTCGAGATCCTGAGCCGTTGGCGAAGAAGACCGAAGGAGATGGGAGATTGGGTGCCGATGCTGTACCGGGTGCTGGTACAGTCAAGTCGAAGCTGGACGTTGATGGTCGAGAGCCGCCGATGCTCGGGTATCTGGCAAGGGTAGATAGATAGAACAGTGGGTTGGGGGTTCAAGGAAAGGGGGGGAAAGAGTAAAAAGAAGAGAATAAAGACGTCGAGTTCGTACTCCTTCCAGCGTCTCTCGCACTCGTGGGTATCCTCTTTGAGGGGAGGGGGGAGACGGAGGGGGAAAAGGGAGTAAAGAGGGTGGGTGGGAAGAGGCAGTCGAGAGCGTGTTGAGGTGCAAGTTGTGGAGGAGTGGAAGGAAGAGAGTTGCGGACCAGACCTGGGCTGAGACTCGCAGGGCCAGGCCAGGCTAGAGAGCAGGCACCTAGGTAAGGTAGGTAGGTAGGTGAGATAGGTAAGTACCTTACCTTAGTGGTGAGTAAGGCAAGGCAGGCCAGGTAGGTACCTAGGTAGGTGCCCAGGTAGAGTAGAGAGCCGGGCAGACAGACAGGCCATCCGCCAAACGGCACCAGGCCAGAGACGTCGAGGTGCAGGTGCTAGGTACCACACAACATAACCTTCAGGCGCTGGGCCACTCGAAACCTCAGCAAGTTCAGTGGGGAGGAACAGGCAAGCTCCAGCGGCCGCAGGCCCCCCCCCTCTCCCCTCCAGGCGAGTCCAGGGCTCAGGTAGCCTGCGCTGGGCCACTGGCATGATCCACAGGCACGGGACTCGGAGGGCACGGAGCACGTTGGGGCCAAGCGGGTCAGGCTGGGCCAGGGTAAGGGCCAAACTGTGGATCCCGATGGAGGACTTGGCCGATGGGTATCTCACGCATCCAGAGTGGCTGAGCAGGTACAGGCATGGGAGGTCTTCACCGAGAAGCTCCAATGAGATTCAAGCGGGACCGCTGGGCCACAGCCCACAGCCCACAGCCCACAGCCGGCCGACGATCCATAACAGCATGACGGTGCATGTTGCGGTACATAGTACACATGACTGCGCCGATACATCCTGGTGTTTACTTGTACAAGTATTAGCCTGCCCAAAGCTCTCGACCGTTTTGTTGCGGGCCCCAGCAGCGTCATATTTCCATTCACTTCTATCAGCTCAGAGATCGTCTTCGCGCAGAGACAGTCCCGGCATGCGATACGAAGCAACAGGTACGGATGCCTCTCGAATGCAGGACAAGCCACGGCTTGCACTCAGCGTAGCATCACTCTCAATGACACACACGACGAGAGCACAAAGACGTGACACTTGCTCAACAGCTGAACGGAACAATCTGTCCAGGAATGCGGAGAAGCAAGAAACGCTGGACGTAGCTCAAACTGAGCAGACGAGGAGGCGCGACGCACTGGCACGTCAGTGTCAACCACACTAGCCATATTCGGCCCCCGTGTGCCAGCCGTGCCAGCTTCCTCCAAACCTTGGAAGCTCCCACGGCGTCTTGGGCGTCCACCAGGCCAGATGTTGTCTAGACATGAGGGGGGGCGGACAGACGCGTGTAGTCTGAGTATTCGGACGTTTCTTCGAATCCAAACACACACACTCGGAAGACATTGGTCAATGCGGCTCCATGATGGGTTCGACTCTCAAGCCAGGGTCGAATGCAGCCTCCATCTCGGCATCGCGGCGAGCATCAATTCCGTCACCAAGTCTTACGATATTCGAAGCGATTCCAGAGGGAAACAAACCCCCCTTTGACTCTCCACCGGCTCCAACGACTGACGTGATTCCTCCTCCTCTCCGCACCGCTTGCTTGTGGGCCTAGATTGCAGTAGGGGGGGGGGGCGGAACGCGAGCAAGCCAGTCTCCGACTCTGGAAGCTGTTCGAGACCTCGTACCCAGCGAACGGCTTGCCTACGACCTGGGCATGCTCCCTACGCCATCAGTGCCGCCCCCCGCTGCACTGCCCTGCGCTATCACTGTCAGGCTTCCGACCCGACACTACCACACCACACACCACATACGACGGAACACGCAACACGCAACACACACACACACACTCGTAGTCATCAAACCCTGGTAGCCTGGAATGCCCTACCATTCGTCCCCGTCAGGTTTTTTGCCAGCCTCGAGCGAGCCACAAATGAACACCAGCTGACGCAGACACAATCTCCCTGTGGGATCTCATGACGAGCCCATCCCAAGCCTCCGGGAAGCCCCAGGTTCCCTATGATAGCATGCATCCCTGTAGCACCGTCGTTCTAGGGCATGGCTACACGACGCATGTGTTTCCTGACAATCTGGCATCTCATCAACCCCGACGAAAGGCACTGGCCAACTGCTCAGGCATTGAGAATTACCGACAGGCACCATGTGGTTTGGTCGACCTGCTGGTGAGGAGGCAGCCGGCTTGGGCAGAAGTAGAAAGCCATGGCACTGCAGCATGGCAAATACTGAAGACGAGAGGGCCCACGCTTGTCCACATCAACGACAGCTTCGATAACCTAGATTCCCATGAAATCTGGTCGAGTACGCCGCAATAGGGCTGATACCCTTACCGACGAGCCCTCAGCGGGAGACGGCCCCATCGCCAACCTCCCCCGAGCATATGCTGGGCCCCTTGCCTCCTGGTCTTGCAGGGTCCTCCGATGGCATTCCTGCTTGACATGATAAAAAGCAGACGTGATGGGAAAGCATTGGACAGACGAACTAAAATCCTCATCATTGAAACGTCGGGCCAAGACAAGGTTTCAACCGCATCCGATCTGCGGGGCCCAGGCTTGCCGGTCCGTCTCAATCTGTTGCGCCGCGACTCGAATGGCCGCCCTCGACTGGGGCAAATGTTCGTCCACTATTTCTCCCTTGCTGGGCTCTGTGGCCGACGACCCTGACGATCCGTCGCTTCTCCTTCCAATGCCTTGCATACTAGGTACCATGTACCATGTACTGGAGTAGCTCCCAGCCTTTACAGAAAAAGTTATTCCTACCATGGATACGTGTCTCGGCGCGCGCCGTGAGGCTCTCAAGCTGGGGGAGAAAGCATACCCCCTGAGCCCCTGGCGGCAGTCGCGCGTTCGCCGAGATCGCTCATCCGCTGGGAAGATCCTATCCACCCTCGTTCTAACCATCTATTCGGGTCGCAGTCTCTTCCTGTAGTTCCCTACCATGTATATTCGGCCTGCGAAATGACACCGCAATGCCGCTGACGTTGGGTCCGTGAGCAATGCCACCCCTCCCCTCCAATCCCTGTCTCCCTACGTCTCTCTCATCTGCTCACTTTTCACCGGCATACTGCCAACACGACCCTTCATTTGTAAGTACGTACATGTAGGTACTTACAGTCGAGCATCGGAAAGGGGAAAGGGGCGGGCCAAGGGGGTGGGGGTTTCAAACCCACCCACACACCTGTCAGACCTGTCGCGCTTTCGGCAGCGAATGTCTCCATCCGAAACTCGTAAAGCAGCAAACACCACCTCTTTCAATGGACGAGAGACGACCAATGTATACCGTCCCCAGACACATGATGCATCGAACGTATGACGCCGCCCTGTGTCCGTCTTCGCAAGGCCGGCGGCTCGAGATCATGACCAGACTCCCGTCGACTGCGAGACGCTCACGGAGGGCCGCTCACGTGCTCTGTCCCGAACTCTGTACGAGGTATCCGCTACGCTTTGGCCCTTCAGGCACCTGTGCAACAATATCACGCTCACAGTACGAATGCGTTTGGAAACGGGCTCATTGATTGATTATGCTGTCGACCATGCGGGCCGGAACACTGGTATTGCTTTACACAGGTAGTACATGGTACAAGTTTGCTCAGCCATGTCACGGTATCATCCGCTTGACAGTAGCGTGTCTTGATGTTCATGCTCCACAAGCTCTCCTCTCCATCCTTCGTGATTGATATCCAGCCATTGTTGGGAGCGTGAATCCGGACACGCACCGAAGTACAAGTTGCTGGCCCTATCCGCATCTGGCCTGCACCCATACTGGCTTCCCCGCTTATTCTCAACGATAGATCTCCCTGTGAGGCTCGCTGCTGTAAGCCAGATCCTGAGGAGCACCA
The DNA here is from genome assembly GCF_000150675.1 of Verticillium dahliae VdLs.17. Taxonomy (NCBI): domain Eukaryota; kingdom Fungi; phylum Ascomycota; class Sordariomycetes; order Glomerellales; family Plectosphaerellaceae; genus Verticillium; species Verticillium dahliae. The sequence continues at coordinate 1,194,470 of NW_009276921.1, read as the reverse complement.
GGAGGCCGCTCGATGTAGGCAACGCCCTCGTCGCCGCGGGTAGCATGTCCGTAGTAGGTCTCGACGGGGCGGGCACTGAATTCCCGCCGCGGGGCACCCGACTCGGCAGGCCGCATGCTGTAGGCGCGAGGCAGGGGAGGGTGCATCATCTCACGATGCGCTCCGGCGGGAGGATAGCTTGGGTGGGCAGGCAAGTCGGGTCTGACGGTCTGCACCCTTCCATACTCGGTTGGCATCTCGTAGCGGACCGGCTCCGCAGGCCGGGCCGTGGTTGCACGCATCGCGTACTCCCGTGGCGCCCCCTCGGCGGGGCCCCTCTCTTGACCCGGGCCGCTCCTGACCTGGACATACTGCTCCAGTGGCGGGGGCGGCATGGGACGAGATGAATACTCGCGCTGCCGGTAGGCCCTGTGGGGATCAGTAGCGTACTCCGGCTGCGTAACCACTCTGCGTGGAGCATAGGTCGGCGAAACCCGGCGGTACACAACGCCATTTTCTTCATATTCCATTGGTCGGCGAGACTCGGCTCGCAAAGGCCGCTCGTAGAGGACCTCCGCGTCGTCCATCCTCATGGGTGGCGGTGGTACTGACTGACGCACCGCGGGAGCAGGAGGCTGCGGCTCGTAGTAATGCCGGCCGGATGCGTCGATTACTACGCGGGCGGCCGGTGGAGCCATGAGCGGTGATGCGCGCTCTCGCATCAGTGGTGACCGCGATCTGGCTCGGCCAACCTCTGGCCGTGCACTCATGCGAGGCACCTCGTAGGCGTCGCGGTAAACACGTTGGGGCTCGCGATCGTAGCGGTCCACGGCGACAGGTTGGGCCGCGGCGGGATAATACTCGCTTGCGCCGTACTGGACTGGATACGGCTGCACGCTGCTGGTAACTCGACGGTCCTGCTCGTACACTGGCGGAGCGTAGCCGTAGCCGCCCGCTGCAGGCGCGTAACTTGCTGGTCGTGGGCGGTAGTCATCTGGTCCCGGGTAAGCAGGAGCTGGAACGTGAGGGAGAGCTCCGTCATCTCTAAATGTTCGAGAGGGCTGACGCCTGTGGAGATCCTGCGCTTCCTCTGCCTGCCTCTTCTGGCGCTTCTGGGGCCTGGTAAAGGCTGGAACGCTAAGAGGTGATGGTGACCGCGGCTCCTCCTTGATATACGGCACACCCGCAGCATGGGCCCCGGCCTTCTTGTTCTTTTTGTCCTTCTTCTTCCCTTTCCCCTTCGCGCCCTTGCGGCCTCCTTGTGGTGAGCTGTCCGGGCTAGAGACAGTGTTTGCCACGTTGCGCAGAGCAGCGACTTGGGCTGTTGTGCCCTGGATGATACCTGACCCTTGGCTGCCTGGCTGGGCCCGCCCTGCAGTAGCCAGCGACGATACGTGAAATGGCTGAGGAGCAACAGGTGAAATGGCCTGAGCAACAACAACAGGCGATGGCTGCCTGGGGGCATGGGGCTCTGCGGGCCGATACTGGCCTGCATTGCGAACAGACCTACCAGACTGCTCATCAAGTTCCATCATGTTTCCTGACCCCGAGCGGCTAACCTCACCGCTGCCATCGCCGAAAGACGTGGAGTCAGCTGTTGTGTTGCCATCCAAAAGACCATGTCTGTCTCTCCTTATTTGTGTGCTTGTGCTTGCAGAGAAGTTATTGTTGTTGGTGGGATAGGAGTAGGAGGGGGAAGTCGGCTGGGGAGCACCCATCGACGACTGGCCCTGCTGCTGATAAGTAGCTACTGGACGCGAGACAGGCGGGTGAGCTTCGGTCTGCTGTTGCGGCTTGTACTGGGCAAGTACTGGAGCAGCGCCAGGGACCGTGGGATAATATCGCTGATCTGGCTGCAACGTGGGCACGCCGTCGGAAGCCCGGCCAGCTTGTGAACTAGCCTGCGACGGATCTGGCGAGTTGTGCTGGGAGGAGTAGTACGAGTTCTCGTCGAAGGAGTCACTTGCAGCTTCAGGGTTAGCAGCCAACCCGGTGGCATCAGCATTCAGAGGAGCAGTGGCCTCGACAAGAGTTAGCGCCTTTGATAGAACGTCGTGCAGGTTGAAGTCGGCCAGCGTCTCCAGCTGCGTAGATGCCTTCTGCGCGATGCGGCGCTGATCAACCTCTTCTCTCAGAGCGCGCTCTAGACGCTGCCTCTGCAACTGTATCTCGGCTCTAATGAGATCATCAGATTTTTCGAGGAAGATGGGATCGATCTGTGCTCCCGCCGAGCCGTATGCCCTGGCCGAAGAGGCACTGGCTTGGGGCGCTGCAGGAGCGCCCAAGCCGGGCACGTAGGCATTGGGGGTGTGGGCAGAGATGGCGGAACCGCTGTTGTTTTGACGTTGGACAGCTTGTTTTGGCGCTCTGGGCGCGCCTATGGGATGGGAAGGGGATGCAAGGTTAGAACGGGAGGGCTTGCCGGACGGATGATGCGGGACTTTGATCCTAGGATGGGTGCCAGCGACGATGGCATCTCGAAACTGCACAATCTTCTCGCACTGCTGGATCTGGTAGAGAACATCCTCCGCTGATGGATGGTTTGCTGGCGGCAAAGCACCTCTTGCAACCTGGCCTGTAGCCATGGCGAGACTAGGGTCAGCGACGCGAGGCGAAGACTGGCCCGAGAGTGAAGCTCGCGACGTGGTATGAAGACTCGAAAACTCGAGTAACAGAGAGTAGCATCAAGCGCTGGGGACGAAAGAAGTCAGAGAACGACTCGAAAGCGTGCCGTGGTGCAGTTCCTGAGACACGACAATCTTCACGGCAATGCCAGTGTGGGATGGGGATGCGCAGAGGAAAAGCGGCCAACGACAGCAGATATTGCGACGTGTTTGGGGGAGTCTCCGATCACGAGCAAGCTTCATCACAGACAAGATTTAATTCTGGCTCTGGCTGGTACAGGGGCGCACGGGATACTCGGTTACGGGGGGCTGCGCCAGTGACTTAGCGCCCCGTTAGTGTATGCACCACCATTGCGATGTGGCTGCTGCGGCTGCGGCTGCTGTGGCTGGTTCACAGGGTGTAGGGAGTGGGGGGCGGCCATCACATTCCCCGCGGCCACGACCCCACGACTGGAGCCCCCGGGCCAACCAAGCCAACATTGGATGCACCTCACGTCAATCGAGTTAGGCGGCCGGTGACTCAAAGAACGACTCGACAATTTCATGATTCATACGTTCATTCGCAGACGGGAATTAAATGACCAGTGTCCTCTGCGCTTCAGCCACAACTTCTGTCTTCATGATCACCAGACTCTCCAGCTCACTCAGAACTTTCACCTCAACCCTCACACGCCTCACTCCAACCTTGGCTATACGACCCCAAACGACTTCAAGATTGATCACCTCCATTGCAGCCCCTTCGAAGACCCTCCAAAGTAAACGAAGGCCGACGGCAGATCGCATCGTACTGACCGCATATACGAATCAAGCATTGAACAAACGCGCCACCAGCACCATGACGGGGGATCAAAGCCAGACCAATGGAGCGCCAGCTTCCAAACCAGTCCTCTTTTTGTAAGCTCTTTCAACCAAGGCCAACATCTCTGCCTTGTACTGGACTATCGGGACTGATGTATGTTGAAGCGATATCGACAACTGTCTATACCCTAGGAGTGAGTTGAGCAGACTTCAAACCGGTACATCGCGCCATGTGACCTCGGACTGATCGTCTTAGAATCTCAAATCCAGGACCTCATGGCAGAGCTCATTGATAAGTTCTTCTCCAACCACCTGTCCCTCTCCTGGGATGATGCTGTGAAGCTCCACAAGGAGTACTACACCAACTACGGCCTCGCCATCGAAGGCTTGGTCCGCCACCACGAAATTGACCCCCTAGAATACAACTCCAAGGTCGACGACGCCCTGCCCCTGGAGGATATTCTGACGCCTGACCCAGAGCTGCGCCAGCTGCTGCAGGACATTGACCGTAGCAAGGTCTCTGTGCGCCTCTTCACCAACGCCTACAAGACGCACGGCCAGCGCGTAGTGAAGCTCTTGGGCATCGAAGACCAGTTCGAGGGTCTCACGTTCTGCGACTACGCCGAGCAGCCGCTCACGTGCAAGCCTGCCAAGGCGATGTACCTCAAAGCCATGCAGCACGCGGGCGTCGAGAGGCCGGAGGACTGCTACTTTGTCGGTACGTGCTCTCATTCTTGTCGTTTGTTCATTGTCGTTTGGACTAGTGACTAAAATGCTGTGCAGATGACTCTTACCAGAACTGCAAGGCCGCGCAAGAATATGGCTGGACGGCAGCCCACCTGGTCGAAGAGGGCCTCTCCGTGCCGAGGACACCGGCGTCACAGTACCAGATCCGCCACTTGCAAGAACTAAGGAACGTTTACCCCCAGTTCTTCAAGTCGGCCAGCTCCCAGACTTTCCATAGCGCGGCGATATAGTGTCTTTAGACTACAGTGTTATCATGTTTTGTTTTGATTCTCGCAAGGGTCGTCGGGCAGACGAGTTATAAATTCATAGAGGCGTCCAAAGACCAGTCCATTCTGGCCGGGTATCATGCTATCTCTTCCGAGGTGCCCCTGGTGCCCACCCCCTCCCAAAAAGAAAAACGCCCGTTACGCCCCAATAGCCCATGCATTCATCTGTTCTTGGCAGCCGTTGGCAGTTCACGGCCTGCGCACGTTCCGTATCACCTCGTCCAGCTTGACGAGGATCTGGTCCTTCTCCTTGATAGCCTCCTGCCTCTGCACCTCCGCAATCTTGAGCTCCTCCTCCAACTCGCGCACATTCTTCTCCTGGTCGGCTTCGCTGGTGTCGAGACCGGGCAGGGTCGAGATGAGGACTTCGATCTGCTGCTCCTTGACGATGAGGTCGCGTGACAGCTCGAGCAGGCCGGCGCGGAATTCTTCGGGGTCGGCTGGTTCCACTGGACGACGTCAGATCGCGCCGGTCAACGACCCATATGGTGTTTTCCCAACCCTACCTTCGAGCTGGCTGGCACCCTTAGTGACATCGCGCACCTTGTCCTTCGGCCCTAGGACCTCGAGGTCATGGTGACGGTTGACGTAGTGGAAGCAGGCGACGAATTGCTGGGCCAGCTGTGGGACGCGGGTCAGCAGCGATCTTGTGGGGATTGCATCTTGGACTCTGGGAGGTATACCTGGTCGACAGCGTCCTGCAGCTGCGTGAGTCGGTCGGTCATGTTGGCGGCGCAAACGGTCGCATTCGTGGTCGCGAGGCGGGTGGTTACGGTAAGGCTGAGGGATTGGGGAAGTCATTGGCCGTGAGGTTGATGGTGGTGGTTGTCGAGTGGGGCAGCACATTGGCAGGGGGGTCTTCACGGGCACATCAGCGTGCATGGCAAGGCACAATGGGCGCCCTGCAACGCCTTTACCCAGCATCGGAGACAGGGCTAGACTTTGCGTGAAAACAGGTATAACCCTATTGCTTAAAGATTCTTTGTACCTTTTTTTCTGTGTTTTCACTTTTCACAGGCTTGACCACGTACGTTGGCAGAGAATAATTGTGCTTGATGTAGGCACTTGCGTTGAGGTTTTGACACAGGAACAACTTGTCCATTAATCGGCCAACATCTATCCTCGCCACTCGAAATGGGCAGGACTGCCAGGAAACAGCCTACAGTACATTGAAAATCGAGTATGATAGAAAGCCTGGTGTCCTAGAAGACCATCAAACTTCATATTCGCATAGAATCAGTGACGCGCAAAAACAATGGTGTGACCGACCTAGACGGGACAACGGGGTTACCTTCTTTGGGCATATCCTTAGTATTGGTTCACCTGTTTGGCCTCGTAAGAATGAATTGTATTTTAGGCTTCGTTGTACCATAGTATGTGTGGTACTTAGCGAGCAGCACGACCTCAGTTCGTAGAAATATGTACTCGATATGTTCACGAATAGCGCTCTCGAGAAGACTACCCATTACACTACACTTGTAGTGTACTGTAGTTTTCTATTACCGCCGTACCCACCCAGGAAATCCAAATAAACTAGGTGCCATAAGATCATGCTGCATGTTCACATACTAACCGGTAAAGGCCAACTTGCGATGACGTATGAAGATCATGATGCTGCTCGAGGACATGTGAAATTCTTTCCTTCTGGTGGCTCTGTTTTGTTTTGCTGGATGATATTGTAGACATCGGACGAAACGATAACATGGGACGAAATTGCGTCTCATAGTGAGGTACGAAAAGCATCCTTCAAATTACATATACTTCATCTGGTCCTTCTCAACATGCAACTAAAGCCAACATGGAGGCAAATAGTCAGCTGCCTCTGCGAGCACTCACAACCAAGTCTGCCGTGAAGCCTGATTCAAGCAAATATGACGAGAAAGCCCCATGCCGCAAGGAAAATTGACGAGAGCCACTGGGGTAGAAGGCTCCATGGAAGTACACCGTCATATGACCCTCGTCGGCAGCGATTCGAACGGCCAAGGAGATGATCGGGTTGAGAACCGAGAAGTATTAAGACCACGGCCTGCGACCACTTGGGCGTAGTCGAGGGGAAACACATGAACATCAAGTATCAATAGGGAATCAAGCATCAATGGGAACGCAGAAGACGGATCCGAAAGTCATAGCGTTGATTTACACGATCTCAATATCATACGAAGCTCGCGTAGCACTCTCGCCGCGTGTGATATGCGACTAACAATGCACGCCGCAACACCGGCAGTTCCCGTCTGCCCAAGCCTCACCACTAGGAGGCCACTTCTTTCAATACAGAAAATCATACAGCCAGCAGAAAGCGACTTGATTACGCCCATGGCCGCCAGTTTTTGGAGGTCCTTCCTACACTGATACCCTCTTCCGCCGGAAGACCCCATTCCTAATCCGTGATATACACAAGGCGGCCCCGACACGTTGACTCACCGTCGCGGACAAAGTAACTTTGACAACTGATTTTGTTGGCGAGGTACGCGCCGACGGGTCTCCGAAGAGACCAGACGATGCGGACCACCCCCCTCAGTTGTGTCCGTTTAATATCTGAACGAAGCGCCTCAGCAAATGATTCGGACCGGCCATTGTAACAATAGTGTGTGTAGCTGAGAGACTGGTTCGCGCGTGCCGAGACGAGCGGCGTGGGCTGCTGCGGAAGGGGAGGAGCGTTGCTTACACCTGCTCGGCTCCCCAACCAGCGTCGGCTTCGCGCATGTTGGCGGGTGGCTCGATCTGGGGGATGAACTCGAGAACGACGTAAGAGACGCCGATAATGCCGACGATAGAGCCGGCGATGATGCGCAGGACGTTATCGCTGAGGAGGATGGAGCCAATGAAGATGTAGACTGCGCGCATGTTAGTCCCAACAGTTGCGACTGGCCACTGGAGTGCGAGCTCAAACTTACAGACACCACGGCCTAGGAAGGAGAAGAGGAAAGAGGCATAGCGCGAGACTTGCGGGGGAACCCGGAATTCTGCGATCTGTCAGAGAGGTACGGCTTGCGTGGAGGGCGCGGTATCACGTACCAAGAAGAGCCGTGCCTGTGCATGATGAATTAGCGAAGATGTCCATGTCTCGTGGTCCTGATTCACTTACAAAGGCCGAAGATGATGACGTAGACACCAACGATGATGCCCTGGCTGTAAGCGACACATGTCAGTGCTGTGCTTATCGTGTTGGATCGCAATCTCTCCAGGGTTCCGCGCCGTATTGGGCGCTCAGCTCACGAGCCGATAGGAGCCGCCGATGGCACGTCCATCAATTGCTCGAGGCAGAAGCTGCCCCATACGAAGCATTCCAATTTGTAGATCGCGATCGGACGGAGGTCAAACGTACAAGCTGAAGTTGAAGAATTGAGCAATGCCGCCCAGGACCATAATGGTCGCAGTGACGAGGTTGACGATGCGGCTGCACAAAAGGCGCGATTGTTAGCAAGGGCTATCCTCCAGTGGCTGGTCCCTCAGCGACAACTCACAAGGCGTCGGAGAGCTCCATCTTGAAATGAAAGGGAGTGAAGCCGGTTCAAAACTTGGGTTGGTGGTCGGTTTGACAAGTATTTGTCGAAGCGGATGCCTAGTCACGGCGTCCAGGCAGCGGAATTCAACGAGTCTTGATAGGGTGAGGGTTGTCGCAAAGGGGCGAGGGATTTCGCAGCCGATTCGTGGGGGGCGGTCGGGTGATGATGGCTCGACGAGTGGGCAGTGTTGGTGTAGAATAGCAAGATGGCCAGGAGCTGGGGCAGATTGAAGACGAATGATGAAATGCGTGCGAGCTCCTGTCCAAGCTGGTCAAACCTGGCAACCCAGTCCGAGCTCAAGATCTACGCTTACCTAACCCGGACTACATAAGGGTACGTAAGCGGGTTCGACGTCAGCCTGTGAACGTGTGACAGATGCCCCTTATTGAAACCTCTGTGAACACCGTGCGCCCTGTCAGTGCTGACATTTTTTCTTCTTCTTTTTAGATTCATCTTCTACGTTCGACTCGCATAGTGTGGTACGTGTCTCTTGTGGTGCGGGTGAGCATGGAATCTCAGTAGGATGCAATGCCATTTCGCACATCTTCAAAGCATGATCCATTGCGTTCAATAGCCGTAGTACTCGACTGAACCTACTTTCCTGTGGTTTTGACTCGTTCCTGATCTGCACCATTCATGTCGAGGGCTGTGTTCAAAGCCACGAGCATGCCATCCACGTGTAAGCCTTGGGGGATGATAAATCAACAATGATACGTAGAAAAAGCCATAATCACGGCAAAAGTAAAGCCGGAGCGTATAGCGCGCCATGGATGTTCATATGGGAACCAGATGCTATCAGAATCACTGCAAAGCCTTTTGAATGAAGGTTTCTTCTAAAATACGGCGTACCGTCATGACAGCTCCGCGAGAAGCATTCAACTCCGTGCCTAACCCCCCCCATTTTGTCGGTATCTCTTTCACCATGCGGCAAACGAAACGCCAAATCTAGGTTGTCGACCACCAGCATGCCGTTGCTGTTGTTTTCCTTGCTCCGCCAAAATGCGCCAGCAGCTGTCCGGGCCCCTTCCTAATGCTAAAAGACACAAGGGTTCCCATCCCAAGACTCCGTTTCTAAACAGTAGAGGAGCCTTTCGGCGTGCCTCTTTTTCCAAGGTTCATCGTAGCGTTTAGTTTCCGTCATTTCATGGCCTGGATAGGCTCGCTAATTCTCTTTCTTTCGCCGCGAGGGCTTCCCTCATCCTGCGTGCTTCTTGCTCCAGGGCCATGCGTCTGCTCCCATCATCTTGTACTGGTTGCGATGGCGGGTAACCGCTGGCTGTTGGTGAAGACATGCCTCCTGTATTGGAGTAAGATCCAGGGCTTGGTGCAAAGCCCGGTGACGCGCGAGTTGCTCGCGAATACATCTCTCCCGCCTCTTCGCTCTGTGATTGCGCCATATTCGAAGGATTTAGAATTGATTTGATCGAGGAAAGCCGCTTTGAGCTTTCCGGTCCTCCATCCGGGGTCGGGAGACTATCGTTATCGGCGGCGGAGAATGATCGTTTGCGAGACGGTGAGGCGAACGACGCAGGTGACATGGACGCTTGTCGGTCTGCAACATGGGTAATCGACGTGATCGGGGCGAGTCTGTTCTCGTACGAGTGCGAGTCGTTGGAAGGGAGGGAGGGTCGTTGGTGCGTGGGTGGTTGGTAGCCCGCCAGGTCGGCAACCGACGGTAAAGTTGTGTTGTGTTGACTTGAGGAGTTTGGGGCTGAGGGCAGGATAGGGGGAAGGCCGTGAGGACGAAGTCGGAGGCCAAGGTTGATAGATCCATCGTCGTTCATGCTGCCCCTTTCTGGGCTGCCCTCAGGTGCCTGACTTTGCGTTTCCGAACCGTCGTACTCCTCGTTCCAGTCGCTTCCCGCGTACGCGTTTGGCATGACTCTTTTTCTCCGCTTGATAATAGATTTCTTCATGCTCACAGGCCTATGAACACCGTGCAACTTGTAGTAGAGACCTGGTTTTGTCAGTACCATTCAAAAGGGAGTAGGCACTGGACTCGAACGTACCGCAAGCATTACATATAGTATGCCCGCTCTCATCCCTCCTCCAGAGTGGCGTTGTCGTGGTCCCGCAGTTCTGACAGGCTATGACAACCGTGGTGTTCTGGTTCTGGATCTGCAAAGCCGCAATGTCGATCGGAGCCGAGGGGTCGTCCACCCCCTGATCGCCCTGTTGGCCAGTGGAACCGCAACCCTGACCCTGCTGCTGGGGGTTGAGCTGCGCAGACTTCGAGACTCGGTTGTTGTAGGCGGGGCATCCACCACATCCTTCGGCACCGCCTGTACCATTGCACTTTCCACCACCCGGGCACGTGCCGGTAGGCACCCGCTCCTCGGTGACATAGGTCGGTGCTGGCCCCCCTGGATACTTGGGTCCGGGACCTGGAGCCGGGGCGATCTTGGTTGGCGCGGCTCGCGAGTTGGCGGACACGAGTTGGGGCGGCTTCTTCTTCAGGGACGTAGGGCGCGAGGCGTTCCGTGCCTTCTGATACAGGCCGCAAGCGTTGCAGATAGTGGTACCCTGGGGCGATCTCCTCCACAAAGGGGTTTGCGTCGTTCCACAGTTGCTGCGGATGATTAGCACAATACATCGGCGACGGGCAAGTCGAAAAGTCCTACCTGCAGACCTGGCCAACATGGCCCTGAGACGAGGTAGAGGCAGTCGTCGGTGCGGGGCTTGCGCTGACGCCAGTCCTAGTTTGCGTGGGCGACGTTCCTCCCACTTCTGATGCCGGGCTGGGCGCCTGGGAGGTCGACATGGCATCACTGGACAGGCTGCGGCGAAACTCTGCCGCCCGAAGTGGTATTGTCGCTTGCTCGCCGGCTTCCCGCGTAGGTCGAGCAGATGGCCCGGGGCCGTTGATCGTGTTCTTGATGTCGTGCTGGGCTGCGGGCGACTTTCGTTGCGTAGGGAGTGCTGTTCTCGAGGCAGATGTGGTGTCTCTTTGTGCGCCATGCGCGGCAGAGCGGGCAACGTCCGACATGGCCATGTGCAAGCAGTGCTCAGTTACGCGGTGGCTGCAGCAGAGGGTGGGCGTTCCGAGGAACAAAGCAAGGGGCGAAGGAGGGGCTGAGAAAAGGCCGATAGAAGGTCGAAGATGGAGGCGAATCGCTGGACCACAGCGAGAGACAGGCGTTGTCGTGTCGGTGTAGTACACGGACAGGGGGGGGCGGTTTCGGGGGGGCCAGTTGGGTGCAGTGGCTATGTCGCCAGAGACGTTGGGTCCTGAGCCCCGCGTTGCAACAGACGGTGATCGGGCGGTGAGTCGTCGTTGATCACACCCGTTGCTGCCTTTGTGTACTGGACCACGGCGGCAGATGCTGCTGCTTCACCACCAGTCACGGTTGATGAGGAAAGCCCGAGTTGCGATGTCGGTCCTTGTCGTCGTGAGTCCAGAAACGTGCCTACGTGGGTATTGCCACTACTTGTTACTTGTTCCCTATTCAGGGGGACGGGCTCGAGAGCCAAGACGGGGATGCCGTGGCGTGCAGCAGTGTCTTCTGGCGGCTCAAGTAGCGGGGCTAGATAGAAGGAGAAGAGGGAGAGAAAGAGAGGGATCGGGGGCCGCTGAAAGGTGTAAAGTAGGGGTGAGACGACCGTAAGCGTTAGGGAAGATGGTCGTCTGTCGACAGAGAATGCATGCCGAACAGATAGGGCGTCAGGGAGTCGTCCAGATGTGCCGTCCAGCCTGAAAGACGTGGTCGAAGGATGAGGTGGGCTCCAGAGAAACCGGAGAACGACAGGGTGTGTTCCACTGAACAGGCTGATGGAGGTGGTGTGTTTGGTGAGGCCGAGGGGCGTGTGGTTGGCTGCGGTCCCAACGCTGTGGGATGAGGCAGGCAAGAGGCAGAGGCGAAAGGCAGGTAGGTGGACGGGGGGGATGGAAGGGGGGGGGGATGCGCCTGCCACTTTAGAGAAAACTGGTTTGATCTGACAGATCAGATCGGCTCCTGTCCGGCGTCTTTGTTTCTGTCTTTCTGTCTGTCTTGTCTCCCTGTGCTCCTGCTGGGCATATGCGGCACGGAGGCACAGGCACGAGGCGGCGGCGGCTGGTAGACGTGTTCTGGGGCTGGCGCAGACCTGAATAGTGAACAATGATGAAATGGGTGTGATGCCGAGAGATGGTCACTGGCAGATTGGCACATGTAGGGGGGGTCTCTATATGCACCAATCATGTCGAGGAGAAATACAACCAACACGATATGATTGGGAGAACCCATCGACCCACTGCTAACCCTGGCTCACGCTTGGCCTGAAGAGGGCACCCTAGTCTCACGCCTCGGGGGGGAGCATCCGCCGCCTTGACGCGACTCGGTTGGATGCGCAACCTCATCCGCCTCAAAGCGGCATTCGCATTTCATGCAACTGTCTACGACACGAAGCCACATTTGAGCTTGGAAATTTTCGTTTAAAAAGCCTCTGGCTGTAGTTATGAAAACATGATGCACGTCTCTGTCGACAATGTCTCTTACCGATCCAACCAGGCAACCCAGAGGGATCCTCAAGAGCCCGGCGCATCGACCCCAAATGGTAGAACAGATGACCAAGATAGCATGTTTAACATCCGATCCGGCGCAATCATTTCCTATCAGCTCACTACTGCGGTGCAAAGTCTGGAGCCCGGCAGAGGGCAAGCCAAGTGGAGTGCTCCCAACCAGACGGGCCCTCCTCGAAGCCTGGAAGGTGGTCGACCCAGATGGTCTTCCGAGTTCCGGTCGATGGTCACATTTGGGGCTGCCTGGCCCAACCCCTCGTTCTGCCTGTCGCTTACGTACATGGTATAGGCACCCCGCAAATAGTGCCAGCTTGTCGAGAAGCGAAGCTAAAAAAAAACGAACACAAAAAAGCGAGTTGATCGCCGACTGGAGGCCAGTCATGAACCAGTGGTTGGTTACAGGAACATCCCAAGTGGACTGTACGTAATATCAGCCATGAACATGCTCGCTTGTTTGTTTCTATTTTATTTTCGATTTTTACCCAACTCAGCTTTCAGCGAACAGGATTCATGCTTATGCTATGCTACCTATGCTGCGTTGGCAGAGGGGCGCTGTCTCTCTCCTGCATGTCGGAAGCAGCGCAGGCTTATCCGGCCAGCGGCATGATGCAATGCAACCCCCCTAGAAAAACATGGCCACGCAGGCCCTCCCCCCCCTTAACCCCCCGGATTTTGGTAACCAGGCCTCGAGGAGTTAAGTTGCAATGCCGAGGACCGATCGCAGGAGCGAGCGGCCTCGGGTTTCGTTGTATTGCTAATAAATCGGATACAAAAAGTGCCGTGACCCTAAACATAGCATGTGTAGCTCTCGTAGAAGATGGCAAATGCAAAATACATCACTAGAGAGTTAATTTCATCTATTGAATAGTCATTATACAGTGTAGAGGGTATCCATAATGCTTAAGCGGGTAATGTCTCCGTAACAGCCATTTGAATCGTTGACAGTGGAGCATCCAGCGCAAGCCGCACAGCGCAACAACCATACAGTCAGTTTCCGCCCAAAAACAATCATACAATCTTTTTCCTCCTGTTCGTCTTGCTCTGCAACCGCAAGGCCACATGTCATTGTTAAGCGTCGGGGTCGCTGTCGGCGTCATCAGACAGCTGAACAAAGTTTTTTGTCAAGGTCATCATGTGGTCTCTCGCGAGGCACATGACAATGGCCACCGTGATGGCGTTCCAGACGCCTTGGTTCTTCACGTTAAACCCGACTTCCACCTGGTAGCTGACTTGCGCAACATCATCCTCTTTTGCTGAATCTATGGACAGGATCATGACGGTGGCGTTGACAATGAACATGCCGTACAGAACGGGCGGCTGTTGCATGTATGGCGACTCGATACTGGGCCTCTGCTTTTTTGATTCGTCCGTCAGATGGACGATTTCCGTTCCCCCGTCTTCGCGCTTGATGACAAGGGGAGAAGTGCTGTGTCGCTGCGAGTTTGCGGTGCAATCGTCGTCTGACTCGCTCTTCACAAGTCCATCTGGTGTTCCGTCTCGCGGCACGACAGCTCTTCCCGAGCGGTTGATCAGCCAATATGCACGATGTCTGGCGGCCAATGTCCTCAGCCGATTCTGCATGCGCTCTTCAATCTTGATACTGCCGACCGTGGTATCCACAATGTCTATGATGACATTGGGAACTATGTCGAGATTGTCGTAGCTTCCATCCTGGGCAGCCCACCTTGCATACTCTTCGAGCTCTTTGCGTATACAGATAGGTACCTTGTCACGCTGCCCGCTCTGCATCAGTGAACGGACGCTTGATGTCAATTCGATCAGCTGAATTAAAGCCTTGGTAGCTGCGACTGTATTAGCGACCAGAGTATCGACTGACGAAAAGAAGATGCCAACCTACCTTTAAACTCGTTGCCAGACTGGGAACAGATGACGGGCGTCTCGTCATCGTTCTTTGAAAACAACACGCCGGGAATGGGGATGCCCCTGAAATCCATGTCCCATTTTCTCGGTAGCAGAGGGTTGTACTGCCTCATGTACAGTGTCTCAAATAGTCGGAGTTCGTCGTCGGCCCACGCAGCGCTTCCAGGGAAGAACTTCTTCTCATCCGCCATGGCATCGAAGTGGTCCTGTTCTTCCCGTGGGTCGACCTCGTCAGCAAGGTCGCCGCTGAGACCTTGGTGCGAGTCGCTACGCCTAGGCCGTTTCGCGTGTCCATGTTGCTCACTGTCCCCATGACGTGGTGGCGTGGTCGAGTTTGGTGTCGAAGAAACACCTTGGGAGGCATGAGAGGAGTCACGGGGCCGTATAGGTGCTTGGGCAGGCGACAACGTCTTGCGCTTCTTCCCACGACTCAATAGGAGTGGCGTTGGCACATCGGCCTCCGTTGGGTGACGGGCTTCCGCCGGCGTAGAAGGTGTCGAACCTTGGAGATCCCGACTCGTTGCCATTGTTTCCTCCTCTTGGAAGTTCCCTGCGTCGATGAAAAAACGGTCAAGGTTGAGAGAAAGCGTCAGTCGTCAAAGCGGTGTAGGGAAAGTCTGTCAATTGGTCTCAGGCACGGAGCCTCTGCAGATTTGTCACAGGCTGAACCAAGCGAAGGAAATACAGAAACATGGGCAGGAAGGAACGAATTCGCTGGCTTTTTGTAGAACTCATATTCATCATGTCGAATAATTTCCATTGTTTCTCGTCTTTGACACTTGACGATCTTTGAGCTGCCTCAAAGAAAAGCGGTCAGTGAGGGCACCTCGCTTGTTACCAACTCAATATGCCGGGGTCTGTCAATGGGACAAGACAAGACAAGACAGGAGTCGTCACAATGGAATCGAGTCCAGGGGTCACTGGGCAAGGCCACTAGCACAGTTCAGGAACGCGTCGACGCCACAAACCTCGTTGTGCTTGAGGCTTGGATCGATCCCGATAGGGCCCCATCGCCATGACGTGGAGCAGCAGCAAGAGCAAGAGGCTCTTCTGACCCCCATTTGGGCCCACCCCCCCTTCTCAAGAAAAACCACCCCTACGTAGAGTGCACCTGCCTGCTATTCTGCCCTTGCGCTAGTGTGGACAAGGGGGGCAATTTTTTAGTTGGACCTGCCAACATGGAGGCGAGTGACCTCGCGACAGCTAACGCGCGCCCATGTCAAAGCACCAACACCTACCTATCTACCTACCTCGACCCAAGGAGGCGCGCACAACTACCTCCATCCCAGTCTCGTCGCAACGAGACGACTAATACTCAGACAACCTGAGCTTAGTCCACTCTCCTCCTATCCTAAGGTACATTGGCACTCGGCTGTCAAGTCACCAAATCAGAGGGTTCTTAATTCAACGCGTCGCCTGAGCTCAGTCCCTATTGCATCATCAATCAATAGACTTTAAGAAACTTATCCAACATCCAACTTCGACACCAACAACAAATTCCAGCCACTCGACGGACGGCTCGAAACCTTCTCGACCTTCCCATGCTTCCAGTCCACTGAACTTTGTGCTAACAATGGCCGATTGGAATAAGTCCAAGGTCGTTGACCTCCGAAATGAGCTCAAACGCCGTGGCCTTCCGCACGCAGGCTTGAAGCAAGAGCTTGTGCAGCGCCTCGATGAAGACGATGAACAGACCGCCACATCTGGAGATGCGAAGCGAGACGAAGCCATCGAGACGGGTTCTGTTTTGATCGCGGATGATCAAGAATCGGCTGCGGCAAACGAAGATTCTACCAGCGCACCTGCCCTAGCAACCGACGCACTCGATGCTCCTGCTATTGCTGCTACCCAAGATGGAGCGCCCGCAAATTCTGAATATGCGGAACCCAAAAACATCACAACCGAACCTATTGCTGTCGATGACAATGGCTCGAATGACATTACTACGCCTGCCGCAGCTCCCCAAGAGTCGGAGGTAGTACAAGACGCGCAAAAGCGCAAACGCCGTTCCACAAGCCCACCTCCCGAGCCGAAGCGTATTAAGGCTACTGCTGCCGAGATTCATGAAGAGGAAGTGATTCCTCCCGTGTCCCCAGAGGGTACCGAACAACATATTAGCCCAAACAGCGGCGTCGAGCAGAATACTTTGCCGGATTCGGGGCAGGTGGCCGAGAGACTAGACGACCACGAGATGCATGACATCCCAACGAATGATCAGCCTGCAAACAGCCCTGGAACCATCAATGTCGAAAACGAGCAGCAACCTGTTCGACAACCCTCACCAACTCCAGAAGCACGAGGTCGACTGGCCATACCAGAACAGCAAGCCGACTTCCAGCCCAGCCACAACGCACCAACCGACACAATGGACTTTGAACGCAACATCGAGCCCGCCGCGCACCCTGCGACCCGAGCCCTGTACATTAAGAATTTCATGAGGCCTCTCCGGGCCCCAGATGTCAAGCAGCACCTCCTCGACTTGGCTTCCTCTCAAGCCAACTCCATAGAGGAGAGTGCTATCGAAATATTCTATCTCGATCAGATCAGGACTCATGCCTTTGCTGTATTTAGCGACACGTCAAAAGCCATGCGTGTGCGTTCCGAGCTTCACAATGTGATCTGGCCAGACGAGAGCAATCGCAAACCCCTCTGGGTTGACTTTGTGCCGCCCGAGAAGGTGCACGACTGGATCTTGGAAGAAGAACCGGAGACTGGTCGACGCGCTTCTGCGAGCTCAAGGTGGGAGATACGATACGAAAGAGACCATGACGGGAACGTGGTCGCGGTGCTCGATTCTGGCACTGCGCCGACTCCCGCCCTGGCCAACAGCGCACCACCAAACAGACCCTCGCGGCCCATGCCACCCCTCGGCCCCTCTGGGACTTCATTCCCTCCCTCTGGTCCCGGCGGCGGCAACAGCGTCAACGCCATCCCAATTGGTCCTCGTGCTGGTCGCGGCGGGCGCGAACCTCCTCTCGGCCCCCGAGGCCCCTCAGACACGCGTGGCCCTGGCGGCCGAACCCCTGGCTTCGCCAGCGGTCCCCTGCGTACAACGTCCACAAACCCTCCGCTCACATTCCAAACCGTCTCCGAGGACCTTGCACGCCAGCGCGTCGACTCGATGCGTTCCCACTACACCCGCGACATCCATCGCGACATGGGTACTGAGGACGAAATCAACCGCTACACTTTTGAATCTGGCGATGTCTTTGTAGACCGCGGTAAAGAGGTCTTCATTGGCATCCGCCCCCCGCACAGAGAAGCCGAGCGGCAACGGCAGCTCACCGAAGGCGGATCTTACCGCCGCCCTGGACCGGGCCCGCGTGGCCCCCCGCGCCGTGGGCCTCGCGGGCCTGGTGGTCCTGGAGGCAGGCCTCTCAGCGATCGTTATCTTCCTGGCATCAACGAGAGCGGCCCGTTCAGGCAGGGTGACCGCGGGAACTTCTCGCGCCGAGAGGACGATCGTTTCGGGGACTCCAGAAGGCCGGGCGGCCGAAGGGATGATCGCTGGGGCGGCGGCGGCGGTGGCGGCGGCGGCTACAGGGGAAGACCTCGCTACTAGACCGGGCGCAGAACAAGAATCGACATAGTCGCCCTTGATGCGCCAGCCTCCGTGGGTTTTTTTGTTTTTAGTTCTGGAAGGCGACCACGGAGACGCGCTCGAGGCCCGGTACGAATAATGGACGGTCTGAGGCACGCAAAGGGCAGCCGGTCGGACGGCCGGAGGGATGCCATGGAGGATTTGCCTGGGGCCGAGGCAATGGTCATTTGCGTCGAGGAACACACCCGGTGGTGGTGATGAGCATGGGCGGGTTTGGGTGACTAGTACATGATGTATGATTACTGTATGGTCTCGGGACAGAAAATAAGTGTCGCAACAGGCACAGAGATGACACGTTGGCTAAGTTGCACATGGCCTGGCCGTCCGTGAGATGCGTGCAACATGAGAGCCCGTGACACAAAGCCCTTGTCAAAAGAAGTCGTCGACGACTACTGCCCCCGTAAGTGTAGATGACCGAGTAGGAAGTATGCTATAGGCGAACGTTCTCCAATCAAATTGGCGATCATTGTTTTCAAGTTGTGCAGTACGCCGAGCTACTGGTCAGCTTATATGGAAGGAACAGGCAAGTCGCTCACTGTATAGTATTACCAGTGTCTCAATGTCTCATTTATATGCAACTCGACAGACGTGTCACATTGGAAGGTTTTGGCAGGCACTTTCAATATTCAGATTTGATCATTGATATAAAAACAACTCCGCTTATCCCAACACGGCAACTCCCAGCAAGACATTTTCCAATCTCACGTCCGAGAGGGCCATTCCGATTCCAACGTCAAAAAGGAAAGAAGAGGCACACAGGCTTGCACCATTTAGGCGGCGCTGGCCAGCGAGACGGGCTCGACGCCGACGCGCTCACGGCTGAGGATGTCGAGCATGAGCTGGGTCGGACGGTTGTCGCGGTAGACCTTCTGGTTGTCCTTGAAGAGCTGCACGCTCTGGAGGTACTTGTCGAAGAGGTAGGAGCTGTCCATGGGGCCGCCCTTGGCCTCAGGGTGGAACTGGGTGGAGAAGATGGGGCGGGTCTTGTGCATCATGCCCTCGTTGCTGCCGTCATTGAGGTTGACAAAGTACTCCTTGAAGTCGCTGGGCAGGGTGCTCGAGTCGACGGCGTAGCCGTGGTTCTGGCTGGTGATGTGGCACTGACCGGTGGTCAAGTCGAGGGCGGGAATGTTGTGGGCGCGGTTGCCGTACTTCAGCTTAATGGTGCGGGCGCCGGTGGCCAGAGCCAGAAGCTGGTGGCCAAGGCAGATGCCCATGATGGGGACGGACGAGGTCTCCATGAGGCGGCCAAGGTTGTAGATGGTCTCCTGGCAATGGGTGGGGTCACCGGGGCCGTTGGAGATGAAGACACCGTCAAAGTGAGAGGCAACCTTGTGGATGGGGTAGTTGTAGGGGAAGACAGTGACGGAGGCACCACGGCTGACAAGGCTGCGCATGATGTTTTCCTTGACACCGCAATCGATGAGGGCGACGTGGAGGTTGGCACCGGGCGACTCAACAACGAAGGGCGCCTTGGTGCTCACGCGCTTGACAAGGTTGATCTGGCCGGGGTCGATGAAGCTCTCATCCTCGTCGGCGTCGTACTCGTCACCGATGGAGATCCTAGCAAGGGACGAACCCTGCTCTCGGAGGTGGGTGACAATTTCACGGGTGTCGACGCCAGAGATGGCAGGCACACCCTCGCGGGCGCACCACTCGCCGAGGCTCTCGACGGCGGTCCAGTGGCTGTACTTCTCGGCGACATCAGCGACGACCACGCCTGCACACTGAATGTGAGGCGATTCGAAGTACTTCAGGAGCTTCCACTGGTCGAGCTCGTTGGAGGGAACACCATAGTTGCCAATGAGGGGCTGGGTGAAGACGAGAATCTGACCACGGTAGGAGGGGTCGGTCATGGACTCGGGGTAGCCAACGAGAGAGGTGGTGAAGACGGCTTCGCCGGAGATGTTGGAGTTGGCACCAAAGGCACGGCCGGAAAAGACGGGACCGTTCTAGGATGAATTAGCGGGGGTTCAGCATCTTCAAGTTCGAGAGCCACGACGACAACATACGCGAATGGTAAAGGTGGCGTCGAGGTTCTTAGCGGGAGCGGTGCCACGGGGCTGGTTGTTGGGCATGGCCCTGCCGGAAGCGAACCGGAGCTGGGTTCCGATGCGGGCGCTCAAACCGGCAGCACCACGGGCGGCGGGTTTGGCGAGGTTCATGGTCAATTGGGGAAACATGATGTTTGGTTCGAAGGAGTGTCGAAGTGAGGGATGAAGCTGGTTGATCAAGAACACTTTCTAGGGGCTAGCAGCCTTCCACAAGTGGTCTGTGTTGCTCATGGGTTAGCTCGGACATGACACGATAGTGGTTCCCCTTTGGGAGGGGGCGGTGAGTCAATTGAGGGTGCGGTGAGGCGTACCAGAGAGATAGTCCTATTGATAAGAATTAGCCAGCTGAAAAGCAGATGAATTGACCAAATGCAGGCAGATGAGAGGCGGACGCAGCGAGGAAAACTGAGAGGATTCGGGCCCAATTGATGCTTGGTGGAAGAGGCAACCGGCAGCGGGGTAGGCGGGAAGGCATGGAACATGCCATGACCTCACATGGACAACAAGCAGCGGGAACATACCTGCGAGGTGAAGATGGACGGGCGCCCGTGCATAAGGGCAACTGGACCGGAATTCGATCAAAGCTGGGCTGTGGAAAAAGGTAGACGGCGGGAGTGGCGGTGTCGGGGGAGACGAGAATTTGAGCGCTTGAGGTTTCTGATATGTATCGGTCGGAGGACGATGCAGGATGGATGCGGGAGAAGGAGAGCGAGAGTGGGAAGAGTCACAGGCAGGCACAGCCAGCGAGGGCCTGCTTAAGAAAAAAAAGCTTATCATTGGACCCTCCAGGCCAGATACCGTTGAGTCGGGGCTCTGACACACGCGGGGCCCTTTCTGATTGGCTGCTCGTCTCTGTATGACCGCCGATATCGCGGCAGCGCAGCCAATGCACCCAATTCAGCGAATCCGGCTTTGCCGCTATCTCTTGCTCGCCTATCCAATGCTTGGCGGCCAGCAGCAGGAACCTGCTCTCTCCTGCCAGACCTCTTTTGGTGGTGATCCACCCTGCATCAGGGCACCAGGCACGGTGCGGATCGTCAGAAAGACGTGGAACTTGTCTGTTGGACCCTGAAGTGGCGTCGAGGGAGCATGCTCCCCCGGCCAGCAAATGATGGCCGCGGAGCCCTATGTCGTCTCCGTGGCCCATGCTACTCCTAGGAGCCTTTCTGCACAGGAAGTTTACTTGAGAGCACACTGAGTGAAGGTCCACTATTAAGGGCGTTGCTGTTGGCCCTTGACGCTGTGACGAGGAGTCAGCCGCCTTGAAAGTTTAGGAAGCACAATCATCTGCGCCAATTCGCAGTCATAACCCTTTCATTCGCCATTAGACCTGCTCCCAGCTCACGAACATACCTGACTTAGGTAGTGAACACATGCACCAGAATCAACACGCGGCCCTGCTTTGCACAAATCCTAGTTCAACTAGCTCCGCATGTACACCCGTCATAAGCCAAAGGTACTGGTACACGCCATTGTATTTTAAATAGCACCGAGCTCCTTGAGCTTCGCGACGAGCCCGTCCACATCCTCCACCTTGCCGCCACCCTGCCTCGGCGCGGGCTCTGTAAAAGCAAAAAAATGGTATCAGCATTCGTCATCATCACAAGAATATCAATGATATATCAATGACACCCAGAAGAGGAGGGGGGAGACGCACCAGTGACCTTGAGAACCTTCAGCCTCGCCTCGGTCGTCAGGCCATAGTCGGCCAGCTTCTTCTTCTCCAACGGCTTCTTCTTTGCCTTCATAATGTTCGGCAGGCTGGCGTACCGCGGCTCGTTCAGCCGCAGATCCGTCGTGATGACCATGGGCAGCTTGCCCTTGAGCGTCTCAACGCCACCGTCGACTTCGCGCGTGACGCTGACCGTGTCGCCCTCGCCAAACTCGACCTTGCTCGCCTGCGTCGCCTGCGACCAGCCGAGGAGACCCGCGAGCATCTGGCCCGTCTGCCCGGCGTCGTCGTCAATGCTCTGCTTGCCCAGGATGACGAGGTTCGACTTGTGCTCCTCCGCCGCCTTGCGCAGCAGCTTGGCCACCGACAGCGGCTCCAGGTCCTCGCCCTCCTTCGTCTCGACGTGGATGCCGCGGTCCGCGCCCATGGCCATGGCCGTGCGGAGCACGTCGACCGCCTTCGGGGGGCCCGCCGAAATGACGGTAATGTCCTCGACGCCGCCGGGCGCGCGCTTCTTGTCGCGGATGCGGACCGACTCCTCGACCGACAGCTCGTCGAAGGGGTTCATCGAGTGCTTGACGCCAGCCGTCTCGACGGCCGTCTGGGCCTTGTTGACGCGCGGCTTGACCTGGGGATTTCGGTCTCCCATTAGCAAACGTTTCCTCCCAAAGGAGTAGAGTGAGTGCACGTGAAGTGAACTTACCGCATAGTCAATGACCCGCTTTACGGGGACGAGAATCCTCAATGCAGACATTTCTGTTTTCTTCTTTTCTGCTTTACTCTGCTATGTGATGCTTCGCTTCTCCAGGTCCGAGGGTGCGCGAGGTAGAGACGTCGGGAGGTGGACTTTTGGCCTGTCGAACAATCGGCGTCATTGGCAAAAGACCCGTGGAGTCCAGGTGCGAGACCGGCTAGTACCGGCCTCCCAACCTCGGGATCTCGGAGCACGTGACCCGCACGTTGGCCCCTCAGTTCATGGCATATAGCCGATAAGACCCACCACCCCCCAACCGCCCACCCCCCCAACCGCCTACCTAAACTAACCATTTTCACTACCTAAAACGCGCTCTTAGAATAATAGGTTTCTTACGATATCTTTTCCAATTTTAATAATATAGCTTAGCTAACTATACTATTAGATTCAGAATAAAGAGATATACTAAAGATAACGTTTTAAACGCTCTAGCCTTAATTAAGCGAGGTATAACTAGGCGTAAAGCTATACGCGACTAGAACGTACCTATATTAACGCTTCGAGGAAGGCTTAGTAGTACTATAGAGCGCTTAATTACTCGGGAAGATACTATAACAACCAAGGGTCGAACGACGGGCCGCAGGTAGCCCCGCATCAGGACAACCAGGAACGACGATAAGATAAGGACTGCTAAGGAACTAGTCACATGATAGGATCCCTAGGTAGGGTGATCCTCGGATAATAGATCACTAATATATCAGGATCATAGTGATCCGTGATCTAATATAATAGGATTATAATATAATAGTAAGCTATCTAATATAAGCTTACTACCCTATAATAAGGATAGGATAGACGGGTATATAAGGACGGATATCTAGATTTATAGATATATTCTTTCTTACGATAGTAATTAATCTAAGTCTTACTTTATATCTATTATAACGAGTACGTAACGCTTTACGATACTATATCGTCTTAGAATTATAATTTAAGCTTCTATAAATAATAACCCTAACCCTCTAATAATATTCCCCCTTTAGAAGCTACTAGGTCGTAATATTTTAATTATTCTTATTTAATAGGTTTACTTTATAATACTAAGTAATACTTATTATAGGAATAATATCTATTAATAGCGTCGGAAATAGTATTAATAACTTAGCTACTATAATCTAGGAGCTCCGTTTAGAGAACGAATAGCTCCGAGCTTTAATATAATAACTTTAAAACGGAACGAGTATAAAAGCTCTTCCCCTTTAATTATTCGATAATAACCCTAGAGCACTTTAATCTTTTATTACCTAGGTACGCTAATACTATAAAGCTAATAAAGGCTAACTTAAATACTAGGGCGAGAAGGTCGCTAACGCCTCCTCTTACTTTAAAGGGGACGCTTTATATTAATTCGAACCCTTTATTAAGGACTATTCTACTTATATTAAGAAAGAAGATATAAAGTAAGTTATTTAGGATATCTACGTTAATATAAACGTATTCGAAAAAGCTATTAAAGGAGCGTTTAGGGATATAAACGAGGAACGATAAAACGAAAGAAAAATCCTTTAGCTTAAATAGACCGGGCTAGCTATTAAATATATTATAGAGTTTCGATTCTTAGCTAATCGACTCGATTAGATAGAATCCGCTCTTATAGCCTATTTCTATGAAGGATTTAAAGATATTATTAAGGACGATTTTATCTAAAAGGATAGACCCGAAACCCTTACTGAGTATATTACTATAGTTATTAAAATCGACGATCGCTAATATAAACGTAGAATAGAAAAAGGACGAAAGCCCGCTATAGGACTATAGAACCTTTATATTCCCTATTATTAATCTAATTAAGGACGTAAATATTAATATAATAAACCCTATATTAATATAGCTTAGGGATAGACTACCTATATAGGACCTATAGAGCTTAATAATATTAAATATAATAAACTAAAGGATCTTAAGGATATAAAATACTATAATTATAGTAAAAATAAGTATATAGCTCGAGAATATTAATAACCTAAGAAACCCTAGAAACCTATAAATAAACGATAGCTTAATTATACTTAATACTAGGACTATATTAAAACTAATTAGACTTTCTATTATTAGGATAATTACTTAACCTATAAGGATAATAAGGAATAGAATAGATAATTCCTTAGGGTATTTATAGGATAAAGAACCCTAGCTATAATAATTATTACTAAGAAGGAAAAACGAATTTAGAAATAAGCTTAATAAGTAATATTAGAGATTTAGGAAATCGATATAAACGAAGAAAGGGCTTATAAATAAGCTTACCCGGAACTATAAACTATACTTTATATTAGATTTATAAATAATAAAGAATAGGATAAATATATATAAATAAATTAAAAGGAGGAACTCTTATTAAGATAGCTTTAACTCTATATCCTAATATAGACTTATACTATTAATAACCCTAATAAGGATTACGATCCCTTTATATTATAGGACGAATTTACTTATTATAGGACTAAGCTATAGAAGGCTAGCGCCCGAAAATAAGAAAATATAAAAGAAAACGTATAACTTATAATAAGAGACTATCTAGTACTCTATTACGCTTATAAATAATACTATTAATTATTTTAGCCCGAATATATTTACGATAATTATAAATATTAT
>NW_009276921.1:1167178-1169395 GCF_000150675.1 Verticillium dahliae VdLs.17 | reverse complement strand
TATTAATTATTACCTCTTATTATTAAAGAATATAAAGATTTACTTTATTTTTTATATAGTACTTTTAGAACTAGTACTATTAAATATACTACTTATAATTAATATAAAAATAGAAAATACGAACGAATACGAAATCGAGAGAATTATCGATTATAGGAGAACGGATAAATAAAGCGAATATTTCATTAAATAGAAAGGCTATAAATACGAAGAAAATATATAAAAGCCTATTAAGAACCTAAACTACTTATAGCTACTATAATAGTTCTACTAGTACTAGACTCCTCTAGTAGCTCCCCTAACCCTAAGGAGGGCTAGCTTATATTAGAAGCTACCCCTATAAATATAAAGTTACTTTCTATATAATATTTATAGGCGTTAAGGGTAGAAAGTAGACTATCCTCTATATCTAATTCCTAGATACCCCGATAAAACGCCTCGTTATTACGTTCCTTTACTTTCTTCTTAATTTACTAAATATATTATAAGCAATTCACGGTATACGATAAATCCTCTTATAATTTAGCTAGCGCTTCTTCTATAGCCTCTTTATTATCTTTTAATTTCTTCTTAATCTTCGAGAGACGCTTAATTAAGCTACTATTAACTATAAAAATACTAACTAAAAATATAAAAATACGATATTTACGAGAAAACGATACTAAAATACTATTATACTAACGACTACGCTTTATATACTCCCTATACTACGTAGACTTCTCTAATATACGATATTTTAGACCTTTTCGGAAATACTAAATATAAAGTATATTAATATTAGAACCCTTTAACTCGATTAAAGACGTAAAGTTAATACGTTTAACGGATTTCTTTAATAAGGGCTTTCGAATATAACTAGATATCGTATCGCAATTAATAAAGAAGGGAAGTATAGACTAACTAAGCCTAAGATAGGACCTACTACTTATAGCTATTAGGATATCGGCCTAGAGGAGGAGTATTATATAATAACTAAGGGTCGAACGACGGGCCGTAGGTAGCCCTATATTAAGATAACTAAGAATAACGATAAGATAAGGACTACTAAGGAACTAGTTATATAATAGGATTACTAAGTAAGGTAATCCTTAGATAATAAATTACTAATATATTAGGATTATAGTAATCCATAATCTAATATAATAGGATTATAATATAATAGTAAACTATCTAATATAAACTTATTACTTTATAATAAGGATAGGATAGTAGGTATATAAGGACGGATATTCTAGACTTATAAATATATTCTTTCTTACGATAGTAATTAATCTAAGTCTTACTTTATATTCATTATAACGAGTACATAACGCTTTACGATACTATATCGTCTTAGAGTTATAACCTAAGCTTCTATAAATAGCAACCCTAACCCTCTAATAGTGTTCCCCCTCCGGAAGCTACTAGGTCGTAATAATACGCTACCCGGAAAGGAGCTATATTTAAGATATATACTATATTAGGTTTACTAGAAGCTAAGGGATTACCCCCTAGATTCTAGAGGCTAATAGGTCTAGATATAATACCTAGGTTATATATAATTACTAGACTATATTAAATAGACTATATAGTTATAGCTAAGGTTAGAGGTAAAATAATTAAATTCCTTATATTATTTAACTTAATATAGGCCGATTAGGGTTCTAAGGTTAATATAATCTCCCTAGCTATTATTAACTTCTATTAGATCCCTAAGTATAATCTCTTATTAATAGGATTTAGAGGGCTATATATTATTATATTAGATAGGAATATAACCCCTATATAAGAATTCGTTATCCTTAAAGCTATAATAGATAGCCTATAGAGGGATATTTAGGCTATCGTTAGACTTAATTTTTACGGGTCCTATAGAGTATAATTAATACTAGGCCTCCTTTAGCTCTAGGAAGTAAACGTATACCTAGATATTTAGAATAACTAATTAATAATTAATAACCTAGCTAGGAAGGAGGAGGCTAGAGCGCTATAAAGCCCTAGACTTTAACCTTCTACGAGATAGAGGATATTACTAGACCCCGAGAGTATAATAGTATTATACTAAGACTTAGATAGCGATATTAACGCTAATAATTTATCGGCTAATAATTACTAGGACGATTCTAATAGTATTAAAGATATAAATATAGAAGCTTAATCTAATTCGGAAAACTAATCCTACTTACTTAACCTAGATAAATCGGAAAACTATACCTAAATAATATTATTAGCGGATTT
>NW_009276921.1:1161004-1167078 GCF_000150675.1 Verticillium dahliae VdLs.17 | reverse complement strand
GTTATATAATAGGATTACTAAGTAAGGTAATCCTTAGATAATAAATTACTAATATATTAGGATTATAGTAATCCATAATCTAATATAATAGGATTATAATATAATAGTAAACTATCTAATATAAACTTATTACTTTATAATAAGGATAGGATAGACGGGTATATAAGGACGGATATTCTAGACTTATAGATATATTCTTTCTTATAATAGTAATTAATCTAAGTCTTATTTTATATCTATTATAATAAGTATATAATGCTTTACGATACTATATCGTCTTAGAGTTATAACCTAAGCTTCTATAAATAGTAACCCTAACCCTCTAATAGTATTCCCCCTTTAGAAGCTACTAGGTCGTAATAGATACCTAAAGGCTCTCGAGGGCTTAGGAAGACTATCTCGCCTATTAGATTATAGAATAGGGCGCCCTAGGCTTCGCCCCCTCGTATAATTAAATACGTAATTTCGTTTAGCGGATCCTATTAGTATAAAGCGATATATCGCCCCTCGGAACGTACTAGATAAGCGCTTTTCTTAAGCGGAATCCCTCTATTAAGACCCTAATAAGTAAGAAGATCGAAAGGAATCGCCTTAAAGGAGTTATAGCTTAAGTACTTAAGGATTTCTTCGCTATTCTCGCCTACCCTAACTTTAAAGCTATTCCCCTAGCCCTAAGATAGAATATAGATAAGTGTAACGCCCTAGCCTAGTCGTTACTAGGACACTAGGTAGGACACCCCGCAGGCGACTAGAGGCGCCGCACGGACCTATAGGATCACTCACGTGACCGTAACTAGATCACGATTCTTAAAGTGATCCGGTCACTAACTATACCGTAACCTAAGTAATAGGATCACGATAAGAAAGGTAAGCTATCTAATATAGGCTTATTAACCTAATACGATAAAGATAGAATAATAGGTATATAAGGATAGGCATTTAGTATTTATAGATATATTCTTTCTTATAATAGTAATTAATCTAAGTCTTATTTTATATCTATTATAACGAGTACGTAACGCTTTACGATACTATATCGTCTTAGAATTATAACCTAAGCTTCTATAAATAGTAACCTTAACCCTCTAATAGTATTCCCCCTTCGGAAGCTACTAGGTTATAAGATTTTAATTATTCTTATTTAATAGGTTTACTTTATAATACTAAGTAATACTTATTATAGGAATAATATCTATTAATAATATCGGAAATAGCACTAATAACTTAGCTACTATAATCTAGGAGCTCCGTTTAGAGAACGAATAGCTCCGAGCTTTAATATAATAACTTTAAAACGGAACGAGTATAAAAGCTCTTCCCTTTTAATTATTTAACGATAACCTTAAAGTACTTTAGTCTTTTATTATTTAAGTATACTAATACTATAAAGCTAATAAAAGCTAACTTAAATACTAAAGCGAAAAGGTCGCTAATACCTCCTCTTACCTTAAAAGGGACGCTTTATATTAATTCGAACCCTTTATTAAGGATTATTCTATTTATATTAAGAAAAAAGATATAAAATAAGCTATTTAGGATATCTACGCTAATATAAATATATTCGAAGAAGCTATTAAAGGAATATTTAAGGATATAGATAAGGAATAATAAAACGAAAGAAAAATCCTTTAGCTTAAATAGATTAAGCTAGCTACTAAATATATTATAGAGTTTTAATTCTTAGTTAATCGATTCGATTAAATAGAATCCGCTTTTATAGCCTATTTCTATAAAGGATTTAAAAACGCTATTAAGGACGACCTTATCTAAGAGAATAAACCTAAAACCTTTACCGAGTATATCGCTATAGCTATTAAGATCGACGATCATTAATATAAATATAGAATAGAAAAAGGATAGAAGCCCGCTATAGGACTATAAAACCCTTATATTCCTTATTATTAATCTAATTAAGAATATAAATATTAATACGATAAACCCTATATTAATATAGCTTAAGGATAGATTATTTATATAGGACCTATAGAGCTCGATAATATTAGATATAGTAAATTAAAGGATCTTAAGGATATAAAATACTATAATTATAATAAAAACGGGTATATAGCTCGAGAATACTAATAACCTAAGAAACCCTAAAAACCTATAAATAAACGATAGCTTAACTATACTTAATACTAAGATTATACTAAAACTAATTAAACCTTCTATTATTAGGATAATTACCTAACTTATAAAGATAATAAAGAATAAAATAGATAGTTCTTTAGGGCATTTATAGGATAAAGAACCCTAGCTATAATAGTTATTACTAAGAAGGAAAAACGAATTTAGAAATAGGCTTAATAAGTAATACTAGAGACCTAGGAAATCGATATAAACGAAGAAAGGGCTTATAAATAAGCTTACTTAGAACCCTAAGCTATATCCTATATTAGACTTATAAGTAATAAGGAATAGGATAAATATATATAAATAAGTTAGGAAGAGGAACCTCTATTAAGATAGCTTTAACTCTATATCCTAATATAGACTTATATAATTAATAACCTTAATAAGGATTATAATCCCCTTATATTATAGGATAAACTTATCTATTATAGGACTAAGCTATAGAAGGCTAATAGCTAAAAGTAAGAAAATACTAAAGAAAACGTATAACTTATAATAGGAGATTATCTAGTACTCTACTACGTATACGAATAATACTATTAATTATTTTAGCCCGAATATATCTATAACGATTACGAATATTATTTTAAAGAGAAAGCTATATACTAGTTTCTCTTATATAATTATTAGACTAAGCTATAAATAATAGTAAAGTTCGAATAAGAAAATCGTAAATAGATCCTATATATAAACGAATATAGTTAAAATCGGCTTATATTTCTCATTAGACTTTACTTATTACGATAAATATTATTAAAATAACGCTAAATAGGAGGACTATAATAATAACGTATATATAAAGTACTATATAGCTAAGGCTAGAGATTAAAGGCTTTATTATATAAAATATATTAAGAAGCTATTCTTTAAAGTCTATTATAAGGACGATAATAGCCTCGACTTAAATAATCTAAATATAACGTAGCTATTTATAATACTACTATTTTCGGGAAAAAGTAAATATTAATTAGATAGGGATAATAATTAATAAAGGAAATAAAAGCGATCTATTTAGCTAAATAAACCTATAATACGAATTACTTCTATATAAGAATAAACGTAAAAGGATAATAAATAAACGTACTATTAGATAATAGCGCTTAGGGTAATTATATAAGCCCCGAATATATTAATAAAAATAAGATTATATAGAAATATAAAGAGGAACCTTATTAATTTAATATAATAGAAGGATAAGCGGTCTTATATAAAGGAGGGATCGTAAATATAGAGATTACGCCCCTCTAAGTATTTATCTCTTATTATTAAGGTTATATAACCTTTAATATTATTAATATAAAGGGAAAATAAATTATCCTAAATATCCTATAGCTTAGATAATAGAACCCTTAGATTAATTAAATAACTAGCTATATCTAATAAAGTACGTTAGCCCTTAAGGAAAGACTTATAAGCGGTCTCTTAAACGATTTCTAATTAGCCCTTACGAATAGGGATAACTTAGAGGAGATAACCCTAGAGGAGCTTATAATAGAATAATAAGAAAGACTATAGAATATACTTAAGGAATATTAAAAGTACGAAAAGATCTTTAAAGAAGAAATCGATATAATACTACCTAAGTATATATACTACGACCACGAAATCCTAATTAAGGAAAAGGAGAGCCCTCGATTTAATAAGATCTATAAATTAAACCCTCGATAAATAGATATTCTCGACGAATATCTTAAAAAGAACCTTAGAAAAGGATATATTTAATTATCGATATCCTTAATAGGATAACGTGCATGATAAGCAAGTGGGCCAAACAAGCAAGTGGGCCACCTGACGACGAAAACGCGACCTTCTTACGTTAACCATTAATTCTTCCACCAACAACGATGTCTCCGCCCTCACAAGAACGTCAATTACAGCTTGCTCTTCAGGCTATTCAAAATGACCCAGATCTCAGTATACGCGCTGCGACAAATATCTTTGGTGTTCCCCGAATGACCTTGACGCGTCGACTACGCGGTATTACTTCGCAACGCGACAGGATCCCCCTCAATCGAAATTTGACGGAGCTCGAGGAGTTAACGATTGTTCAATACATACTTGAGCTAAATTCCCGAGCATTTCCTCCCCGGCTTTGTGAGGTTGAAGATATGGCTAATCGACTGCTAGCCGACCGCGACGCGCCGAGTGTCGGGAAGCGCTGGGCCTCAAACTTCGTCAGGCGACAACCAGAGCTTAAGACGCGTTTCTTTCGCAGATATGACTATCAGAGAGCCCAATGCGAAGATCCCGAGGCAATTCGCGATTGGTTCGCGCTCGTAAAGAACACAATCGCCAAATACGGTATCGCGGAGCCTGATATCTATAACTTCGATGAGACTGGGTTTATGATGGGCGTTATCGGGTCCGGAATGGTCGTTACGAACGCCGAAAGACGTTCTAATACGAAAATGGTCCAACCAGGAGGTCGGGAATGGGTGACAGTGATCCAAGGCGTTGGCGCAGACGGGTGGTGTGTCCCGCCGTTCATCATTATGGCGGGCAAAAATCACCTCTCAAGCTGGTACGAAGACAGCCCTCTACCTCACGACTGGGTAATCGCTACGACAGACAAAGGCTGGACAACAAATGAGAAAGGTCTAGAATGGATTCAGCATTTTGACAAGCATACCAAGCCCCGTCGGTCGGCCGGATATCGCCTCCTTATCCTAGATGGGCACCAAAGTCACCATTCCGTTGAGTTCGAGCTCTACTGCAAGGAAAACAACATCATTACGCTATGCATGCCTCCCCATTCATCTCACCTACTTCAACCTCTTGATGTTGGCTGTTTTGGCCCGCTAAAGCAGGCCTACGGTCGGCAAATTGAGAAGAAGATGAGGGCAGGTACAAGCCACATCACGAAGGAGGACTTCTTTCCCGCGTTTTTCGCAGCTTTCAAAGAAGCTATGACGGAAAGGAATATCAAGGGGGGGTTCAGAGGTGCTGGGCTTGTCCCAATGAGCCCCGAAATTGTGGTTTCAAAGCTGGATGTGAAGCTACGGACACCGACGCCCGTCGAGGGGGTCCCCGATACATCAGAACCTTGGGTCTCCCAAACGCCTCACAACCCGATTGAAGCTAGCTGTCAGTCAGAGTTTATTAAAGGTCGAATCGCCCGACACCAAGGAAGCTCTCCGACGTCGATTCTTAACGCTATAGACCACTTTACCAAGGGGACGCGTGGAATCATGCATCAACTCGCCCTATTGAAGTCGGAGAACCAGATCCTTCGAGACGAGAACGCGACACTCAGCAAGCGTCGGAGAGCTAAGAAAACACGTCTCAGGCAAGGAGGGAGTCTAACTCTAGGTGAGGGACAGGAGATACAAACCAATATCGAGGTTCAGGTCCAGATAAATGAGGAAACGCGTCAGAGAAGCAGTCGCCAACCAAGGGACGGGACGAAGAAACGGCGCTGCGGTGTCTGCGGCGAGCCTGGACATAATGCGCGGACTTGTCAGCTGGAGACGAGGGCTTCTGAAGAAGAGGATTTCAAGTAGTTTCAATTGATTTAAGGCGTTAGGGTTCACCGGGATGCTGCTGTCGTCGCATGGTCGTGGTCAGGTGGCCCACTTGCTTGTTTGGCCCACTTGCTTATCATGCACGTTACCCGATTCTCTTTATATTAAAGAAGAATAATAAAGAAAGGCTATATATCGATTATAAATAATTAAACGATATTATTATTAAAAACTATTACTTATTACCTCTAATATTAAAACTTAAGGATATATTAATAGGAGCTAATTAATTTATAATACTCGATCTTAAAGGAGTATATAACTTTATCCGTATTAAGGATAAAGAGGAATAGAAAACGGTATTCTAAATATAATAAAAATACTACGAGTATTTAATTATATTATTCGGATTAATTAATACCCTTATAACCTTCTAAAATATAATTAATAATATATTACGAGAATTCCTAGATATCTTTA
>NW_009276921.1:1099934-1160904 GCF_000150675.1 Verticillium dahliae VdLs.17 | reverse complement strand
AGCTTATATTAAGAACGTTAAGGATATTAGAATATTCCTTAGTTTTATTAACTTCTATTAACGATTCTTAAAAGGATATAATAAAACTATTAATCTTTTAATAAGCTTTATAATTAAGGAAATAGAGTTTATATAGAATAAACCTTAAGAAAAGGCATTTCGCTAAATTATTAATATTATCTTTAGCGAATTAGTCCTCTAAATAATAAACCCCGAAAAACCTATAGAAGTCGAGATAGATACCTCTAATTTCGCTATTAGAGGATAGTTAGGATAAAGGGACGATTAAGGACGCTTATATTTAATAGCGTTCTTCTCGAAGAAGCTATATAGATTAGAGCTTAATTATTAGATATACGATAAAGAATTTATAGTAATTATCGAAGCCTTTAAAGAATAAAGAATATATCTCTCCGGAATACGATACGAAATTAAAATCTATATTAATTATAAGAATCTTATATACTTTATAATAAATAAAGACCTTAATAAATACTAAATTAGATAAATAGAATTCCTTTTAGAATTTAATTTTACTATTATCTATTATAAAGGATCTAAGAATAATAAGGTAGATATCCTAAATAAATACTTAGATTATAAATAAAATACGCCCCTTAATATTAATATTATTTTAATAAAAGATAAAGAAGGGAATCTTATCCTTTATTATTAAATATTAATAATTATTATTCGTATAATATTTATTAGATTATTTATAAAAGTATTAAAACTAATTCGATAAATCTACGAAGCTAAAGCCTATAAGTACTAAGGAGTAGCGAAGACCTTTACTCGATTTAAGAAATATTATAACTTTAAAGGAATTAGATAGGATATTACGATAGTTATTCGTAATTACGACTTCTATAAAAAGAATAAAATAGAAAGATATAGGCTTTATAGAGAATTTAAGGCTTTATTAATATTAATAATAGCTTAGGAGTTAATCTTATTAGACTTTATTATTAATTTATTATTATCGAAGGAACCCTTAATTAGGACCTCTTATAATAATATCTTAATAATTATAGACCGATTTACTAAATATTTATATTTTCTCCTATATAAAGCTATAAGAATAATAGAAGACTTTATTTATATCTTCTTTAGAAATATTATAGGATAATATAGACTTTTAAAAGAATTAATATTAAATAGAGATAAGCTCTTTATTAATAATTTCTAGAAATTACTTATCGCTTAACTTAGAGCTAAATATAAACTATCTACGGCTTTTTACTTATAAATAAATAAATAAATAGAAAGAACGAACTAGATTCTAGAATAATACCTCTAATATTATATTAACTATTAATAGGATAATTAAATTATATTATTATTTATTATATAGTTTATATATAATAGCTTATTAAATAAATCTATAAAGGAGTTACCTTTCTATATTAATTATAAATATAACCTAATAGCTTACGCGGAATACTATAAAGTACTAAATACGCTAAAAGTAATTAATATTATAGCTAATATTTATAAGATCTAGGACTAAATTAAGCTCGACCTCGAACTTATATATACTAGAATAACTATATACGCTAATAGAATAAGGATAAAGGGATTATCTTTATAGGAGGGAGGTAGTATTTATTTTATCTACTAAAATATTAAAACTAAACGATTAAACGATAAATTAAATTTTAAGAAACTAAGACCTTTTAAAATTCTTAAGAAACTCTTAGATACTAATTACTACCTCTTATTACTAGAGAATATAAAGATTTATTCTATTTTTTATATAGTATTTTTAGAATTAATATTACTAAATGTACTATTTATAATTAGTATAGAAATAGAAGATATAAACGAATACGAAATCGAGAGGATTATTAATTATAGAAAAACGAATAAATAAAACGAATACTTTATTAAATAGAAAAACTATAAATATAAAGAAAATATATAAGAATTAATTAAGAACTTAAACTATTTATAATTATTAAAATAGTATTACTAATCCTAAAGAAATTAAGCGATTCTAGGTTAAAGGAGCCTAAAGCGCTTTAATTAATAACCCCGAAACCCCTAGCCGTTTATATAGCTACTACGGCCTTAGACTCCTCCCGCTCTACGGAATCTAACTCGTCTAGAGACTATAACCCTTAATTTACTATCTTTATACCCTTCTTATAAAGAGACCGCTTTTAAATACGAAAGCGCTTTAAACGATTAAAAGCTTCCGCTACTTAAGACTATAGCTCCTCTAAACGCGCCTCCTTATCTAGCTCCTTCTTATCTAGCTTACCTAGCTCCTAAGTAATACGAGATATTATTATAGGTTAGCGGATTAAGAAAGCGAGAGAGATACTACTATAAGCATTTACGAGTATTAACGAGCACCCCCGAACTATCGTAGGAGCGATTATAATAAACGTATTCGGAGTAACGACTAACGCCCTCTACTATACGATACTTTTAACCTTTCTATTAATAGAAGGAATATAGTATAACGTTATAGCTACGAAACTTAATAAAATTAAACTATTCTTATCGCTTTCGAGTAGATAGGGACTTTAGTTTTTCGATACGACTCGATATTTCGTTAATATTATAAAGGAAGAATAAGTTAAGGGATATAATTACTTAGGGTATAGCGCTTATAAGTAAGGGTCGCTAGGATATCGACCTAGAGGAGGAGAATTCGGCCAAGTTGCTGGCGCTGTTTCCGACGCTGTTGGTGGACATTGTTCCTGTGGTAAGTATTGCTCAGTGTCACAAGGTAAATCATTTACGTAACCGTAACTAGATGTTACGACCTGGCAGCTTCCGAAGGGGGAACACTGTCAGAGGGTTAGGGTTGCTGTTTGCAGAAGCTTAGGTTGTGACTCTGAGACGATGTGGTGTCGTAAGGCGTTGCGCACTCGTTACAATGGATACAAGGTAAGACTTAGATTGATCACTGTCGTGAGAAAGAATGTATCTACAAGTACCGAATGCCCGTCCTTATATACCTGTCATTCTGTCCTTGTCGTGTTGGGTTGGTGAGTCCATGTTGGATGGCTCACCTTTCTTGTCGTGATCCTGTTGCTTGGGTCACGGTGTGGTTAGTGACCGGATCACTTTGAGAATCGTGATCTGGTCACGGTCACGTGAGTGATCCTGTGGGTCCGTGCGGCGCGTCCGATCGCCTGCGGGGTGTCCTGCCTGGTGTCCTGGTGACGACCGGGCTGGGGCGTTACACTAGATCACGATTCTTAAAATAATCTAGTTACTAACTATACTATAACCTAAGTAATAGGATTACGATAAGAAAGGTAAGCTATCTAATATAGGCTTATTAACCTAATACGATAAGGATAGAATAATAGGTATATAAGGACGGGTATTCGGTATTTATAGATATATTCTTTCTTATAATAGTAATTAATCTAAGTCTTACTTTATATCTATTATAACGAGTACGTAACGCTTTACGATACTATATCGTCTTAGAGTTATAACCTAAGCTTCTATAAATAGTAACCCTAACCCTCTAATAGTGTTCCCCCTTCGGAAGCTACTAGGTCGTAATAATAAGACGGGAATTATAGAGGGTATAAGCATTAACGGCCTCGTTCTCAGTAGCTCTAAGAAGCGTAAAATCTATATTTAAACGGCTAAATTGCGTATATAGACTATTATCGTTGAGTATATATCTATAAAAAGCGAGGCCCTCCCTCCCCTCGTTATTTTTAGAGGTAAAACGGTTTAATAGTAATAGTTTCTAGAGCCCCTTAATAGCTTTAAGGGCTAGAGATTTATAGCTATAGTAAATAGATAGACGAGTAACGCTATCGGCCTCGAATAGCTTAGGAATATCTTTATTCCGCTTATATAAATAAAGGCTAATAAATTATAGTCTCCTCGCCTCCTTATAATAGATAGCTACGGGAGCTACGTTTTAGATAAGTTTCTATAGACCTATTATTAAATAAGTATCTTCCTTCTTCTACTTCCTATTTATTCTAGCTATATTATATAGCCTCTTAACCTCTCGATATTCGGCCCTTTAAAGGTAGCTTATTATAGGTTTCTTAAGGCTATAGTTTATCTTCTCGATAGCTCGCCGATTAATAAACGCAATTTCCTCTATTATTATTAGAAGGCTCGAAGAGATATTATTACGAAGAATAATATATATAATAAATAGTATATAACGGGCCTATAGCCTATAAATCTATAGCGGCTACTTTTAAGCTCTTAAATAATAGACGAAGGCTATCTAAAGACCCCGAAAACGCCTTAGAAAGCTCGTAGCTATATTAACTTTACTATAATAACGCTAAAGAGCTTAAGCGATCTCCGGAAAGGCTATTTTTCACTATCTCGTAAGCGTATAACGCCTAGGTTAGTAGCACGGGCTACGTATCGCCTATTCTTAAAGGCTAGGAAATATATCGACTTAAAGGATATCGAACTAGTAAAAGCGAGTACTTAGATCGCTTTATTAAGTACTTAATTAAAGGCGTATAAGCCCTATAAGAAGCTTAAAGTAGCATTAAATCCGAACGAGCAGTTTACTAATATTAAGGCTATTTAGGCGGCTTAAACTCGAGTAAAACAAATCGTAATACCTTCTATAACGGCTTTAAAGGATTAGGAAGCTGAATTCGAGTCATAGTACTCAGAATTCTCATTAATTTAAGCCTATTATAGCGAGTAATTAAACTTATCTATTATTTTATGCTACTCGTTTCTCGTTAATTTGGGTAGGCGGTTGGGGGGGTGGGCGGATGGGGGGTGGTGGGTCTTAGGGTGCACGAGCTGGCTATATGGCACGTAAGAGGTCACGTCTCCAAAGCTAGGTAGCAAGACGTGCTAGAGCAATTGCATCACTTTCACGTTGAACCACCTTCTTCGTGTATAGTTGTGTATTGCTAAACGCTCAGTTGCCAGGCTTCCACCGCTCACCAGTCGTCCCACTCATCCTTCTTCTTCGCCGGCGGCGCTGCACCGCCAGAGCCTCCGCCTGAGCCTCCGCCTTTCATGGCCGAGGTGCCAATGGCGCCAGTGCCCGTAGATCGTTGCTGCTTGTGCTGGTTGTTTTGGTCCGCCAGGCTTGAGAAGTCGTCCCAGAAGTCCCTCTTGCTGTCGTCCATCGGCGCCTGTTTGTAACCGCCGTTGCCCTCGCGGCCGCCCTCGACAAACCTGTTGAAGCCTTCATTGGCGTTGCGGGCGCCCTGCTGCGCCGCACGTCCAACCTGGCCGGCAGCTAGCTGAGCTTGTCTTGCAAAGTCGGACTCGGCGAGCTAAGGGAAAATGCAAGAGTCAGCTTGTCCGCCGCAAGAAGAGCTCGCGATGGGGTGGGGGGTTTCTTACCTGTTTTGCTGTCGGCTGAATGTAGCCATCGTTGACCGTCTTGGCCGTCTTGGTGACAGTCGAAGTGAACCAGCCGAAGCCCTTGGTCAGGGCGGCTATGGGATCCTTCTGCAGCTCATCAATGGTCGGCGCAGCGCTGTCGTCGCGCGCCGACGGCGTAGGCGTGCTGCCAAAGCCGGCGTACTTTCCGCCCTGGCTGGGAGGTAGTGCCTCCGACCTCGAAGCATTCTCGGCGCCCAGCTTGGAGAAGTACTTGTCATCCACCTTGACCTTGCCGCCGGGGCTTGGGGCGCGGTTGCTGGCGCTGCCGCTGAGCGGCGTGCCCGTGCGACTCGGGTCCCTCGCCGGCGCCGGCGCTGGCGTAGGCTTCTTCTGTCCGGGGACGTACTCCTTGCCCTCTGCCTTGGCCGACAGCCTCTCCTTCCACTCCTCGCCGACCTCGCCGCTGTATCGTTCCGCAATGGTGGCATCGTCCCAGGTGACGCCCCGCATCTTCGTGTCCTCGTGCTGCTCGAAGAAGATCTTCCAATTCTCATTGCCGCCAAGGCGCATCCTCTCAATCTCAATCTGCTTAAAGGCGTCCATGGAAATACTGCGCACGAACGAAATGTGCACACCCAACCCTCGGTGGACGCCTGCGCACGAGAGGCAGATGAAGACGCCGAATTTCGGGGACGCCCATTGCGGCGAAGGCGCGTTGCAGTCGCAGCAGAGGTTGTTCTTGGATTCTTTCTGAATAGCGGCCAGCTGAAGAGACACCAGAGCGGTCAGCCGACTGCATCAACTTTTGAAGCTAAGAATGACGTCGCAAAGCCGCGACAGATCAACTAACGTACCTTAGCCCTAGTTTCAGGATCGACCTCCCACATGGCTTTGGAAGCCATGGCGAGTTTTGCTGTTGGTCAGATATGGGAAGCGATTATGGTAATGTGCACCTGGAAACGCGGACGACCATGGGCAGACATGCGACAGACAGCTGGTCCGACGTCGAGGAGCGTGTTTGTGATAAGGGGTGTGTAGGAGAGGTGCGACAATTGGGGGTGGCACGCCAGATCACCTATTGGCTCTGGCGACCATAGCCTAGGCCTTCGCGCAGTCAGGTAGACCAGGACCAACCAAGCTCGGTAGCCAGGCAAGCAGGCTTGCTAGCCCGCCGGTACACACCCCACCAAAGTCTTTCGGAATGTCACCTCGCCTTTCAACGAAATTACGAATACTCTGCCTTGTTGCTGAGCCACTTGGGAATACGTCCACAGTGGCACATGCTGGGCTTAGGCTGCGCTTCTTCCATGAGATCTTGTTCAGCGTGCCCATATGCGGGTTCTGCGTTGACTGGTGTCCTCCCATCAAGCCCTCAGGATAAGCTTTGTGGGCGCTGCAAGGCCAGAATAGTCATTAGGACACCATAGGTTGGCTACGTTTTGGCACTTGTTCCAGTAGCAGGCTTGCAATATTGCACAATCATGGTTCATCGACGGACCACATACAACAACAGAGACGATTGATCATTGTCCGGTCAATTGATTTGCGCCAAGCTTTTCCTCGTCCTGCCAACCCGCCCGCCAGAAGCAAGAGCTAATGTACAAACCCCCACTGAGAGCGGAGGGAGACGGGAAAGGAGGTGACAAAAATACAAGGGGTGTAATGTGGGAGTCGTGATAAGTATTACGGTGAAAGAGAAACAGATAGCAACGCTGCGAAGCTTCCTTTTTCCATGTCCTATTTTTATGTAGGGCCAGAGGCAAGCCACGAAAGATATCTGTCCTAGGAGATAAAATAGCCGCCTCCTGTGCGTGCCCGTGTTCCAGTAAGGCCCACTTTCAAAAAGAGAAATCGTCAAACCGATATCATATCATAAAAGAGTTCGTCAGAACCGAAATTACGAAGGCTCTCCGGTTTTCTCGGGCCAGGCGGTGTCGGTAATGTTCTGCTTAAGCAGTGGTAGTAGCGCCGGCAGCAGCCGCGGGGACTGCAGGGGCGGCATCGGTCGCCGTGACGGCGGTGGTAGCGGGAGCCTCAGTGGTGGCCGCAGCGGGGGCGCCCTCCTCAGCACCGTTGGCCTTCTCCTCGGGAGAGTTGGCCTCCTCATCAGTCTTGTCAGGGCTGTCGATGGCAACCTTGACGGCGATCTCGCGGCCCTCAATCTCCTTGCCGTTCATCTCGTTGACGGCCTTCTGCTGGAGCTCCTCGGAGGCGAGGGTAACGAAGCCGAAGCCACGGCCCTTGCGGGGCTCGCCGCGGGCCTGGAGCTTCTTGATCATGAAGCGGGGGATTGGGCGAAGGGCGATCTTGGCGGAAGAGGGCGAGTAAGCCTCGAAAAGCTCCTTAAGCTACGTCCCAGCACGTTAGTAGTAGCTCTCAACGTGATCGTCAAACGAGAAAAAACATACCTTCTCCTCGGTCAGGTCGTAAGGCAGGTTGGCGACCATGACCTTAGTCTTGGAGGCAACGCCGTCGGCGGGGGGGCCACGCTCCCGGCGCTCACGGGGAGGGCGGGACTCCTTGTTCTTGGCCGAGTCGGCGGCGACGTCCTTGTTGGTAACGTCGCCAAGGGGTTGAGCCTCAGCAGGGGCAGGGGCGGCAGCCTCGGCAGGGGCGGCAGCGCCTCGGCACCCTCCTCCTGGGCGCCATCCTAGACTTGATGTTAGCTCATGACACTCGCCGAGTCAAGACTCTGGCACTTACGCGACCGTTGCGGGCACCACGGCCACCACGGCCGCGGCCACGACCGCGGCCAGAGGGGCGGCGGCGGTTGCCCTCGCCGGCACCCTCGCCGTTGGGGGCGTCAGCCTTCTCGCCGGCAGGCTCGGGCTTGCGAGCGAGCTGGACGGAAACCTTGCGCTCCAGAATCTCCTTGCCGGACAGCTCAGAGATGGCGCGCTCGGCCTCGGTAGGGGTAGAGAGGTCGACGAAGGCGTAGCCAACGGGACGGTCGGTGCGGGGGTTCTTGGGAATGGAGACGGACTCGCTGTGGACAGAGGCAGGTCAGCAAGCGGTTACCAAGATGGCGGTAATATTTAGACAGGATTTTGGGGCGATGTTGTGGGCGATGTGTCATCCGGCAGAGATGAGCCCACGGAAGGAGCATCGCCACCGATGCTTTAGACAGCGTCTTCAGCAATGGTGGTGATTTTAACGATATGGTTCTGCAACACCCTAGCCATCACATCGATGAGGTTGCGAAACCATCGAGGGCCAGACTGGCAGAACAGGAAGGGATGCCCGCGTATGAGGACGGGTATTGCCACATTCAGACGATGATGTGGGAAAGAGAGTGATGATGATCATGATGACAAAAGAAGATGGAAAACTCACACAAGGTAACCCTTGAAGAACTCCTTCAGTTCCCCCTCGGTCGTCGCATAGGCCAGGTTGCCGATGTAGAGACGGCGTCCCTCAGCAGCGCTGGCGAGGACGGCGTCATTGTTGGCGGCGGCAGGCTTGTTGTCGGTGACCTTCTCGGCGATCGAGGTATTGCTCAGAGCATTGGTAACGTCCTGGACGGCGTCGGTGACCTTCTCCACAACGGCAGACATGTTGGATGATGGGATGTGTGTTGTGTGGTTGGAATATGGAGATGGGTGTTGGTGTTGAGATGACGTGCGACGAGGTTGTGTCGAACTTGGAGGACCTGGGTTTAGAAAGAAGGTCCGAGGTTGGAAGATGGATCGAAGTTCGGGATGAGTTGAACTCTGAGACAATGGAGGGGGATTGTTAGGGTAGCTTGGTGCCCTAGATGCTTGAAGAGGGGAAGACAGACGACTTGCGTTGCGCGGTGACACAGTTTCTTGATGTTTTGTGATGGGGAGAAGAGGGAAGAAAGGGGAGGTCTGGAGTTGCCTGGAGGTAAGTACAAATATTTTTTCCCCTTGAGTGCAGGGGGTGGTGACCAGGGGGGCAAATGGGAGGGGGTCCAGCACCAGACAGGTCGGGAGGACGCCTCCTGTGGAAGGAGTGAAGGAGCGACGGCACGAAGAATGGGAGGCGCCTGCTCGTGTCTGTGAGCCCTGCCACTGACTTGGCAGGTACCTTAGCCTTTCGTACCCAGGGGAGCTGTTGGGGGGGGTTCTATTGTGCGACGAGCAGGGGCTTAAAGGGTGTCAAATGCTTGAACATGGGCCAGGCACGTTTTGCGGAACTGTCGCTTTAGGCACATGGCAAGACAGGTTTGTGTTCCATTTCTTTTCTTAGAAATGCACTGATCATGATACTTTTTCCCTCTCTTCACTCTTCAAGCAGTGTCGAACACTATGGACATGGGCATAACCAGCCTGTGCATAATGGGCCTATGAGGCTCAGTGAACACCGAAGGCAACGGCAACTTCGCTACTGGGGTGTCTGAGTTGATCGCGTGCGTGGGCTTTCATGAGTACAGGGAGAAAACATTCCTTCAGGCACTGTACATCATAAAGCATCGCCCATATTGTTACTTACGGCAGGTGCCACTCGAACTTGTTCACAGTCGCGACTATGGAAACCAGGAGCCAGGAAGTACTTGCCCATTTTCCCGTTTGACTGTGAGGTTTCGTGTCGTGGGAGGCGGTTCAACATGCACGCCGCCACACATTCTCTGTTGACCTGTCACATGTGGAGTTCACACCTCACTACCAGCGAGCTCTTGCCACGTCCGCAGAAGCTAGCCCCAAGCTCACGGCAACTGCCCGTCAGGCGGGTGTGTGGGTGCCAATGGCCCCAGCTTCGCCATCACCCCCATGTAAGGTAGGTAGTGTTTGCCCAGTGGCTGTCTAGTGGGTACAATAGTCCCCCAAACAAGCTGGAGCAGCCAGGAGCTCCCATGCAACCCTCTTCGTGTCTGGTCTACCAAGCAAGTACTACTGTGCCATACCTGCCTGCTGTACCTCCTCCATGCGACAGTTACCTTAGGGGAGGAGGAACCTTGGCTGAGAAAGAGGCTTCTGGAAGCAGCCCCAGTCAGCAACTCCCGAGCGAGGAAATAGGAGTGAACCCCCTCTTCTTTGCGGAAATCCTTTTTCATGTCGAGCAATCATAATGCCCTTGAAGGCATGCATT
Source organism: Verticillium dahliae VdLs.17 (assembly GCF_000150675.1). Lineage (NCBI taxonomy): Eukaryota > Fungi > Ascomycota > Sordariomycetes > Glomerellales > Plectosphaerellaceae > Verticillium > Verticillium dahliae. The sequence goes on along the minus strand of NW_009276921.1, from coordinate 1,150,557 downwards.
CAAGCAAACAACCACTGCCGACATCTTCAACACGCATCTGATTATCACTTCATCATCAGGTAGGCAAGCGACGTTCATGCTAGGGTCACTTGCAAGGAGGGTACGATATCTCCACCGTCGATCGCCTCACTCTCAGGTAGACCCCCGGGTTACATTCACCATCACAGACCATCAATAGCGAACAGCATACCAAAATAATGCAGTTACGGGCTCTCAATCCTCCAAGCGAATTGCACAATTCCCATGAGATTGCCTTCGGACCTGGACAATCTCCCTGGTCCACCCCCTTTCGCTCTCGGGCGTTGCGTCAGTGACAAAGACCCCTGGCGAGGCGCAAAGCCTCGCCCTTGTCAGCCCCTGGACGGGGTTGCTCAATCTTTTGATTCTCAGCATTCTTCCCCTTGTTTATCGGCGGCTGGATTACGAGTCGGTGACTGACATCAATCACGTTCTGTTGGGGGCTACGAAAACGTACAGGGGCTTTCCCATGCTGCATTTTCCTTGCTATCAGTCCTTCGGGTGATGTATAACAGATCCCTCTTGCTTCAGCAACGAGAGGCTTCTGAAAGCTGCACCACGACAAGGCGATGGTCAATCAATCGCATAGCGTGGCACCTGGCGCGAGTTGCCTGGAGTCTGCATGCGATGGCGCCGCTTCTCCGGGCCTCTGGGTCCCCCATTGCGCTGAGATTCCAGGGTAGCAACCCCCTTCAGGCTTAGACGCTGTTCATCTCACTACTTAGCACCACAAAGTCCGATTAGCGATCTCGCCCGATATGAGCCCTGTCGCTCCGTGGCAGCCAAATCCGCCCCCGTGGCTTCGCACAACCCGCATGCCGAGTTTGGCAGCCGCAAACTCCGATGCCGCCAATTGTTAGTCACCCTGTTGGGAATCCGACGACGCATCGTGACTGAATATCTCGCGCTCAACTCATCTGCCTCTTGCAAATTTGCTCCTCTCACAATTTGCCTCAATTCGAGCTTTGCGCATCGCCTAGGTCAAGATGGTCGTTATGGAGAGAGACCAGCCAGTTGAACTGGCTGACCTTCCCGGGAGAGCTGCCCTGGTATTGTACGGGTCAGAGACGGGCAACAGTCAAGACATTGCAGAAGAGCTTGGCAAGATGACACAGCGATTGCATTTCAAGACTAAAGTTGATGAACTAAATGCGGTCCAGCTTGTGAGTCTACTAGATCCTTCTGCCATTGCCACCGTGTTAAGAAAAAGACGTTAACCTCTGAAATCCGTAGAATGAGCTGCTTCGTTATACGCTGGTCATCATAGTCATATCTACGACCGGCCAAGGGGACATGCCACAGAATTCTCTTGCGTTCTGGAAGAGTCTTCTGAGAAGAAAGTTGCCCCCGGGTTGCCTGCAAAGCGCAAGGTTCACCACATTTGGTCTCGGGGATAGTTCTTATCCAAAGTAGTTCCCCCAGCTCCCACTGTCTACTCAGCACATGACTGACGGCACCGAAGATTCAACTGGGCTGCTCGAAAACTACACAAGCGTCTTGAACAGCTGGGTGCCACTGAGTTCTATCCTCGGGGCGAGGGCAACGAACAAGACGATGACGGGTAGGTGCTGCGAACAGACTTCTCAGGCCAAAGAGTCTATCTAACACTGCCCGAAGCATCGACCAGACGTATCTGCCCTGGTCGATCGATTTGCGCACCAAAATACTCGAATATCACCCCCTCCCTCCAGGGCTGAGTCCCATTCCAGATACAGCCCTCCTTCCTCCGAAATACATCATCAAGATCAGCCCTGTAGACACGCCGCGCCATTCCCAAGACACAGCCGCTGAAGGAACTCCTAACTTACAGTCACTCGATTTCGTCACGGGATCATCAGCAGCTGCCACTTCATTGGAGGCGGGTGCTGAACAGCCGAGCCAACAAGCATTGCAGCATCTAATTTCTGCAGTGCCTGGCGGTCTCGTCGTCGAAGTCAACTCAAACACCCGGGTCACGCCGACCGAGCACTGGCAAGACGTCCGAAGACTTTCTTTCGACATTCGTCACCTACAACCACCGTCACTTCAAATCAATCCTGGCGACTGCCTGAGACTCTACCCCAGAAATCTATCTCAAGATGTCGACAAGCTCTTGGACGTGATGCAATGGGGGGCTATTGCGGACAATGTTGTGGACTTGGGAACGCTCAGCGAACGCCCGACCGGTCTCTATACGGCCAACATGACGACATTACGACGTCTGCTCACCGAGAACCTGGACATAACCGCAATTCCTCGGCGCAGTTTTCTTGAGGCCATCTCTCACCATTGTACGGATTCGGATCACAAGGAACGGCTCCTGGAATTCACAAAGTCGGAATACATCGACGAGTATTACGACTACGCTACTCGGCCGCGACGCACTATCATCGAGGTTCTCGAGGAGTTCCACTCGGTTCAGTTCCCTCCGGAGTATGTACTTGATGTCTTCCCCGTGATCCGCGGCCGTGACTTCAGCATTGCCAGCATCGAGCCGTCAGAACCCGGAAGCGACTCTTCCTACAAGCTCGAGCTTCTTGTCGCCTTGGTGAAGTATCAGACAGTCCTTCGCAAGATCCGTACCGGTCTATGCTCGCGCTATATCAACCTACTCGCTGCAGGAAATGCAGTACTGGCCAGCCACAAGCCGTCCCTGACGAGTCTGCATGGCAAATTGCACGCGCGTCGGCCACTCTGCGCTTTTGCAACCGGCACAGGCATTGCACCCATCCATGCCCTCATCCAGGAGCGGCTCCGCTACGATGACACCGACACGCCCACCGGTAGGACCTTGCTCTTCTTTGGCAACAGGTCACGCGGCAAGGACTTCTTCTTCGCCGATGAATGGGCCGCCATGCCATCTTCCAAGCTCGAGGTCCACACGGCGTTCTCGCGAGACCAAAAGGAGAAGATATATATACAAGATGTCATCCGGCAGCAGGCGCAGGTCGTCGCAGACATGGCCCGGGAGAATGTCATCTTTATCGTCTGCGGCGGCAGTAGTAAAATGGCCACGGCGTGCCGGGCCGCGGTCGTGGAGTGCCTGCGCGTCGGGGGCCTCTGCGAGACCGAGACGGAGGCGGAGGAGATGCTAGGGAGGTTAACCTGGTGGCAGGAAATCTGGTGAGCATGTGGTTTGTTCAGCTCAGCCTCAAGGTACATCTCGACGGGGGTTTTGTCTCACTGAAGCGACGCTAAACAATGGCCATCTCACGGGTTGCCATTGCTGCCACATTGCTCTTCCATTCGTGTGAAAGCTATGCGCACTTGTCTTGTCAAGGAAGGCACGTCGCTGATCAAGCTCTTGATGGCACTATTTGACTTGTTCTTCAAGATATCTGGCTAACAGGCGACAACGCCGCATGTGATTTTTTCCTTGACAAAATTCTTCCTGTCAGAGTGACTAGATTCCCACGTAAACTCCGAGACCGATGCCCCCCCGCCCCGTGACTTGGTTCAATCCCCCCCCAAAAAAAACGCCCGATACATGTATGATTCTATGATTCCCGTGTAGCATGCGACCTCTCCTCCTCCCAGCTATATCGCCTTTCCGCCAGTTGCGGAACATGCACCATCTCCAAATCGGCGTCGATGCGTTGATGCTCCGGCAGCGTCCCCGAGCCGCCGCGGTTCGCCGGCTGCTGCTGCTCGTAGCTGTCACTGCGGTTGCTGCTCACTGCCGTGTTGCCCGGCGACCAGTTGCTGCCCGGCGTAGCAGACCTCGGCACGTCGAGGCTGCGAAGGCGCGGGTCGAGACTGTAGCCCGGCAAGGAGACGTTGCCCGGCAGAGGGCCGAGGCAGACGACCTTGGAGGGGTCGATCGGAGCCCTCTGGAAGCCGAAGGACGGGGGCGGCGGAGCGAGGCCCGGCTGCGGCGAACGAGCCTCCGCCGGGGACGAATCGGCAGGGGTGAGCGCTGGCCGGACAAAGGCCTGGCTGGTCGGCGAGACGGGGTTGGTTGTGCTGCTGCGGCACGTGTGGTACGTGTTGTTGTCGCCTTGCGAGGAGAGGGCGGGCGTTGGGGATGCCATTGGCGAGGGCAGGCTCGGCGTGCCGTGGCTCCAGGGGCCGCGATTGCTCAGGGGAGAGGGCAGGCTTCCGGGCAACGTGTTGCTGTTGCTGTCTGTCGGGGACGAGACAGGCGATCGTTCTGTCGTCGTCACGTAGGTTAGGGGAATGTTCAGTTCCGGCTTCTCTGGCGTGGGTTCCGCGCCATTCACGGGGGGGCTGTATGCCGGTACGGGGCCCTGCAGCTGCAGATCCATCTTCCTCCGCGCTGCTTCGTAGGCCGTCATTTGCTGCGACCCATTCGTTCCGTACTCGGTGTCTCCGTTCAGGGAATGGTCATCCTCTGCGGCGTCCAGTTCCATGGGACCCAGAGGCGCAGGCATCTCATAGACGGCGTGGTGGGCGTCGGCGCCAACCTCGGTTGGCTGCGTGGTGTTGCCCGACACCTCGTGCGTCACTGGCTGGTGCGGCGACCGGCCACGCCCGAAAATCCGCGAGAAGATACGCGCCACAGGTGTACTGGGCTCCATTGTGCCCACGGACGAGCTGCCGTCCTTCTCACTGTTGTCAGTCGCGGTGTTCTCTCTCCTGCGCCGTCTGCAGCACCACCACACTGCGAGCGTAGCAACAAGGCATGCACCAATCACGCCGACCACGACGCCGACAATCTGTGCCGTCGTCAGGCCCTTGCGCGAGCTCGGCTTTGGTGCCGGCGGCGGATAAGGGCTGTTCTCTGGCTGATTGATCTGGGCAATTTTAGCGTCGGCGATGGGATCCTCTGGGAATTTAGCCTGATAAATAGAAAAGACGTCACTGTCATATTTGGTGACCATGTAGGCCTCTTGCATGAAGGCACGACCGAGTATGAATGTGTCAGTGGTGTTGTCCGTTCTCCGCAGGGGAAAGTAGGGGACTGATGGGTCGCCGTAGTTGATTTTGTCCATGAACGGGTAACGAAGGACTTGTGCAAAGGCGGCGGCTGTGATGGTGATGTTGACAACTCCTGGTGTGTCGAGCGGATGGCCAAAGTCGTCGGTGTTATCGAAACTAGAGAGGGAAAAGGTGAAGGAGTAGGCCCAGCCAGACGAGAACGTGTTGAATTGGTCGTCGGTAAAGGTGTAAAGCTCGAGGGTGTCATTGTATGTCAGATTGAACGCATCTGCGAATTCGTCGCAGACCTGAGCAGGGAGCCACAGGAATGGCGTAGAACTGTCGATCAAGGCAGTGAAGGATGTTGACATGTTGGACAGAATCCGGGGTCCCGATCCCTCCCAGTTGCCTGGTCTTGTATCGTCTTCAGGCACAGTGACTGATATGCCACGTACCAACGTGACAGGCGTGGTACCGCTCTGGCCCAGGACAAACTCCGTGTTGTGAGTGGTAAAGCGGCTCTCGTCATAACCTCCGAGTGTCAGAGAACACGGCACACCACTGCTCCCCACTGCGGAAATGTCAGCTTCGACTCGCATGCTATCCGCCGGCTGGTTTAGCTTACTGTAAGATGCGCCAGCTGTGTAGCCGTAGCTGTAGCTAGGGACCAGTCCGTACTCCTTGACTGCTTGGGTTAAGGGTGACTCGGCAATCTGGTCACCGAATCTGCCTTGGTTGATGCCTAGGCCAATGTAGCCGGTGTAGTAGTCGGTCGTGTTGATGGCGGCAACAATTGTGCGGTCCATGAGCATTTCGTCTCCGTTCAATGTCTTACCGACGACAGTGTCCAAGCCATAGTCACCGTTGCCTTGATTTTGCAAGTAGTCAAGCCCCAGCTGCCAACCACCGAGGGCATCCCACGACGACGAGCCAGTGGGGTCGAAGACGTTGCCTCTGGCATTTGCGCAGAGAGGCTCCCCTGACCAGGCGTCAGTTCACATATATGACTGTCGATGAGACGGTGGCGAGAGGAGGAGGGTATTCCTTACGGTTATAGCAGCCCCCTGACTGGACAACCCAAAACTCAGACAGTGAGGTGCTCACCAGTACGTTGACTGATTCTCCAGGGTGTCCGACTTGGAAGCTCAACGTGGACCAGTTGCCATCGATACCATACCTGAAGGCCCGAGGTTAGCGGGGACAAGAGCTGATGTGTCGGGTTCGATCGTACTGACCACTCGGACGATGGCGTCAACGCGAGGGCGGAGGGACCTGCAGCGGACGTCGCTACGGCATGAAGGACGACGAGGGCGGGAACGTGATATCGCAACATCCTGTCGGGGGCCGTCAGGCGCGACTTTGGGGATGGCAAGGGTCAATTGGAAGCCGCTCCGTTGGACGCATGAGGCTCTCGGTGTGAGTTGCTGTCAAACTCGGGGCTTTTGCGATGTCCTCTTCTTGAGCTACTGAGCAGCCTTCATCTCAAGTACATGTAGGATACCGGCGGCTACGACCATGATACCTTGCGCAGGAGATATCGGAATGGCGTAGTCTGACGGGGGGGTGGTTGCGATGGGACGCAGATTAGAGGGATTGGGTTAAGAGAAAGGGAAGCTTCAGGTAAGGACCTGTACAGCGGAAGACAGGGTAACGTAATCGGAGCGATCCAAGGGGAATCGAGTCACCAGACTGGCCGGTCCAAGGCGGCGCTTTAGGGGCAGTGGTAAGAGCTAAGGTCCAGCGCGCACCTGGGTCGGTAAGGGAGAATGCGGCGTCCCCCAAGGCCCCCAAGGCAAGACAAGCTAACCTGCCAGGCTACAGGGCCACCTTGGCAAGACAGATAGAGGCTAGCCCCGTTACCCTTCTATCAGCTGGAATCGCCGGTCTGGTCAATGGCCCCCTGCTACGGTGTACGTACATGTACATGCTGCCACAAGTCTCCCTCCTCCGCTCCCCTCCCCTGAAGGGGGCCCCCTCCTCATATTCCACTGGCCCCGTCGTCTCCTCCCTCCAGCTCCATCGATCCCGACATCCACTGCCACGGACGGCGCGTGAAAGACGAAGGGTGGTGGGATCCAGAGGCCCCCACCCCCCACCACCCGTCCGTCCCCTTCCTTACTGGTTGGATACACGAAAAATCCCGGGTTTCGAGGTTGCCAGGTGCCAGGTGCTAGGCAGGGGATACATGTCTACATAGTACATGGTATGCCCACGCGGAGGTCCCTGTCCATCGCGAGGCGAGGCGAGATTTTGCCTCATTCGCCTTGCCATTTAAACTTCAAAGTCTTGCGAGTTTGCTAGGGTCATGGGCTCTGTTGTCTCCTATCGCGACTGACCGAAGGCCCGGCTACGACGTTGCAGGGGCCACAATAAGGGGGGGCGGAGTGGGAGGTCTGATCATGACTGGGTTTTGTTGTGGAATGAAGAGTGCATCTGGGCTGTTCGCAGGGTCATCGGAGAGAGAGAGAGGGCCAGACGCGCTGGATTGTTGCTGCTGCTGCTGCTTGCGGCGTCGATGAAGCCACGTTCGCGAGGACGTCGCCGGTTGTGTCTGCCTGTCAATTCTGGCCACTGGGCGTCTCAGGGTCTAAGACGTCTCGGTCTTGGCCGTCGGCGATGGGAGAGCAAACAAAGTGGGCTGAGTCGACGTCAGCGTGGCAGCTGGGCCCGTTTCCTGATGGTGCGATCAGAGACGAAGCAAGCAGGGCGCCGCTCGGAAGGAGTTGCTCTCGCTTTGTGATGCCCCACACAGATCGGATCTTGAGCCAAGCGGGCCTATCGAAGGAGTTGCGACGGTCTCGCGGGCGCGCAGAGCTGGTGAGACACTGAATAGACTTTGATCGACCCTGTTTTGTTAGCCGTGGCATGAGAAAATTGCCGAAGCGTGTTCAGAGCAAAAGCAGCGGCTCGCGGCCCTCGAGCTTCAGGGTGGAAGGACCGACGACGAGACAAGGTTATTGTGAAAGACGCTTGAGACGCTATGCATGGGAACTTGCTTGTCTGGAGTTGGGGGGGGGCCGAGGCATGTTACGCACAGCTTGTGTCATGGCCATGTTGCTTCGACGATTCGATCCGGTCGCCTGTACGAAATGGTGGCCAGGTTACTTTGACCACCTGATCCGGTAGGCCCAAGATGCAAACACCACGGACATGCTCGCCCGTTGCAAAGACCCGTTGCAAAGACGACAGGGCGCCGAGGGATTGGCGGCGCACACCGACGAGGCCGTCGGCCATTTGCAGAAAGGGTTCGGAAAGGGGACCATCCAGATCCAGGTCAGTCGACAGGTCATTCGACAGCTCAGCGTGGTTGATGACTCCAGCAAGTGCAGGCAATGTCGCAGACGGCCATGCCAAGAAATCTTCAGCAAAGTCTGGTGGTGGCCTGGCCCTGGCGACATTGATTGTTGTAATTTTGTGGAGAAGAGGGGGGGGCCTTGTCTCTGCTTGGATCATGGTCTTGTGCAGGCTTTGGGCAAGAGGTATGTGGCAACTCAATCCAGAGTGCCGGGTTCGGCGCGGTCAGCGGTTTGCTTGGGTTGCTTGGGTTGCTTGGGTTGCTTGGGTTGCTTGGGTTGCTTGGGTTGCTTGGGTTGCTTGGGTTGCTTGGGTTGCTTGGGTTGCTTGGTGTGCATGGCTCGTCACACTCCATGTCTTACTTGAGACGGGGGCATGATGGGGACGCGATGCGACTCGCGCGAGGAGCGAGGCGAAGGCCCTCGAGGCTAGGTGCTAGGTGAGGCTAGGTGCTAGGTACTAAGTAAGTGCTAGGTGCGCCCAACGTAGCCTTGGTAGCCTTCCTCACCTTGGACAACTCCCTGCGGGAGCCAGCCTCATGCATCTATCCGGGGGGCCCCGCTTCCCCTTTCGCTAGCAGGCTAGTGAGCGCCGCAGGCCAGAGAACCTGCCTCTTCTGCCTCAAGCTCCCTTCCCTTCACTTCCCGCATGGCATCAATCAACCGTCGGTCGGGCCACTCCACAACAAAGCCCCCCCCCTCCTACCATGTACCCCTAGTCCCTGCTGGTTGATGAGTTGCTGGGCAGCACCAACCTTCCTTTCCCCCTTGCTCTCCTGGCCATACTCATGATGGATGAACATCTATCTCCTCCCTGTCGGTTCACAGGCAGACAGACAGACAGACAGGCAGACAAACAGGCAGACAGACTTGCTTCTCATGCAGAGGTCTCAAGCCTGCCACGAGAGAACGCCTCAATATCGGCTAACTCTTCTAGAAACGCCTTCTGCTCCATGGTCGCGCGTCTAGACCTACCATGTACGCGTCCGATGCACCTCTCATCTTGTCCTCATCTCCAGTCTGCTCCCAGATGGGGCAAGCCTGATTGAGGGTGGTACCAGCGCCGCCTCGACTGCACGGATAGGCCTGACTCGATCCGCCCCGACGCGTCACTTTATTACCCCATGGCAAGGTCCCCCCCCCCCCCCCCCCCTTCGAAGCAAAGCCAGGCTCGACAGACGCCAGTGGGCAGACCAAAAAAAAACATTCTGACTTTGCTGCAACGCAACGGCATCGCCATGGCGCCGCCCGCGGAGAGATCGAATCCTTCCATCGACCACCCGAGCATCGACTGCCGTTGACCCCAATCAACTCCCCCATGCATATCATCCTCCCGCCAAGGCGAAACTGCCATCCGCGTTATCCATGGGGCGCCGGTGTATATTCCACCGTTGTTCGACCGCGACCTGTTTTTCTCCTCTTTGCCGTGGTTAAGAAAAGGAGGTAAAAAAAAAAGGAGGTCAGACAGGAAAATCATGCCCGGCCGCTCGAGCATGACAGGATCGCCATGCGTAAAAACTGATCGAACCCGATTTGCAATGTGCTGGCCAACGTTACGCATACATGGTAGGACGGCTACGCCACCCTCCCTCAGACAGATAGATCATGGCAGCCGGCGGCATCGGGTGAGCATATTCTACGCCGCCCCTGAGCAGGTCACGCCGCCCTTGTTTCTCCTGCTCTGATCTGTTCCCGACCTTCATCATAGTCGTACGGTATTACAGGGCGCCATGCAAATTAGCACGGCAAATGGGTACGCGGCTGCGCTAGGTTCTAGCCCGGCCGTTGTCCATGTCGCCAAGCTCCCCACGGCCGTCATCTCAATTGAACCCGCCTACAACCTGTCGTTGGGGGCCAAAGCCCCGACGTGCGCAGTACATGTAATAAACAACCCGGACCAATTCGCCGGACCTAGGTACAGATCAGGCGTCCCCCTGTGCTGGTCATGCCTGAACTGCTGCTGGTTAGCATCTGACTTTTAGGGGGAGGGGGGGGGGGCTGCGGATCTGCCGACGATGGACACCCATGTGCCCCGGCTGCGCTGGCGCCGCTGCTAGTGTGCACCCCCCCCTTCACCCTGGCCTCCGAGTTTACCTTGGTCGAATGCCCACACGCTCTCGGATTTTCAAGTCGGCACCTCGTCGCCTGTGCACCCTGCCCTCACTGACTGGCTTCAGACACTTTGAGGACAGCTCGCCGAGGAGGAAAGCGACCTGACGCAACGGTCCACGCGGCGCGCATTCTGCTTCTCTCAATCGCTACCTGAAGTATCGATTGTCGCCGGCGGCAGCTTCGTTCGCCTGCCATACACTCATTTCATCTTTTCACCTTGGCTGCGGCGGCGCGTGAATCGGACTGCCATTCGAACCTCCGAACCATTTTGACACGACCTTCTTCTACCGAACTGGTCGACACCTCGATTCCAGGCCTTCTTTTGACGCCCTTTTTCTGTCCCTTTCGAACCGACGACAGTGACGGCAGCCGGTCAGCATGAGGCTCGCTGCCGTGGTGCTGGTCCTGCCGCTGGCTGTATTGCCAGGTCCTGCTTCTGCGACGAGAGCTGGTAAGATTCCTCCCTGATGTACTTACCTCTCTCAACCTCCCGCTAAGAAAACTCTCAGCCGATCCAGTGGCATTGGTGCGGCGTGGCTTCAAAGGTTGGAATGCGACGACAACGTCAGTCGCTTCAAACCCTCCGCCAGCTCAGACAGACACTGGCTCAAGCAAAGTTGCTACTTCACATGTATTGTCGGACCTCACTTCGTCACAGGCTGACAGTTCCATCGTCACCGAGGCGAATTCCGCTCACGATAGTTCGTCGACGCAACCTCAAGGCTATGCTGATCTTCCGGAGGACCCGGTATCCCCTGCCCAGACTCGCACTCTTGCGATGCCTCCTGAGCATTCACATGATGCTCTTACGAAACCGCTGCCACCTGGACAGCCGCACCCGCGTCCGCTGTCGAGCTTTCGACCCAAGTACTCGAATACAACTACGAGACTCGAGCAATCTGCGCCATCGCCCACCGTTGATAACTCAGCAGATGGCTCATTCAAGATTGCCATCACCTCGGCGCCCTTTTCTGCTGGTCCTCTCTCGCACGCCCCAGAACCCTCCGGATCCCCAGAACAGTCAGCCTCGCCCAGACGCCGTCTCCGGCCCCCGGTATTTGCGTCACTCAACCTGACTAGTACGACAACGAACCTGGTGTATAGCAGCGATCTGCAGTCCTCCACTGAGACAGCAGATGACTGTTCCGCGCCTGCCAGTGATTCCAAACCGACAACATATCTCATCGTCTTTACCGCAACGACGACGTTCTTCGGCGACCCCGCCGACTATGTGCCTCCCTTCCCTACCATTGAAACGCCTGTTGCATGCGTATCACCAACGCAGGCGCCACCTTACCCTGAGGAGGAGGCAGGGGAACCCGGTTTCGGGGAAGAAGGTCCCGGTTTGGGGGAAAACAAAAACGAACAGCCAATGCTTACAACCTTTTGCTTCACCTCTCTGGACTGGGTAGCTTGTGCGACAGACGTTATCCGACCTCCTGAGGCCATTTCCGTCCCAGGCAACAAGGAGCCTGGTACTGTCACTTTCATCACCACAGACAAGAATCCCGCCGTTGTCTTTAGCCCGATGACCACGCCCGACTATGGAAAGGACACGAAGAATCCGCTTGCCGGAGACCATCACCCTGCCGACGATACAAGACCTCAGAGACCTCGCCCGGCTGATCCAGACGGACCGAAAGATCTCCCTCACATTGTCAAGCAGCCTGCTGCTATAACTTTCCCAGTCACCTTGGAACCAACAAGAGTGATCATAGGCAACCAGACCTTCTCTTTACTGCCTACTCAGACAACAACAGTGACAGTGAGCGGCGAACCCTTCGAGATCAACCCCGATCATGTTATCGGGGGCGGCAGCACTATCGAAAGGCCGTGGAACGGGGGAGACGGCAGTGGGTTCTGGATCGGCCCAGGCGGGAACGCCGGTTCTGAAGCAGTTCGAAGTGGTGGGCCACCCGGGATCACCGGAGGCCACGGACCAAACGGTGTGCCCTTGCCTCCTGCGGCTACGATCATCCATGCAGCGACTGCGCAGGCTGTTGAAACGGAACATGTGGTTGTTGGCGGCCAGATGATCACTGCCATAGGCTCGACGGTTGTGGTCATCCATGAGACAACCATCACCTATGGGCCAGGGATAGCAGTTCGAACGGAAGACGTAGATGGCGGGACTGTCACCATAGGGCCTAATGGCGTCGTGGTCGATGGGCACACCATCGGCGGCCCCAGTGCTGGCCCGAAGCAGACGGCCTACGAGATCGTCGGCGGTGTGACCATCACACAAGTCGGCGCATCAATCGTGGTGATTGAAGACTCGACGTGGACCATCGGACCCAATGCCCACACTACCTACACGACGGAGATTCGGGGCGAGACGATCACCATCGCTCCTGAGGGCGTCACGGTCGATTCGCTAAGCTTCACCTATCCATTTGGGCCGACGGTCGTCACATCGATCAAAGCTACTCCAACCGCGACGCTTACGGATCCATCAGCCTCGCAGACGCAGAGAAGCACGAACAACGGGGTCTCAAACGGTGGGACCGGCAATGGCGACGACGGTGACGAGGGTGGTGGAATAGGTTCGCATGAGGCGCTCGGCGGAGCGTTGTACAACTTGATTTTTTGCATGCTGTTTGGCGTTTGGAACGTCATAGGGTACGTGCTCTGAGGTCCAGGCATGTATAGACATGGTGAAGGTGTTTTTTTTGGGGTTTGGTGTTTATGGGCATCGGAGCCCTCGGCCACAACGGCCTGGAAAAGCTCACCGGCGAGATGAGAGGGGCTTCGGCTGGACTTTGCCAGCTGTATTACGACTAATGACTTGAGGTGTTCAAAATGGGAGGGTGTTGGTTGCGCAAGGCGGCGCCGATAATGTAAGAGAAGCAACACGGGCACGGCTGCCATCTGCTGTATGCGCTCAGCAGATGAGGAGGTGCAACAAAGACAACATGGGGAACCATGAAAGCGGCTCAAGCTGCGCAATTTACATAATGTATCATCTACCTCAATCAATGCGGTAATCGTGAGCCTGTTTCGGTTATCTTGATTGTGCATGGTCCATATAGAAAAACCCCTTTATGCGTCCCGGAGTCTTGCTCTTTGCCATGCCGTCACGGACGGCCTCTTTCCCATGACATTGACCCTAAGCCTATATTTGTTTGCCTGTGTACTTGGTTGGGCAACGAAGATTTATTGGCAATACCCTACGCAGCCATCTCTGCTTACGGTGTTTAACCAACCACGATGATGGAGAACAACCACTTTTAGCAGGAACGCCATCACGAACGGCTGCTGACAAGTGCTGCGCTAGCACACGGGGGTTTACCAGCGTAATCAGAGGTCCACCTGTAGCTCGTATTCTACCTCTACCTATACCGCACTGTCGGCGTCGCCATCGACGGGAGGCTAAAGCGCGGGTCAACAATAGGAGAAGGGGGGTTCAACACAGTTGACAGCGCACACCGTCGAGTTCGAATAGCGGTGAGCAGCGCCCTCGGTGAGACCAGCAACAGCCTCCTGCGCTGGGAGTCTCAAGCCACAATTCATGCTTCTGGAAGGGGGGGGAAGGGGGGGGGGACACCCGTGCGCATATTCGAGGCAAGGCACAGTTACCGAACTACATGTACATCTAGGCATCTGCTCAAAGGAGAGGGGGGAGGCACAGCGGCGTGAAGAGCGCCACCGAGCACCATCGGGCGCCATGTTTTAACCTCTTCGCGGCGTCCCGAGGGCGTGACGTCGATCTCCTGGCCCCAGCGCAGCCTATCACCCTCCCGTTCGTGTTTTGAGGTGTGCGGTAGCGGTAGGGCCCGTTGGCTGCCGAGCCGGTGTTATGCGTTGTTGCTACATCTCGTATTCTGAAACACGGGCGCTGCGGAGGGGGGGGGGGGGGGGGGGCGGGGATGCCTCTGGTGGTATGCAGGATTTATGCCTTCTTGGCGCGGCTGATGGTGAAGGCGAGATTTGGTGACGAGCTGGCGATTGTGATCGTCTGGCTTTCGTTAGTTACAGCACGATGACGAGGCTATGGCTCGTGGTGGTGGTGGTGGTGCTACGGGAGAGGTGATGTTTGAGAATGAGTGAGACACGGCTGGCGGGATGTTCGCGTTAGGGCGGGATAATGTCTGTGATGGGCATCATTGCTACCGGCACCATCATTGAGTGTTCGAAATCTGTCATGGATCCGAGCGGGTGGCAGAGACCATGCAGTGGTGAGATTCGTACAACCGTGACCTTTCGTCGATAACTCGCGCGATCAAGATTGGTTCATCTCGTCTTTGCACTGGCGTGGGCAGATGGCCACGTACATCCTGTCTTTGCTAACTGCCTGTGTCTTACCAGCACTGTGCATGTGATATCGCAGTCACATTGCCGGAAGGCGCGGAGAGAGCGAGGGTCCGCAGTATAAGCCTTTAGGTTGTGAGCAATCGGACCAGACGTCTTGATTGACTGGGAGACGCAACCTTAAAACACGAAATCCAATGACTATCAACCCAGCAGTAAAACATGACATCAGTCTCCCATTTTTTTTTATGATGGATATCCAAAGTAGTCTCGATCAGTGCGACCTTTACCTTCTCTCGTGTTGAATTGCTCGTCCGTCGAGAGTTCGAAACCACATGAGCCAATGTAGTATCGTGTGACGACAAAATAGATTGTGCACCAGTACTTGTTCAGGAACACATCACGAAATTTGGGCAACCGGTGGTGCGAGCCAAAGTAAAGTCTGAAGTGCTCCAAGGCTAACTATGTATCCAACGTGGTGTCGGGGGAAGGGAAAAACCAATTAACAGCTGGCTTCAGCCGGAAGAAACAGAGACTAGAACCGGCACACAAACGCAACGCATAGCAACACAACAGGGCACCTCACATTTTCCCCTTGCCCTTCCCCTTAACCTCCAGCGAAGGGAAATCCTCCTGCTGCTCATAGATAGCGTTCGCATCTACAGGGCCGCCGTGTGTGCCCTGATCCTCCATGCTCAGCTTCAGGGCAAGTGCGAGGTCTTCTTCTTCTTGGGTCATCGGGGCCTGGCTGGACGACCCGCCGTTGGCGCCAGAATGCGCTGTGTAGCTTGCGGGGGGTGACCGGGAAGCAGATCGCTTGCCCTTCTTGGCCGACTTGGATTTGATGGTGATGGGCACCTCGTAGTCGTTCGAGTTCTTCCCCCGTGGCGAGTGACCATGATCGTTGACGCCCTCAAGGAGCGACAGGCGAAGAGCCTGCTGAACCTGCATCTCATACTCGCTTTCTTCGTCCACGGTTGGGGGAGGACTGAATCCGTTGGCAGGCAGGCCGTTAACGCTGGGGTCTGGGGTGACCGTGGACGCCGTGCTCTCGCTGAATGACGAGGCGGTGTCAAAGCTGGCGTCGCCCGTGTCGCTAGCACTGGTACGGCGCTGTTCATCAGTGTGGAAGGACTCCTCAGAGATCATTTGCGCGTATCGAACGGCTTCTTCCTCCGTCAGGTCACCCAGCGCACCCACTCCGAAACGATTGCGAAGCCTTGCCTGCTCACGACTGCGATGCTCTTGCTCGAGACGAAGCTCAGCCGTCTCAGCTGCAATGTAACCCGATACCTTGCCGCCCTGACGGCGCGTGGCGAGGCGGCCGTGAATGTCAGCGTGTCGAAGCCGACGCTTGCGACCCGGTGGTTGGCTTGTTGCGCTGTATGACCAGTATCGCAAGAAAGCGCCAAATGCTGTGACGCCACGAAGAACCGTTGGGTCAGGGTCGAGGAAGATAGTCCGGGCGGCCGTGTAGTTCTCGTTAGCCAGAGCGGGATTCATCGTCAGCATGTGCCTAGGCACACGCCCAGATGGCCTGGCGTTCAGAGTGCGTAGAGGGTCTAGTGATGACGCGAGCGGATCCCAGGCCTGGACCAGGCCATCGCTGCCACCATGGACGAGGTACAAGCCATTTAGGGCCAAGCAAGAGATCTCGGGAGATTCAGTCTGGATGATTCGGACCGGCTTCATATCCTTGACAAGTGGTCCAGTCTCGCGCATGTTCCAGAGCAGGACGACGCCGCTCTTGGTGCCAATGGCGAGCATGCGAGCGCTGCGCCCAGGGATCTCAGCCAGCGTCTCAGCTGTACGCGGCGTGACGCTGATTGGAGTGCCTGCGTGGGATGTGCCCTTGACCGTTTCCCTCAGAGGGTCTTCAGCCGATGTAACAGCGGCATGCAAAGAAACGTCAATGGCGGATGCCGTTATTTCGCTCTTGTGGTAGCCAGCAAGGCCGAAGACGGTGACGCTCCAGTCGCTCAGAAGATTAGGTGCCGGAGTGACGGTGCCAGTGGGGGTCTGCAGAGGGGCGGCAACGGACGCTGGAACGACTGGTTCACGCTCTGCTCTGTTCGCAGTGGCCCCCTTTGCTCCAAAGATGGATGCCGGCACTTGTTCAGGTTGAGTCTCCATCCCAGCGTCTTTCAGCTCAGAGATGCGAGTTTGCTGAGGCGTCTTGGGTAGCAGAGATCTCATGTATCTCGAAACCTTGGGACCTTGTCCCTTCTCCCACCCACATTCGATCACGATGATGGCTTCTCCGCCACCGTTCCCATCATCGTGGGCAAAATCGACTTCGAGCACCCGTTTCATGTCCCATCCTTCGCAAACTTTGCGAAAGTGCGACGGCTTGTGTCGAAGGAATTTCTCAATCTCGCGTGCTTCGGCAGCGAGTTGCTCTTTGCTCAGCTCCATGGAGTCTGCAGGCGATCGAGGAGTGTAAGCGCCCCGAATAGCGTTTTTATCCGAGTCATCAGGGCGGGCGCGGCGACGCGTCTGCTCAACGAGCTGCCAGTACACAGATCGCCCTGCGAGCCAGGCATTCTTGGTCACATCCTCGCCCTTGGCTCGATCGAGGCTCGACGTGGGAGGCTCCGTGAGGAAGAAGACCTCGCCGAGGGCATTCAGAGCAACAGCCCACACGCGCCTGGTGTTCTTCCTCCTCTGGTTGTATTGGTCATCAACCTTGATCGAGATGATTGGCACGCCGGGGCTTAGAACCCAGCGGGCAGTCATGTCGCCGTTGGAGAATCGATGACCAGTGTTGTCCCCACCCAGGGCGTACGCAGTGACGACTCCAAGAGTCGAGCCTGTCAAGATGCCGACCATGGAGAGTGTCATGTACGGGACGGCGGATGATTTGGCGATCCAGAGACTCGAGATGGCCTCGGAGAGCTCTGGGATGCGGGGGATGTCAGGGTAGGTGTCGACCACGCCCGACTCGTGAGTAAGGTAACGACCGCGCTTCTCGTGAATGGGACGGTAATACGCACGACCGCCAGGGTGACCTTCGCCTGCCAGGAGGCCGTAAGGCACACTGACGTCCATGACATTTGGTCCAGCGGCAGGCCCCTCACCAACGCCATAGGGTTCCAGGTCTGGGAAGACCTCGTCGAGCTGCTGAGAGCTGAACGGCTCATCAAAACCCCACTTCTCAACTTTGCCAGAAGTTGGATCGCTCATTGTAGCAAAGCCTAGGTCCGCAGCGCCATGGACGGCACGCGGCGGCTTCTTGCCGTTTGAGAAGATGGCATGTAGGCTTGTCACAGCCCACGGTAGCTTTGAGTTGTACGTCAAGACAGCGCTGATCTTCTTGGTCGAGCGCGCCGAGGTGCCGATGCCGCCGGATGCTCCAGGTTTGCCCCTGACGAGACCCCTGAGTAGCCGGGTGCGCAGCAGGTATTCGCTCCTCCAAGTGGCCAGCGACGTCAGGCGGGCGAAATAACGAGCCTCTGATCGGACGAATTCTGTCGTCGCCTGTTCCCACGGCCCAGTGGCCTCTTTCTCAGGCTTGTCTGCCAAGCTCTCATGCCCAGGGAAGTAGCGCAAAAAGGCCATCCGCCAGGCGTGGGGTGTCGTGACCAGCGAGTAAAACCGCTTCGAAACGAGCGCGACAGCCGCGTGGGAATCGGGATGCAGGTGGGATAAGACATGAGTCAAAATTTCTGCACACAATTCATCAGCCTCCCGTCCTCCAACCGCGGTTTGTTGTATTCTCAGGACTTACCGTTGGGAAAATCAGTGAGCTGGACACCATCAGATAGCGAATCAACACGCTTGATGACCTTGAAGCCAAGCGCCTGTCTAGGCGTGGAAGGCGCCAATGCATTCTCGTAATCGGTGATTCGTTGTCCCGCTACGTAGTGACGGCCATCTGGGTGCCCATTGCGGATGCTCAGCAGACGAAGTCGCTCATCAAGCTGGCCGGCGTTGACGCCGTCAAGGCCATCCGCGATGGAGTGCGGAGAGGCACTGCTGGAGCCGACAGAGTGCTGCGGCAGATGCGCAGGCCTGAGGGGCCGCTGTTGGTGTTGGGAGCCATCTTGATTGGGGGTGAGGTGTTCTTGGGCGTCGTTTGGTCGAGAGATATCTGATGACTCAGTAGGCCAGGTCTGCATAAAGTTGAGAGGGTGGTGGCGATGGACAGTGACGGAGGACTGTGCAGGGGGACCTTTGCACAGTCTGTAAAGTAATGACGCAGATGATGATATTGGGAACGGCGTGAAGGAGTAGGAAGCTGCTTGATGAGCCGGCAATGTCAAGTTGATTGATGATGTTTAGGGGTGCAGGTTACCAGGCAAAGTTTCGCGTCTGGGGATCGTGACGCATCACACCTGGAGAGTTTAGCGGGAGATTACGGCGTCACCACGGCCCCCCTGCACGACTTTGACTGGAACATCTCTCGGCCCGGCACTCCCAGATGGGCGAACCCCTTCACAGTCGGCTGCGCCACTTTTTCTGTCAGCGTGGCGTAAGAGCGCCATATATATCGCGAATTCATAACGTCTGTGCGGCGCTTCCACAACGGCTCTTACTTTCATATTCGACAGTCAACCGGCTTGCCTACTTGGCTTTCTGGCATACTAGATCAGCTCTGGCAACATTGAAAATTCCAAGACAGACCAATCCCTGTATTGAAGGGGTGAATGCCGGCTGAACCCCATCATTTGCACGAGTTGTCGGACAAAATATTCGCCAGGGTTGTGAATTCCTGAAATCCGACCACCACTCCAAAATGTTATATCAACATGGCCTGATGTCTGCAAGTATGTTACAGGCCCCGTCAGACAGTGTACGAAGTACAGTGCACCAGGCTCCTCAATCATGCCTCGGTATGCACAAGGTTGTGGGTTGTGGGTTGTGGGTTGTGGGGTTGACGTCTGTCGGTCCCTCCATCTTGTGACATGTCGACAACAGCTGGCGCTACCAGCAGTCAGAAAGCCAACCGTAGAAGATGGCAGCGGACAAGGGGGGTGATGTTGATCTCAGAATGCGTCTTGAGGCCCGCACCAGTGACTTCGAAATCGGGCGAGCGCGACAAGGAGGGATCAGACCATCCGATGAGGCATCATGACAAAGCCTCAGGGGATCTGGGGTGAGCTTCCCGTGTTTGGGCTTCGCATACAGGGCACTTCGGCCCCATTACCGAGAGCGGCAATCCGTTCCTCACCTTTTGGGCGGCATTTATCGCCAAGGCAGACACGCCAACGAACCCGGAGTACTGGCAGAGGTACATGGTAATGTTCGGCAGCACGTACTGTACAAACATATCAGTTGAGGAGCAGGCTTAGAAAGTGTCATGAAGAATATGACGTCCAACCCCACGTGTGGCAAAGTCATGAGGGGAAAGGATCTCAGATGCACGCACGGGTTTTGACGAGGAAGACAAACAAAGGCGTTTGTCTGGCAGCCCCTCTCAAGTCCGTTCCTTTCCCCTGTGGGACTGTTGGCTGGGGCGCTCGTCTCGGCCCGCGATGGCAGGGGTCGTTGCGCGGAGCAAGACAGCCCCAGGGCCAGGGACGATGAACAGAGTTTCGATACTGGAAACCTTCCCCTCTCCCGGTACATCGAGCAGGATTGAGCCTGGGGTGGCGCAGAGTTTCTCGAAAACTCGGGATTAACTATTGGGGACCATACCTCATCCAACAAAGGTTGCGGTTTCCAGACAAGGGGCATGGTCAACGGTGAGGGAATCGAATGGTTCCCCGTTCATAAGAATATTGAGCTAGCAAGTGCCGCATTCTTGGCTTCCGTGGAAAAAGAAACCCCAAAAGGCGAGCCGACGTCGTCAAACTCCGGCATCATTGCGTGGATGGCCCTCAAAGGGGCTTCGCACGTCAGTCTAGGGTGAGAAAGTCTGTCGTGGTCCAGTCTACCACGGTGTCTGTCTGTGTGATCAGCAGCTTGGCGCATTCGACATGGCAGTTGTCGTCCTGATGTGGAATCTCTCGCATGACAGGCCGGAGGTATGACATCGGAATGCTTCTCAAAAAGCTGATCACACTCGCGACCTGTCCAGGGGATACATACAATATGGCTTGTGCTGATGACAAACCGCGGCTCGGAAGTTGACAGCAGGGGGCAGAGGTCTGACGAGGTGTTGGTGCACTGGCTTTGTCTCGTCTAGGGCCGTCTGGAAGGTCATCCAGTCTTGGCACAGATACCCCCTGGCGGTTGACGACGCTACGAAAAGGTTACGGCTTAACTCAGTTGCAAGTTCGGCCTTTCGGTGGTTTCCAAAATGCGCGGTCCCTGTCCAGGCCATTCTTCAAGGCCATTCTTCAAGGCCATCGGACAGGTCAGGGACAAGTCAGGTAGGGTCCAGCAGCAGGGTCAACAACGACTCGTGTGCGTGCACGGGTATACGGAGATTGCGTTCGGGGTGTGGTTGACTTGCCGATCACGCTGATATTCCCGGGCAGATCTTCGTTGGGTACCGACAAGAATAAGACTGAAGGCTAACAGGCGAGTGTGACGACACGGCAGCAACGTCGGCATGGCAAAATGCTACCTCTCTTTCCGCACTCTCGTTGCGTCCCACTCCGCGGCACCGCGAGTCTGGGAGATGAAGAATGTTGCGGGTTCGTCGGAGCCGGGCCAGACGCCGCTGAGGGGGTTGCTACACCTGCTGGCCGCACTGGTTGTAGTGCAGGTGCGGGGACCGCGGCTTTTAGGCAGGTTGTACATGTACTTGTATCGCCGTCAGTGGGTGAAAGGAATGCTTGCAGAAACCATGGTTGGGGTTTTTGCCGTCATGCGGACGCCACGGAGTCTTTGAAGTCCCCGCGAAGAGGCACAAGATGCACGACGTGCAATGTGTACGCAATAGCCATATCTCTGACCATGCCCACTGTTATCCGTCACCATAGGCAGTGATCTGGCGGTCAGTCAACGGGTGGCTGACATTAGTCGCTGCCATTGCGACCAGTCGACGTCCATGACATGTCGCCGTCGAGGCGCTTGATAGCGGGAGGCTGAGTTGGGCCTCGCATAACTCCAGTCTACAGACGGGGACAGACTGGCGGGGGACAGTGTCATTCGGGTGTCGATCGATCGGTGGGCGGTTGAGGGTGCTGCAGCGACGAGTCAGAACGACACCGCCACCAGCGTCAGCCAGCCCAATGTCTATCATCTCAAATGAATGCTTCGAGCTGTCAATGGTGGCCTGACAAGCACCAGAAACTGGTAACTCTGTGTGGGTGAAGATGTGCATACCTAAGGTCCATGCACTATGTACTACTATGTGTGTAGACGATGGCGGATGGAGGGGAGGTACGAGAGAAGCACAGAAAGGGAGGGGGGCTCCCAAGCATGTGGTAAGGACATGCCACCTGCCCCCTCCCCCCCGTCAGGTGCCGGGGGAAAGACGGACCAAAGGCACGAAAAGCTTTGAAAGCTAATGCAGAAGCGACTGGATGGGCAGTAGTAGCCCAGCACTGTGTCAAGTTTCTACCTCCCACGCCTCCCACGCGCGCGCGTGCTCACAAGCCAGGGCCAGGGCCAGACCAGGCGGTCGCAGTTCGTGTTCGAGGTAGCGCGCGAACTCCGGCTGATTGAGTTGCGTTGGCTTATTACTGCTCTGGTGCTTTCCCGGCTGAATGGTGAATACCTTGTTTTCCAGCTCCCACACTGCTGGGACGGAAATTGATTAACGGCATGTCTTGCCCGCCGAGCCGTGGCCATCGAAAGCTGGAGGGTAGCTTCGGCGACAGTTCTAGGCCAGGCCGGACTGTGTCGCTGTGAGACTGGCGCGCGTGCCCCATGCGTTGTGGCCACGCAGTCAAAGATTGGTGTGTGGTTGTTCTGCTTTGCTTTTGCTGTGCCGCTCTCTGCTGTCCGGTTCCGGCAGACTGGTTGAGGGTCAAGTTTCGTGCGTCATGATGGGGTGCTTTCTTGCCCCCCCCCCCCTACCTCTCTGTGCAGTACATTACTCGTACAGTGCTCAGCGCGACATTTTGTTGAGTTTCTGTTTGGCATGCATCGTGGCGCCACGATTCTTGCGGCCCTCGCTCGTGGTGTGCCACAGTTGCAGAGAGACTTCAGGTTGGGTCAAAGCCAGGTTGAGGCAAAGCCAGAACTAGAATTGATACGAGAACGAGAACAATGCCACAATGCTCTTCACAACTCTAATGGGCCGGCGAAATCGTGGCGCGGCCAAGATATGGAAGGTCTACGAATAGATCAGATACTGGAACTGAAAATGGTCAGATTTGAATGCGGCAGGGCTGGGTTTGTGGCGCGCAATTAGGCCGCACTCGCGGAAAGGTTCGCGGGTCTCGCCAAAGGCTGGCTACCTACTGTTTGGACATGGCGACGTGCTTGGCTTTCTGGTCCCCTGCCCTGCTCCAAACACACTCTCTTGCCTGCCCCTTTGGCAGACACGGTACTCAAGCCAGCGCCAGCCCACCTGTCCTGCAGAAATTCGCTGGAGCTCGTCCGGATTTACTGTACGGAACACTGTGTACTGTCTTGCAACCTCGGACGTGGGCTCCCGTTTGGATGGTTCGAGGTGGAGTTTCAATGGGAATTGTCTCCGTCCAGTCTGTTCACCAGCAGGGGTGAGAAGGGAGGGGGGGACCAAGATCCATACCTAGGCATCCTGGCCATCTACCCAGGGTCAAGGTGCTCAGGAAGCTCCGTGCTGGTGTGCATCGGGCGCTTGGGGCGCTCGCCAGTTATCCTTTCACAACGGCCTGTTCACCATGATATGTTTTCCATTTTCTGATCTGGCTGTTGGAGAGTGGGTAGCAAGCCGAAAAACAATGATCGAAATACTGAAAAATGCTAAGTACGTCAGCTCGAACCCCTTAGTACGTATTTTTTATACCTGAGATCAAATTCGGGTTCAAAGGGATGAGCCTACGGACAAGACTTTGCGTGGAATGTGAGACACGCCGTGGTTTTCCATTCTTTCTTTCTCGAAAGCACTCAGAGAAGCACATGGACGGGCTTCCCACGCGCCTCGAGTGGGCTCTCTAGGTCCCAGTGCCAGGGAAACCGACAGCGCTAGAAGGCACCGTCTACTTCGCAGGTGCTGCGCCTGGAACCGTCATCTTAATGCTTCCCAGGTCGGGCGCCCGCCCCCCTCTGCGTGCGGGCCGCTGGACCACCAGTCGCCCGCCTGCCCGGCGGGGACGCAGCGGGCGCCCTAGGCCTCTTTACAGTGGGCCTTGGGCCGCTAAACGCCGTTAGTCACTTGTCTTGGATCGCATGATGGAGCGGACGTGGGCATGGACGTATCTTGGCCAGTAGGCAGCGCGTCTCACGACGGATGATGAACAGTTCGCAATTCGTGACCAAAGCTAGCAGAGATGAGAAGGGGAATGAATGACTCTTGACTCGCCCGTAGGGCTCAGAGGATCCTGGCCTGCCGCGATCCTGGCCTGTCGCAATGATCATCCACGTTCGAGTTCAGTCGTGCCGATGGGCACAAAAGCACAAGCCAGACGCTCGAAGCCCAGCAGCAGCCAAGAACCTTCACCTCATCGTGCATGATGCGGGGCCGGTCCCAGTACCAGTTTCCGCCCAGACTCTGCTCCGTTGTCACCTTTTTTCAGGAGGGTAGGTAGGCCAGGGGGCGGAGAGAGCTTGGGGGTCAGGCGGCTCGGCCAATGTACACAAGCCTAAAATACTCGCACACTGTGCACTTGAACACAGTGCGGTGGGATGGCCGCGGTGCGACGACACAGGGAACACAGCAAATGGAAGGCTAGCGGAGCCGACCAAGACAAGAACCCGAGAGTGGAGAGTGAAAGACAGGGCATCGTAGGCTACCTTAGGGGAGGTGGCAAGGGTGGCCCAGAACCGAGTCCCAAGGCCGGAAACTGGTGTGTGTGCCTCCCTGTGATCCCATGTCCTCGGGAGCAGCCCCCTCTGCTCCCCCCCTGGCCCCCCTTCAACCTGGCTCCCCTACCCGTCAGCGTCTCTGTTGTTGGCTGTGTCATTTGCATGTGAGCTCCACCGACAGCACCAAGTGGAGTAGCTCTTGTCGACGGCGTGGGCAGGGTCACCCAAGGGAAGACAGAAATTTGTGGGGTCGCTGTTTCTCCCATTCCCATTGCAGCGGACTGGCCCCTGACTGGCCAGCAGGACACCTTGGGTCTTTCCCCGGCTGCAAGAGCGAGGGAATTCCCTGTTTGAGCTGCCGCTGCTTTGGTACATGTACGTGCGTGACGCTGGTGGGCGTTGGAGTGCTGGCACACTGGCGCTGGTGCTGGCGCTGACAATGGCGGCGTATCGCGACAGGCCTGTGGGCTGATGCAGTCGGACCAGCAGGTGCCACGACGTAAAGAGGCAGGAGGCACACAAGTAGCATCAGCAGTAGCAACGGACTGGCAGGCAGGTCAGGGTGCCTGAGCAGGGCAGGCACAGGTAGAGCGGTACTAGGCAGTCGTAGCGTTCCTCACCATTGAAGGAAGTGTAAGTACGACGCAACTACCCGGCCGCCCCTCCCCCATTGGAGCTGGGTCCCGCCACAGTGCGCCGCCGTCTGAACAGACCAGCACCTGCACCGTCCGTCTGGCCTTCATCCACCCTGCCCTCCCCGTCCCGGATCCCGACTGTCTCTCCAGTCGCTCTCCTCTTCTTGAACCACCTCTGAGAGCCGCCTTCAGCACCTTGGTCTGCGGCGTCAGCTCGACATACACATCTGATCGTCAGATACCAGACTGACGGACTCGATTGTATTCGCCAACACCTCGACCTTCCAGTGATTGGGAGAACCCGGATTCCCTTCCGAGTCGCCCTCTTGTACGAGCTGTTCGTCAGACTGTAAGAGGAAGAGAGCGAGAGACATCACCCGGCAAAAGGCCCGACACTCCACGACTCGGACCTCACGACCAACATCACCCTAGTCTTTGCACTGCAAACTTATTGGCGACTTCCGAACGAGTGTTTTTCTTTTTGAACTCGGATGAGGACGAGCACTCACGCGCATTCTTGTTAACATCCTGGCATAATCACCCAAACATCAACCACACAGCACGGTCACGGACAAGTGCACTTCGTTGCTCATCAATATCGCCACCATGAGCTCCCAGGCACAGGCGGGGCCTTCGGTGCCCCAGGAGAAAGAGAAGAAGGGCTTTGGGAAATTTCTTTCGAGAGCCAAGACGATTTTGAAGAAGGGCGAATCAAGCAAGTCCAAGTCTGGCGCTGCCGCCGCGAGCGCGACAGCCAATGTTCGCACGTCAGTACTTCTTAGCACACAAAGTCCACATTCCTGAACGGGATTCTAACACGTCACAGTGCTGTTCAGCCTCCCAAGGCTACTGCCGCCCAACAGGCCGCCGCCGAGCAGGCTACCTCCAGGCTGGAGAACCCTGTGACGGAAGCCACCAAGCCGGCTGAGAGGACCGATTCTAAGCTTG
This sequence comes from Verticillium dahliae VdLs.17, assembly GCF_000150675.1. NCBI lineage: Eukaryota > Fungi > Ascomycota > Sordariomycetes > Glomerellales > Plectosphaerellaceae > Verticillium > Verticillium dahliae. Next base: position 1,124,660 of record NW_009276921.1, on the reverse strand, counting down.
CGGACCAAGAGGGCGTCCGCAAGGTCCAGAGGAAGGAGCTTTTTGAGGAGCGTGCACGAAAGCTTGGCGAGAAGTACGGCCTGGAGATCAAGCAGAGCGATTGGTTCAGCACCGAGGGTACTGCACTTCGCGTTGAGAAGCCCATCCGCATGCGCGTCCATCGCAACTGTGTCTCCTGCAACGCTGCCTTCAGCTCTGCCAAGGAGTGCCCCAGCTGTGGTTCCACCAAGTCGAAGCGCTACCCTCCCAAGCGTACCGAGGCCGAGAAGATTGCGAGCCGCGAGAGGCGCGCCGCCATCCTGAAGGCCAACAAGGAGAACCCTCCCATCGTCCCCGACTACGGATACTACCCTGACGGGAAGGAGATTGTTCTCAAGAAGCCCAGCAAATGCGGCGGTCAGGATCTCGTTCACAAGAAGCCGCGCCAGAGAATCCGAAGAACCTGTCACGAATGCCAAGGTCTATTCATTGGCGGCAGCAAGGAGTGCGCCAAATGTGGCCACATCCGTTGCACCGACTGCCCTCGAGACCCGTTAGTGTTTCCATTTGATAGCCTTTTCATCTGCATATGTGCTAATACTCTCGCAGCCCCAAGAAGGACAAGTACCCCTTTGGCTATCCTGGCGACGTGTTTGGCCCCAACGCCATCCCGCACCACGAGTGCCACGAGTGCAGAAAGATGTTCCCCGGCGGCGTCGCGGACGGCACTGCCTGTCTCAAGTGTCAACACCCCAAATGCGCCGACTGCCCGCGACTCAAACCCCGCAAGGTCGAACCAGAACCAGACCCCGACGTGCTCAGGAGCGTCCAGGCCAAACTCGACGCTCTCAAGATCAGCTAGGGTCATGTTGGCGGCCTTGGTGGGCGTTGATGTTTTGCGGGGTAGCGAGATTGAGGCGATGATGACAGCGAGTTTGCAAAAGCTGATTTGTGTCTTCCTTTTCAACCCGTGTATTCTCCTTCTCGGCGAGAATCTTTGGTGTTGATTCATGTTCACTGCTTTTCGATCCGAGACGATGGAGTACGGTCCATCGAGCGTCCTTGAGCCCACCCAATTGCATCCGGCGGCAATTCCAGCAGACACAGGGGCTACATGCGTAGGATTGTGAGGCATGGCAGCGGACTCATGTTCTCTGGTTTTAGCGCCGATCAGTGTGCTCAGCATTGAGACGAGGTTGGATTGATAGCATTGCGCTGCGGCACGAATAGCATGATGGATTCTATCACCCCCTTTGAATCTTGCAAACATGTGTGTCCACTCGCTTTCCCTGGTCCAAGTGCAACGTCCATAAGAAATCCGGGCAGTCGTTATCCGCTGTAACGCTGCGAATGGAGGGGTGGTAACCAGGAACATGGACCAGGGCAAATCACCAAGCTGGCAAAGGATGGTGGAAATCGCAGCACAAACTATGGATCTACTGATTGATGCCCAAGTCAGGTCCTTTCGGGGAACTGACAAGATGCCAGGCAATCGGGTTGCAAAAGATATGGCAGACGTCATGCTCAGGTACCTCGATCCCCTACATGTTGTACCTTACCTTAACAGAAGTACACTCCCGCACGAATCCTGGCTGATGTGCTGCTTATAGAGGCATGTTTTGTTTCCAATTCATCGAGGGGTGACAGATTGAGCCGCACTCCAACCCCGCCAACTACAGGTATCATCCAGACAGACACCTAGCTTCGAAAATTCTACCTACGAGATAATCGACGACACATTGGAAGGCATATCTACTTTTAATGATTTTGAGCCGGTCTAGAGTATAGCATAACGATTCAGAGTGAGCTTACCTCTACGTAGTGTGGCTTTTCTTCGTCAACCCCTTGCTCAACCTGCCAGGTCACCCACACGCCGCGCACTCGGCTGCTTTTTCACGATGCCGAGATTTGCAACGCCTTGCTCAGCTAAGACACGGTGGGCTTGGGGTCGTGGGGCGCTCTATACTGGAACCCCCCCGCCCCGCAAATGAAGCTGTTCTCGTGGTTCGCGGCATCCGGGCGGGAGCCGGATGCCGGGCATCGTGCCAGGTGCAAGAGAGAGAGAGGGGGAGGGAGAGGACGTCTGGGCGGAGAGGAACCCGGGACATGGTTCAGTTCGCAGGGTCGTCGGGACCAGCATGTCAAGGGCGCGAGCATCATGTGGGTAAAAGGGGGCAGGATATCCCCTTGTTGGATCTTGACCAAGGCTTCCGAGCACCTCAGATGACCATTCGGCTGGGATCTCGAAGGATGGCAAAGGGCCGGGGGTTATGTGACTGAGCATGGCGAGACGAGATGGGCAGCGTGGGAGAAGGGCAATGGGTGCGGACGGAACATGGCGACAGCGACTGACGAGAGGCGACGATCGGCTGGTTGGCGAGCACACCGCTGGTCTCTTGGGGGTTTGCTTCCGTAGGCGCGGCATCGATCCGAGTCATCATCCATCAGGGCTCCCCCGTTGCGGGAGAAATGTCCGGGTGGATTGATAAAAATAAATCAACATGAGGAAAGAAATTTGGTTGAATGCTTGCTCGTTCAGTGGCGATGCGGTGGGAGGGGGTTTTGATGTCGACACGCGTGGCGTGGTAGCTGGTTTGCCAGGTACTTGGGTGCGACAGAGTCAGTCACTCTTGGATGTTGATTCGTGGTGGTAGTACCATGTACCTACCTAGATACCTACCTTAGGTACATGTAGATGTAGGCCTACCTCGTCCTCAGTGTCGGCGCGAAGCCCCCACACACTTCCCAATGGAAACAAAGCCTGCAGGACCCTTGAAGACACACCCTTCCATCTGCCATCCATCGGTGCCCCAGAGTCCACCCAGACGGGCGTCTAGAACACCCTCTTTGCCAGCGTGGATTCCTCTAGGCCGTCAAGCCGTCCAAACCGACTCCCGAGCCCGCCTGCGAAGCAACCTCGACGCACACCCTGCCACCCACGATGCGACCGCCAACCCGGTCTCGTCGGGTCGCTTCACGAGGCCCAGACGCAAGCGACGCCCCGCCAATGCTGCCCCGGAGGCGACAAGGCTCTTGGCTTGCAGCACGCCCGCAGTGACACACACACTCCCTCTCTTCTCATCCACAGACAAGCGCACACCATCTCGGCGACCGGGCAGGCAGGGCAGGCTAAGGACCTTGGTGACAGGGGGGGAGCTCCTGGCCAGAACAGGGGGAGCTCCAGCACTGACAATCACAGCCTGATCTCACGAGAGGGGGGAGCATAGAGAGAAAGGGGGGAGAGGTGGAAAGGAAGAGGGAGACAGAGGAGGAGGGAGGGAGAGAGAAAGAGAGGAGAGAAGAAGTATCGTGGGTGCTCGCAATCCCTGCCCTCTCCCGCAAGCAGTCACACCGTCTCGATGCGAGCCATGCCACGTCCATCGAGACGAGGATGAGCGGCGGCATGGCAGAGAGCCTTCTCGTGATTCTTGTGTTTCGTGAGTTGTCGTGCCTCTATATATCTTTCCCCTCTTCATCCTCCTCCTCTTCATCCTCCTCCTACCAAATGTCCTCCTACCAGTCTCCTCCTAGGGCAGCCCCTTCGCTACGAAAAGGTACCCGTTTCCGACTTCGCCTCCCAGACACCAAAACACCCTGAACTCGTGTCGATCTCCAGACCCTCGACGATCACACCCCACGCCCCGTCCCTTAACCAAACCCCCATTTGATCCATTCACACATCCAATTCCGTTCCAGCTTCCCTGTCTGCCTCCAATTGGAACCCCCACACGTCATCTGCTCCATTCCTCGAAACCGCGATCAGAGCTTCCAGCTCCCCCATTCTGCCCCATCAGCACCGCACACAGCTCTACAGCTACCCCGCCAAGCTACCTGCTTCCACGCCTCCCTCTACACAACCGCCGCCCAAGAACCATTTTTTTGTTCAATCCATTGGGGATTTTTTTTCGTGGTCATCTCGTCTGCTTCGCCATCCTAGTCAGGGACCCCCGACCGGTATTGCCCCCTGGGATCTTTCTGCTTAGCTCAGTCGTCTTTGGAGCACTTAACTACGACTCGCCTCCGGCCTTCGGAAGTGTTTGCAACCTTCCTCCTACCTCCTCCTTCTTTTTTCTCCTCTCCTCTCTCCTCCCCTCTCTCCTCGAACACCTACCACACACACATACACACTCGAGAACTCCACGATACCAGACGATCCAAAAAGGGGGCCTCAACATAGCAATTGCTTCTTCTCCTCCTCCTCGATACCCCCCACCCAACCGTCTCTCACACAAACCATACATCATGTTCCGCCCCGTGGGCAACCGCCTTGCGGGCACGCGCCCTTCGCACCCGCACCCAAACGGCCGCCTTCTCCTCCTCTTCCTCCTCCGCCACAGCCCCTCTGCTTGCCCGTCAGGCCCAGCAGTCCCGAAACCAGTCACAGCAGCGCCGCAGCCTCCGCGTCGGAGCGCCCCTGGCCGACAAGCCCGGCTCCTACTCGCGAACCGACCCTGAGGTCACCGTCGAGTACCCAGAGGACCACGAGCTCCCCAGCTCCAAGGTCGTCCGCGGCCACGGCGGCGGCTTCGCAAAGCCAACCCTCGCCTCCTTCTCCCTCGAGGACCGCGTGACCGTCATCACGGGCGGCGCCCGCGGCCTCGGCCTCGTCATGGGCCAGGGCGTCCACTACTCCGGCGGCGACCTCGCCATTGTCGACCTCAATCTCGAGGAGGCCGAAACCCAGGCCCGCAACCTCATCGACGCCTTCAAGAAGGAGAACCCCGAGGCCGAGCACACCCCCAAGGTCACGGCCCACTACGCCGACGTCTCCGACACCGAGTCCGTCGACGCCTGCATCGCCGACGTCATTGCCAAGCACGGCCGCATCGACAACCTCGTCACCTCGGCCGGCTTCACCGAGAACTTTGACGCCGTCAGCTACCCCATTGACCGCATGCGCAAGCTCTGGGGCGTCAACGTCGACGGCACCTACCTCTTCGCCATTGCCGTCGCCAAGCACCTCATGGAACGCAAGGCCCAGGGCAGCATGGTCTTCATCGGCTCCATGTCCGGTTCCATTGTCAACATTCCCCAGCCCCAGGCGTGAGTACCTTTCGTCCTTTTCCTTTTCCTAGTCTCTTCGCCACCCCTATCCCTGCACCCGTCAGACCAAGCAGCGAGAGACAGAAAGAGAGAGAGAGAGAGAAAGCTAACAGCACCCACAGCCCCTACAACGCCGCCAAGGCCGGTGTTCGCCACCTCGCTGCCTCCCTGGCCGTCGAGTGGGCCCACTGCGGTATCCGCGTCAACTGCATCTCCCCTGGCTACATGCTCACGGCCCTCACTCAGAAGATCCTCGACGACAACCCAGACCTCAAGAAGAAGTGGATCTCCCTCATCCCCCAGGGCAAGATGGGCCAGCCCAAGGACCTCATGGGTCCCGTCACCTTCCTGCTCTCCGATGCCTCGCAGTACGTCACCGGCGCCGACCTCCGCGTCGACGGCGGGTACACCGTCACCTAAGCGAGAGGAAGCGGCGAGGCGCCATGAATAAAGAACATGGCGATGGTGGGAGGAAGAAATCCCTGCTGCTCGCAAAGCGGAAAGGCCCTTTGCGTGCTGTTGGGCTTCCTGTGAAATGGACCCGCTACGATGGGACCATGACGTATGTGGTGTGGTGTGAAGTGGGAAGAAAAATGCGCGCCGCATGAGCGGCGGCGTACATTTAATGTTCGCAACCATCTAATTCGGGAAAATAAGGGACACACATGAACATCTTTACCCTTTTCTTGAACGTTTCACTGTGAAGGCGGTTCCCGGTTGATGCGGAAAATACGTGATTCCTTGTTGTGCTGGAGCGTGGGCCATGGCGGCACGTCCAACTGTGCCATGAGCATCCAGTCTTTACACCTGTCAACGACGTGCCGCAGCTTCAGCCATCGGATCATTCTCTGGAGTCCAGCCTGTGCGACGTGGTGGCGATGGCATTACTGGTGAAGGCACGACGACGGTTTGTTCACCCTCGGCGTGGAGATCGTTGGCCGCTCGCGGTATGAATTACCAATGGGTATATCCACGGCCGACCTGCGTGTATCATCAGCGACAGCCAGAATTCCAACCCCAGCCTCCGTCTTGCGGCTCATTTTTGGTAGGCTCCAGCACAAGGCACCCGGGGAAGGAGAGGTCAAAACAGGCCGAATGACACACGAGTCACACTTGGCGTTCCCCCGTCTCCTCAACTGCCGCAGTTCCTCGCACCATCACAGACCTGATACCGCCGGTCAACACCGACGGTTCAGGTGGCTTGGCGGTGAGGTCGCTATTGATCGTGGCTATCTCGTCGAAATGGAGACTACATCGGCCGGCAGGATGATTCGAGATTGTGCCCATCTGCGAGGTATCGGCATCGATCGGTAGACGCACATCGGCGCGACTCACCAGATGGGTCCCCAGCTGAGCGAGAGAGGCTGAAGGTATGGGTTGAAGCGTTGGTCCTCGGGTCGGTAGCCTTTGCAGGTCTGCGGCTGCTTGGCGTGTGGCATCGTCCGAACCGTCCCAGAACTTAAAGCAGAAGTAGATAACCATGCAGGAATTCACAAGAATAGGGTCGAATGGCGTGACGCTGGTCAGGTAGATAGCCCGCTACTTCGGCTCATGCTATCCATGGGCTTGATATCCGGTTATCCAGCCGTGCTGTACCCTGGCACATGAGGTGTTGGTGGTACAGATTTCTTGATAACCACTTTCGATCTCCTACTGATCATACTTTGCTGTCTATCAGACATCGTTTCACTTGATAACGAAGGAGCGAGATGGATGAATAGTTAGGGTCGATGAAGAAAAGCATTAGCACTGAAAGATTCAGGCGGGAGAACAATGATGTGTAGACACCGAACGGGGTGTCTTGAAAATGCTGATGGGAGGCTCGCAAGGGAGGGTATAGGGAGACGACAATGGAAGACGACCAAGACGGTAAGGGGGGCATCGGTGGAGCTCAGGATGGGAGGTCAGTGGCAGGCGACGATAGAGGTTGGAGATGAACGATCAAAGATGGATAGCCCAAGACGAAGGCTTGCCCTGTCCGAAAACTACCATTCGGCCTTGACGCAGTCAGTGACTGAGCCTCTAGCTCCTGGCTTCTCGGGCGTACTTTCCCCGAAGACCAAAAGTCGTACATGCTGACCTTTGCCCGAGACACCGTAGGCCTGTTCTCGCCTGACGCAAGTCCACTTGTACCATGATAAAGCTCGGTTGACCAGTACGCAAGCTTGCTATAAGCGATACAACATCAATCAATGTTGGCTAAGTAATTGACTGACCTCATTGTGGTATCCGATAGCCAGCCTAGTGTCCGGGACGACAACTTGATCGGTTGTCTTCTCCACACAAGGCAGAATGAGCAGACAGAAAGAATACTTTTAGAGATGGTGCTGGGATGTAATGGGACAGAGCAGCAGAAACGGTTCGCGGCAGGGGGTTGCCCCGGATTTCTCCTCCCGACGCTTTCCCCCCTCTTTGGAATCCTTTCCCCTGGAGGCTTCTTACCCTCCCCTGAAGCGCGGGGTTTTGGAGCGAGATGAGACGAGACAAGCTTTGGCACCTCGGCGAAACGGCGGAGTAGATTGCATTGGACCGCGTTGAAGCGCAACTGTCCACTCAGCCCTCTTCCGTTGCGCCTACCATCCCGTGACATGGGATTGATCACACGACTCTAGTGACCGGCGTCTCCCCGCAACGGGAGATCATGAGACGTCACAAGATCACAAGGAGGGGGTGGAAGCGGGAAAACTCTCGCTCCTTCAGGCTGAGCGAGAATTGATTGTATGGTAGTCTCGTTGAACTCGTCGAGTGGCCGACAGGTGGGATCAGAGGCGCTGATGGCGCGGGTGAATACCATGACAAATGTCACTTCCGAAAGTACCTAGAGCGTGACAACGACTTGCTTCTTTACTAGTCAGTTGTGACATTTCGAACAGGACACGGCGGTGAGCCGAGAGAGCCGTGTCCGGGACGATAGTCGACCAGGTAGGTAGGTAGCTGGCGTGAAGGTGTCAATCGAGAACATGTCAGGGCAGGGTGGTTCTGTCGGTGTCGAGCGCCGCACAAGGACGCTGTCAAGCACTTGTGGATCTTGCTCTGCTTGTCCTTCACAATCGGCGGCGGTGGCGAGGGCCGTTGTCAGCCCGTCGTGTTCTAGAATGTCGCCTTCTGAGGTTGTGGGGGCTGCCAGGAGATGCTCGGCCGCGGCAGGGAGGCAGTTGGCAAGGTGGTAAGCTACTGTGATGACCCCTTGTCGCTGGCAGTGTTGTCGGCCCCACAGCGGTGTGCGGAAGAGACCGAGCCCGAAGGTAATAGATCATGGGTTTCTGCTGAGTCAAACGGTAGACATTGCGTGACAGCGGTCGAGCCGTGTCGAACAGAGCAATCGGAGGACGAGATGGAGAAGTCGGCAGTCAGACCCAGCCATGACAAGCATTGCAGCTGGGATGACTTATCTGGGCGCCTTCAGGCAGCTCACCGCCGTCTGTAGGGTGCACGGAGCCAGCCATTGAGTTGGCAGCTGTGGGCTGGGTCAGTCACTGGATCTGGGGCAGAGAGCTATTCGCCAATGTGGGCTTTCGAAAGCGCGAGATCCAGACATGGCTTGAGTCTTGATGGACAAGGCGTGGAGCGGGGATTTGGAGGTGGTAGAGAGCTTCGCTGAGCCTCTAGGTTACGACTCTCCTCCTCGCGAGAGGCGGGGATGGGAGGAGAGAAAACTGAAAGGACAAGCGAGCACGCCATCGAAGGAGACTGACTGTTGGACTGGTGGCCCAGGCCAGAGCTCGAGCAGGAGGTGTGCACAATAGGTACGTTGCACCTCCCTTGGGATTGCCACATTCTTTCGAGGCAGGTACGATGAGAGGTGGAGGCCCAGTGACTGCTGCACCTGTTCCTGCACCTCCCCTCCCTGTCTAAGGCACGGTACCTAAGGACGCACCTACCTGAGTACCTAATTACCTAGGTACCTACCCCATTCTCTATCGCGCCCCCTCCTCCCTCGAGAACACATGTGCAGCCTGCCACGCCGGCAAATAAACCTCTACCCTTCCCACCCCCCTTTCTCCAGGGTCAACTCACTTCCAGTCACGGGCGGCCCCGTGTGCTCTCCGATCGCCCTGTGCCAGGTAGTTGGCCCACCAGCAGCGCATCGCCCCTCACCGACAACTATGGTGCTGGTTGGTGTGCAAGGCAAGGAACCTTAGGTAGGTACCTTAGGTACTGTAGGTAGGTACCTAGGTGTCGAAGGTACTCCCGCACATGCCGTAGGTACCTCCTCACTCGCGAAAGGCGCTCGAGCAATGGCAAGACCCGGGTTGCAGGTGGCTAGCTGGCTATCTTACCGATCTTGCCTTATTACCTAGAAGCTAAAAATCATTAGGGGCTAGAGCAGGGGCTCCACGAGGCCCTTCCCCCATGTAGCGCCACCCATGTGTGAATCATGCTCCGCCGTCCTCCTCCTCCACATCTGGTGCATTTTTTTCCCTTCCTCTCTCGCTACCCCCTATCGCCCTCTGCCCTCTGTTTGCCCTCCTCCAGCTACCTTACCTAGGTAGCCAGAGTCCACTGACAGGCCGGCCATTTTCACCACACAACCGAAGCCAGAGCGGCAATCGTACGTCGGTAGCGGAGTAGGAGGGACCTAGGGAACGCGCTCCGCCCAGCTACATCCACTCGACCTCGTCTCACCCTTGCCTAACTTCGACATCTCCTTCCTTCCTCTACTTTCCTTCACCTTGTCCCCAACCTGGTGCTGGCTGTGCCCATCGTCTTCCGAACCCCGAGATCCTATTGTGCGTTCACAGCACACAGATGACCTTGACCCGAGCCAGCACTCTATCCTGGATCCATCGGCGACTAGAGCCGTTGTAGTAACCGGGTAGCTTCCGTTTGTACCGACGCTATCGCCCTCACCAGCAAAGTCGACGACCATTTCTTTCCCAGCATCGTCGTAGAGGCGAGCCAGCACTCTCAGAAACAACACGGTTTCTTCGGGCCTCACTCGACAACGGGCAACCGCACGCAGTTCCAGAGGATTCCTCCGCTCCTCGAACATTGCGCACCACTCTTCACCATCACAACGCACAGAACAACCTCTCTCCACATGCTGGTGGAATCAAAAGAGGCCGACCCAACTGCTCTTCACAACAGGTTGCGCCAGCCATCCGTCTCACATTGTCACTGCTGTGCTTCTCATCTCGATTCACAATCGCCGCGGATTACCACATCTAATTATCAGGCCAACGCGGCGACAATGCGTGTCTCTCACTCTTTTCCGTAGTCCGCGCCACCTCTGAGCGCCTCCCTTTCGACAGTGTGCCCGTCATCCGCACCACCACACTCGTCACGCCGTACTCGCCTTCTTCTGAGTTTATCTTTCGCCATTAGTCGCCATTTGCCAACATGGATCTGCCCAAGGGCTTCGTTGAAGACGACAAGCGCATCTATGGAAAGGTGGCCAACCTTAATCATCTGTCTCTCGACGTCATCAGACAGTTTTGGCAGGGTAAGTCGTTACCGCACACGACTGAATTCATCGAAAGCTGCGCAGCCTGTCTCATTATGACCCGCGTGGCTGACTTGCCTTTCTCATGAATAGTGTATACCACAACAAATAAGCAGCTCTACGATCCGACTGCGCGCCGACTCGAGAACTTTTGGTGGCATGTCTGGGGCAGCGACAGGCGCCATCTCAAGGCTGAAGTTCTTGCCGACATATGGCAGCAAATCTCCTCTGGCCCAACCTTCGTGCCACTAAAAGGGTCTCCCAACCGTTACGAGCCCCCAATCGTATGTATCACCTTGCCCTCGCTGTGTTGCCGCAGGTTCCCGGCTGATCATGTAAGCAGGATGAACCTAAAACGGTGGTGCCTATGAAGAGTTCCCAGTCAACAAATTTGCTGCTCAACGTGCCTTCTAACCCGCCATCTGACCTGCAAGACGTTCTAGCAGACGCTCTGCCGCCCCATGTTCCGGAGCCCAGCCGAAACGGCGAACCGGCATCTGTCAAAGAACTCTCGGCGTCCTCTTCACGGCCTCCACCACCTCACCCTATTTTGAAGAAATCCAGAGGTGATTCAAAGTCCGGCCCCCGCCCAACAGCTCGTTTCGTTTCACCGCCTAGCTCCGATGAGGACGAGTGCAAGTCAAGTGAAGAGGTCTCCTCTGGCAGCACCGCCACGAGCGGGCTAGACATGCGAGCCTCCTCGGACGCTGCGGCATCGTCGGGAAAAACTAGTAGAAAGAAGGCTGCTGCGCCAACAAAGAGATTCGTTGCTTCATCCACAGCTTCGAAGCGAAGGCCTTTGCTGGCTCGAAGACAAAGCTCTCAATCATCCGCAGGAAGCTCAGAGCCTCATCCAAAGGCGGGGTCGTCTGCAGGCTCTCGCTTTTCCGGGAGTCAGCAGGGCAGTGTGACATCGAATCCGGATCGGGCATCCGCTCAGACAACCCCAGACTCTCACCCCAACGACACCATGTTGAGTGCCAAAGCATTCGGTAAGAAGCCGGCCGTGCAACCAAACCCAGCGGTTACAGTAGCGAACCAGAATCACCGACATCATCAAGCACAATCGCCTGCCGAACAGCCTTTGCCTAAACCGACACAGGCGCTGCCCGGCGGGCCACGGTCGCGAATACCGGTTGATTCTTACGGTAGCCCACGGAAAGACGGGTTCTCGGCGTTTCACAGCGGGCAGACGAGCGTTTATCGAGGCCCTACGTCTGCGCCGAGGTCAAGCACGCCAGCATTTACAAATGAGCACAGAGGCCCTATGTCACCAAGCATGGAGCGGTCGTCGTCAAACACGGAACGCCACCGCCCCCGTCAAACTAGTATTGGCCGTACTGCGTCATATGGGCTGCTCTCAAATGCTACGGCAGTCACGTCGAACATCGCCGCAAACGGACAGCTCTCGAGAATCGCAGACGAACCGGACATTGTTGCTCTCCAAGCCATTGGAGCCCTCAACCACGACATCAGCAGGCCCTATCTGGCGAGGAACCCTTCTACCACCTCTCTACTGATGCCTACCATACCGAGTTCGGCCCCGTCAGTACCGCTGGCCCGATCGAGAAGCCAGTTGACTCTTCTGTTGGAACGCGAGAAAGCACGATCTGACGACAAGGGGCGCGCGAAGCCCAGATCAAAGTCATAAACCCACCATGACGAAAACTTTTTGTATTTTTACGTGGGCATTCTCTTTCGGCAGGAAAACTTTCTTTCGCATGTATTAGTCTGGCGCTGATGAGGTGTATTGCATGAAACTGGAGTTATGGCAATCCGACAAAATTTACACACCATTCTCTTGGTATCTATGGGATCTATGGGTGCAAACCAACGGACAGGGCTGTACAGTACTGGTCTGGATGCATGGTAATGCTCGTCATGATCCTTGCTTGACTCGTGTTGGAGCGGTAAAGCTGCTGGTTTCGTCGGGACAAGCGATTTACATGTTCAATGTAACCCTACGACGGTGACAAACACGCAAGAAGCCTCTCAAAATCCGGTTATCAACCTTCTTGAGCGGATCGGGTCTTTGATGCCGACATGCTTTCACCCAGGCCAACCCCAAATCCGCAGGAGATCTAGGGATCGTCACCCCATACGCGGGGTAGCTTCACTTGATTGCCGCCCATGCGCACCAGTTGGAAGGCATGCCGCTCGGAGATCGACCAAAATGAATGGTGAATACGACCCCAACTCCCCGGATTTCCACTTCATGCTTGTACACCCCGAGAAGAAAGAAGTCTGGCAACTGCGCAAGTATAAATATGGCCGCTCTTGCTTCGCTATGCTAGTTCTCCTATGTCCCAAAGACTTCGGCAGTTCTTTCAAATTCGCCCTCAGCTACAACAAACACAATGCTGTCCTCGTTAGTCTCCGAACGGTGTTACAGACTTTCCAGTCTCTTGGCTTTCGCATTGACGCTATCCGCCGCGTCGTCAAATGTCCATGGCCAGGCTGTTCCGCCAGCGAGCACCGAGATTGGTGTCTCAGCCTTTGCTTTCGACATGAGCCAAGTATCCTTGAACCCGGGCAGATGGCTAGAGAATCAAGATCGGACACTCAGCTACATCAAATTTGTTGACGTCGACCGCCTGCTTTATGTCTTTCGGCAAACTCACGGGCTTCCCCTGCAGGGCGCCCAACCCAACGGTGGCTGGGATGCTCCTGACTTTCCATTCCGCTCCCACTTCCAAGGGCACTTCTTGAACGCCTGGTCCTACTGTTGGGCTGTTCTTCGCGACGAGGAGTGCCGCGACAGGGCAAGCTATTTTGCGACCGAATTGGCCAAATGCCAGGCCAACAATGAGCAGGCGGGTTTCAATCCAGGCTATCTGTCTGGGTTTCCCGAGTCGGAAATCGAGGCTCTGGAGAAGCGGACTCTGAGTAACGGCAATGTTCCGTACTACTCCATCCACAAAACCATGGCCGGGCTTCTAGATGTGTGGCGGCACATAGGTGACGAAACAGCACGAGATGTCCTACTTGGCATGGCTGGGTGGGTAGACCTGCGCACCGGAAAACTGAGCTATAGCCAGATGCAGACCATGATGTCGACCGAGTTTGGTGGGATGAACGAAGTCATGGCCGACATCTTCCACCAGACAGGCGACGAACGCTGGCTCACTGTTGCTCAACGGTTCGATCACGCATCCGTCTTCGACCCCCTGGCAGGCAACCGAGATAGCCTGAACGGGCTGCACGCCAATACGCAGGTGCCGAAGTGGATTGGGGCAGCTCGCGAGTACAAGGCCACAGGGACAACACGATACAGCGACATTGCCCGCAATGCCTGGAACATTACCGTGCAGGCCCACACGTATGCCATTGGCGCCAACAGTCAGTCTGAACACTTCAGGCCCCCGAACGCGATTGCCAGCTACTTGGACGAGGACACAGCCGAGGCGTGCAACACGTACAACATGCTTAAACTGACCCGCGAGCTCTGGGTCATGGACCCCAGCAACTCCAAGTACTTTGACTTTTATGAGCAAGCCCTTATCAACCACGCCATTGGACAACAAGACCCCTCGAGTGCCCATGGTCATGTCACCTACTTCACGTCTCTCAACCCTGGCGGCCATCGAGGCGTCGGGCCTGCCTGGGGTGGAGGTACATGGAGTACTGACTATGGCACGGCGTGGTGTTGTCAGGGTACCGCACTGGAGACCAACACGAAGCTGATGGACTCCATCTACTTCTACGACGAGTCTTCTCTCTACGTCAATTTGTACGCACCATCGAAATTGAACTGGACGCAGAGAAAGGTTACCGTACTCCAGGAGACGGAGTTTCCGCTGCAAGATACGTCGACCTTGACGGTAAAGGGGGGAGGCGATTGGGACCTGCGTGTACGGATCCCAATGTGGTCAAAGGGAGCCACAATCGCCATCAATGGACAAGCACTGGATGGAGTCGAGGCTGCGCCGGGGACCTATGCCACTATCAAAAGATCTTGGGGTGAGGAGGACATTGTCACCATCACTCTGCCCATGGCACTGCACACCATTTCCGCCAACGACGAGCCATCTGTGGCGGCTCTCGCGTATGGCCCAGTTGTGCTGGCTGCTAACTATGGCAGCAACACTCTGGACGAAGTTCCCAGCCTCGATCTAGGCTCAGTACGCAAGGTCGAGGGTGGCGAACTTGACTTTGAAGCCACTTCGGGTGGAAGTTCCGTCAAGCTGGGACCGTTCTACGAGGCACACGGCTTCAACTACAATGTGTACTGGGCGACCAGCGGCGACCTGACAGAGGCTTAGTGTCCCGTTCCCAATCCATAGTTGAACAGCAATTTCACAATCTACCTTTGCTCCTCCAGATGCCGAGGTTCCCCCCCGTTTCGTCTCGTTGACTAGCACATACTTGCATCGCCTGTCGAGCCCTCGGGACACAGGACCGCAACCGTCTACAGGATATACCAGCTGACGCACCTTGAAGCTCAGAAAGGAAAGAAAATAACCCCCTAACACCACCACCACCGCCACACTCTGAGACATCCTGACAACCACCAAGTTTGCCAATGTGCCCCCTCCCACTTCCCCATGTCCTCCAGGGAAGAAAAAAGCCCACAGACCCTGCACCCCCAGCCCTGCATCGGGTCGAGTCATTGTCCCAACCCCAAGGTATCGGATCCGCACAGGCTGGCCTCCGCACCGCACCGCACCACAACTCCGCGCCGCCGATCCTGCCCGAATCAAGGCCCCGTCACGCGGGTGGAAAACTTCTGGAAGGGCTGCGAGGCGGCACGGGGAAAAGGAAGGGTCGATCACGAATGACTAGGGACAAGAGAGCCTCCACCAGGAGTGCTGTGGGCCTTCTTAGGGTCTTTCTTTCTTTCTTTCCTTTCTTTGCTAAGATCTGGCGTTTTCCATGCTGATTGCACTGGACTCCGAGATAGATTGACAGAGACAGTCTTGTGATATCTGACGTATGACCTTGTCAGTACCATTACTATGTGGCACTCCGGCGTTGCGAGGACCAACATGGAGTGATGGCAAATCCGAACCCCTCTTCTGTGGAGCTGTAGACGCTGGACTGCTGGACACATGCTGACATCTCGGGATGCTCGCAGGCGAGAAGAGTCACAGTCGTGCAGTTCGCGGCACCACTCCAGGAATGGCATCCCTGGGCCGACTCGTGAGCCGACACGGTCAAGAGGAACTGACTCGAGCACACATGCATCCCACTCACACACACTCAGGCACACGCTCACATAGATATCGGCCAAAAGCCTCACCTCTATTACGACTAAGACCCCCCAGAGCTTCATGTCCGAGATTACTGCTGCACTCACCGCCAAAAGGCGGCATATCCATCCACCCCAGCACAGCTCCTCAGCACCGCCGGGACACCCCTTTTCTTGCCCTAAACCGCCCAGCACTCCTATCTAGACCTGCAGTTGCGCCGTCGTCCACTAGATGGATCACCCCGAGTATTCGCCGCCGTGCCAATTCGTGATACAAAAGCCGAGGTGAAGGGACAAATCGAGAGAAAAGCGTCAATCACAAGGCTGGAGAAACAGAAAGAAAGCCAAAAGAAAAAAATAGAAGGAAAAGGAAACGAAAAACAAAAAAAATTGCGTGCGTTGACGCAGTCCCGGTCTAACGTTTGCTACCCTGCGTACGCCCCCAGAGGTTTTCGGTACCCGTTCACTGACAAAAGAGAGGTTCACTCCGAGCATCTTTCTCGCCTGTTACATTAGAATTACGATCTGACTCGATCGGGCGCTGCCTTCCTTCCACTTGAGGTGCTCGGCTCGTTGTGAGATAGACATCCCAACACGTGTGCAGACCCCTAGTCGTTCAGTCCGAACATTCTCCTCAGCTTGCCAAACTTCTTCTTCTTCATTACAGACCCGCCCGCCTGGGACTGCTCGTCCAGGTCTGGGGTGACGTTCCCATTCAGCTGCTCCTGCTGCTGCAAATGATGGCTGTTGCTCGCGCCAAAGGTGTGGCTGATGCTACGACGCTTCATAAATGGTGGCTGCGGAGCGGAGTCTCCCGTGGCGGGACCACCAGAGGTGGCCGGTCGTGCGGTGGTATCGGGGAGGGGCCAGTTTGCCGGCTGCCTCTTTTGCAGGCGCGGCGATGAGTTGTTGACACGGAGCGCCGAGATCTCGCTGTTGCTCCGTTCGAGTTTCGTGCCTTGCCTAGCAGCACTTTCTCTCGGTTCCGGCCGCGATATTTTACCAGCACCATCCTTGTCTTTTCTTCGGCGGAGAACGGAGAAGAAGCTCCCCCGCCGAGTGTGCCCGGGCCGAGTCGCCGACTCGGTGCTGTTGACTGCTGGTGTTGTCGCAGACTCCATCAGTTCGCCGCGACCAGATCGTTTGCGTTGGAGACCACGACCCTCCGAGTTCGCCCTGACGAGCCTGCCGCTGGGCGTTCGTTGCGGTGGTGCCAGGTCCTCGTCGCTGCTGTCAGAAAGTTCCTCTGAGAACTCTGCCGCATCCTGTCTCTGACGAGTTGTCGGCAGGTTCATAGCAGCTGCAGCAGCCGAGCTCGAGGCGCCTCCGCCATTTCGTAGACTCTTCGGCATTTTGCCGGCGGCAGGTGGCGGCGCGGAAGGCTCGTCCTCGTCGCTCGAGTCAGCGAAGCGGCTACGGAAAGTGGACGGCCCTGCAGCGTCCTCGTCACTCGAGTCTCCATATCGGTTCTTGTTCTTCTTCTCCGCAACCTTCTTCCCCGATGATCGCCCAAAGGAGGGCATATGCATACGAGAAGAGCCTCTGTCGACCGACTCACTGCGCAACGTGGATCGCATGCTCATGCGATTGCCCATGGCCGTGGTTGGGGGTGGAGACGTAGTGTTCTGGCGCCCGACCGGCGATAGGGATCGAAGGCTGAATCGGGAGCTCTTATTTTCAACCGGCCTTTCAGGCGAGGCTGCCCTCATTGACCGACGGAAGCCAAAGCCCTGGGCTTGTTTTTGGGGTCGAGCCCGCTTAAAACTGCTTTCGCTTGAATCCGAACCTCGACGGCGAAGGCTGGGCTGTGTGGTGGCCAGAGCAGCAGCGGCGGCCGGAGAGTCGACTGATGACTGTCTCTTGTGATTCGGGCCTGCCTCCCGAGGCGTGGGAGCTTGCTGCAGACTGAGGGGACGTCCAGTCTTCCTGGCTGCCGGTTCGGGCTGGCTGATGACAGGTTGCGGGTTGCCATTCTGTCTCATAGACTTGCGCATGTTGCCATTACTTTGGGCCGTCTCCTGTGAAGAAGCCTTGCGGCTGTGCGCACCATTCGTCTCGGGCGGACCTGCGCGTAGGGTCCGACGCATGGTGGGCTCCGACACATTGGTCGCTGCGGGTTGTGAAGCTCTCATCGATTTCTTAAGCCTTGAGCCACCAACACCTGATCCCTGCTGTGACTCGGTGCCTCGCAGAGATTGGCGCATCGGGGGAACCCCAGCGTCATCCTGCGATGCGTATTTGGTTCCTGGCTTGATTTGGTAGTTGCGCTCGGCATCGCCGTGACGCTGTTGCACTGCCTCCTGTTCCGTGTCTTGCTCGGAGGGCTTGGACACCTGAGAGGCGCGCGAAGACCTCTTCTTCTTTGTCTTCTTGGGATGCGTAACTTGTTCTTCGTCGGCCTCGACACCAGCCTCTTCCTGAGCCTCGCGCTCGAGCTGCTTGCGTTTGTCGTTGGTCAAGCTCTTCCAATACAGTTTAGCCTTGTCCCAATCGTCTTGCGTTTCGAGAGGTTCAGTTGCCGGAGCGGAAGCGACGAAAAGATCAGATCTCTGAATGCTATCATCTTTCGATGCCTCCTTCGATGAGCCAATCAGTGCCTTTTCAAATAGTCTTTTCGAAACCTTTTGCGAAACGGGAGTTGTCAAGACAGCATCTAGCGATAAGAAGCCGTCGCCTTCAGCGTCTGATAAATCTTCGTAAGCATCGCTGTAGATACTGCTGCCAGATGATTCGGTTTCTTCGTTGATGGTGGAAACACCGGGAGCCCGGGCGGTAGGCGTGTTCGATGGAGAGGCCTCGAGTTCGTCGACGCTTGAGTCCGTGGAACTTGTTGGGATCTGGATAGGAGCAACAGCAGTCTTCGCTTCTGCCTCGCGCCCAGTGGGCACGGCGGCAGGCCTTGATACGTTATTGCTATCATTGTCGTCCTCTGGGAACCCACCAGGAACGTCAAAGTACCCTGCGCCTGCGCCACCCACGCTGGGTTCCTGGAGACCTGGGCTAGGTTCGATGATGGCGATGATAGGAACAGCGTCCTGTGATAATTCGCGACCCGTATCTACCTGTAGGTGCGTTGCGCCAGTACCACCCACGTTTATGCGTTCGGTATTCTCGACAAGAGTTTCCTCCTCCTTCGTCTCGTCCAGGGGGTTCAAAGCTGGTTCCGACGGAGCCTCTGCAATGGAGTCTAGGAACGTCTCCTGCGTAGGAGGCGACCCCTCGCCATCCTCGTCGTCGCTGCTGGAGGAGCTTGGGGAGTGATATCCGGTTCCTTCCAGAGAGGTGACAACAGGAGGCAGCGGTTCTCTGAACTTGGAGATGTTTGCCTCGTTCTTCGCCGCATTCTCTCGGGTCAGAATGGAGGCCAGATTGCCGTCGGTGGAGTGGCCAATGGGATCATCAATTTCCCCATCGTCGGGCGATGAAGGAAGAGCCGCTGGCGAGGCTGAGATGGCGGGCGAATGCTCAGACTCGACAGGCCGCACGAGCGGACGCTCCTCTTCAGTCTCTTTCGGCTTCTTGTCCCGAACGCTCCCGAAAGATGGCAGGGCGGGGCGAGGTTGCATGACTTCGTCAACGTCCAGAGCTACCGAGTCCTTTTTCTTGTTGCGGCCAATGTTGCTGTACCATGGTCGTCGTGCTGTTTGAGGGCTCGGCACGATAGGTGAATCTGCATGTTGCTCCTGGGCAGACTCGCCAATCACTTGCGTGCTGTGCTCGTCAAAGCTGACGCGTACGCTCTTCTTCCGATTGGAAGGCAGATCGTCCTGGTGGCTTGCGTAGTGCTCCAGGCCCAGATCCGAACCATCTTCTGACGGCGAGGCACCTCGCGATGGACTCGACGAGTTCTTCAGAGCCGACTTTCGGGGCGACACGGACCTCGCAGGAGGCTCGTGTTTGACTACAAGTTGGTCAGTTCGCAGCGCAAAGCGCGCATTCCGCACCGGGCTGTTTGAATGCTCTCGGAGGCTTCGCACGCTACCGTGCTGTTTGGGCGGTGCTGACGACACAACGTTGTCGGCAAAATTATCAACGGCCGTGCTGCTGGTCGAGAAGGATGGAGGAGACGAGTGGCGAGCCGTGTTTGCGGGCACAGCCTCAGCGCCGTAGGGTTCTGATTCAGGGTGAGCGGTAGCTCCATCAACAAGATCCTCCTCCTCGTCCTCTTCATCTTCTTCGGAAGACTCCTCGTCTTCAAGCTCGGCCCTGCCGCTGGGTGGCGCACTGTCCGTCTGATGAGCCTGGACTGGAGCAGCGGTGCCGTTGCTGACGTGACCAGTGCGATCGGCTGTGGTCGAAGCCTGCACGCGAGGAGGCTCCGGCGTTCGAGGGCCTGTCCCTGATGCCACGGCGGCCGCGACTGCGGCTGTCATGATCGGGGCCGGTTGCTCTGTTTGCGGGTGGCGCTGACGGGTCTTGGGTTCTGGACTCTCGGGCCGGACAAATCGTTGCGACTGAGGCTGGGTTCGGACGACGAGTTGGGGTTGGGCCTTGGTTTCAACTTCTGGTTGGATCTGTGCCTGTGCCTGTGGCTGTGAACGTGTCTGAACGTGCGATTCTTCACCTTCAACTGCAGTACCTCTGGCTCTCGCCACTGTTCCCTGCGCAAGGTGAGACCCGCTCCTTCCCAGCGGCAACTGCTGCTGCTGCTGCTTCTTTTTTCTCTTGACTGGCTTCTCGCTCGGCTCGATGTCGTACTCCCTCGCCAGCAAATCGGCCTTGGGCACCATCCGTCTCGAGTTGGGATCGTAGACCAACGACTGGTCGGAGGCGACGGACGAGTGGGTCGAGGTGACGGACTGGGCTCGATGGGGAGCAACATATCGCTGGCTGTGTGTCACTGAGGGCATTCTTTCGAAGATTGGCGAGGCGGGCGGTGAGCCGGCCTGCAAGGCTCTTGGACGAGAGAAATTGATAGAAGAAGTTGGGCTTACGGCTCCTGGTCGAGATTCAGAGGGCTGAGTTCGCGACAGCAACGCATCCGACTTTCTGACATTGACCGCTGGGCCCTCGGTGGCGGCGCCGAACCAAGACCCCGCTCCTCCTTGCTTTTTCTGGCTTGCGACTCGGAAGGGCTGAGTCTGTAAGCTGGTTGCTCTCTTGTGAGTGTTCCTACCGTTGTCGGATCGCATGTCTTCGGGGATGGCGGGCACGGGCGGCGGCGAGTCGTATGCGCCAGACGAGACGGGTCGATGTGGTGAGGGCGAGGGCGTGCGGAATGTGCGTTCCGTCATGGAGCTCTGGCTGGCGGTTCTGTGAAGGGCTCGTCGCGCGTCGTGTTGGCTGTTCTGTGAGGAGACGGATGCGCTCCGGCGTTGGGTGCGCTTGGTCTGGACCTCGCCGACATTGATCGGCGTCGTCGGCCTTGATCGCAACGCGGCGGCGGCGGCGGCAGAGGAGAGCGAGGCATCGGAGTTGTGGCGCCCAAAGACGGCAGCGGCGGCGGTGGCCGCGTTTGGGTTTGCGGTGGCGGCAGTCAGAGGCTACAGAAGGTCGCAACGGTCAGACTTGGGTCTTTTTATCGTTTTGTATTTGGACGGTGGCAGAGGTGTGAAGATGTGCAGCAGATGACGCCTCTCCAATTGGTAGCTTACCTGTGCTGGCTGCCGGTGCTTCTTCCTCATGCTGCCGAACATGATGGCGAGCTCGTCGAAGCTTTACTCCCAGGAGGGTTGGATGGTGGGCGCAGTCTCCAGCTTTGACGTTGTTTTACGAGGAACGTTAAATGGCAGCCTGCATTACTGCGGCGCTTTGTATGAACGTTGCGTGTGGTGTTCGGTTGGTGCGGCGGAAACGGTTCAGACTGATGAGCCGGACGCTGCGGCGGCGCGGGATCAAAGAATAACTAGAGAAGGGAAGGGGGAGAGAGGGAATGATGATGCTGATGTGGACGATGAATGATGCGGAGCGTCGGATGATGGATGAGGACTCTCCCCGTTTCTAGGGTAGGAAAAAGTGCTGGGGGGGGGAGGTGGTCTGCCTGATGCGATGCTTGGCTCTGGGGATTGGATGGTGGATTGGGGGATGGGGAACGCTGGTGGATTTTTACCATTCAGGGAAGGCAATGGCAAGCAAGCAAGGGCAGGCAAGGGCCGGGGGGTGAGGAGGAGAGGAAGGAAGCAAGACCGACCATCCGGCCGCGGAGAGCAGCGACGACCAAGCAGCATTAAGCAGCAGCAACCAGCGACCAGCAACCAGCAGGCTCAGAAAGGTGCAGCGTCGAGCTCCACTGATGACGACGGACGCGGTGGGAGGCTGCGCTAAGCGGCCTAAACAGGGAATTACCGGGGCTAGCCAGAGGCCAGGCAGACCAGGTAGCGCTGATCCACCTTATTCAGCGCGCGGTGGCTTTCCACTGATGGCTGCTGCTGCTGCCGCTGCTGCTGGCCCTAATCGACATCGCCGTAATGATGCGCTCCCGCGTCGATCACTCATGGGGAGCTCACCTCGCCCACCCTTCTCTCCCCTGTCGCATGCATGGTTACTCGGCTCTTTTGGTTCCCCAAGCAGAGTCTCATGGCCGTCCTGCATCTCCAGATTGCAACATGGACACACAAACATCACGAGCAGGCCTTCCACCAGAAGAACCCTTCAGCACCGAGTGTCCCACGCTCTGAACCCCTGCGACAGCTAGGTACCTAGGTAGATTCGTCAAGCACGCTGCCCCATTCTGCACAAGCTGCCGCTTTCAGACGACCAGCCGCCACACGACACGTTCACGTCTAGTCCTAGTCCAACAGATCTCGCCGCATCGGCGGATCCGACACATCCTGTGTACCCGCAAAGACCAACTGGTTGTCTCACAATATCAAGGCTCTCGTGCCTGGATCGACCACAACCCTCCCTCCCACTCTGTTCCCTTGTCTTGACTTTGGGATGGGGGACCACATCGTGCTCAGGTGCCGTGCTGCCCAGGCAACACAGCCAAAATAAAAGACAGCGAAGGGGAATCAAAGAAACACTAACCAGCAGTCGATACTCAACTCGACTTGCTGCCGACGCCAGGCCCAAAGACCTTGGCAGCTTGCTCCCTAGCCTGGGCCGTTCTAGGTAGATCCCAATCCCAATCCCACTCCCCCCCCCGAGCGCGGCTCCTCACGAGCCAGGTTCGGCCGTGCCTGTTCTTCATGCTCAGCCTCAATCAACAGCCTGCACCATCGGGGACCCGAGACAAGCTCGCCAGCTTCCTTGGCCAAGATTGACGCGGGCCTGGCTCGACCCGCTGCGTTCAGGAACGCGACTGTTCCGGCACTAACGCGAATCACATCGAGACCTCCTGGTGCATCGCGCGCCCCTTGGCGGTGGTTGCTGTGTCTGTTCTCTAACTCATTGTTCCCACCCCCGAAAAGCTGGGAGACACAGTCGAAGGAGTGGTGGGGCCGGCACGACGTCATACATGCAGCACAGGACAGATGCCTCTGTGCTGCTGGTGCCCTTGCTGCCCCCCAGTGCCTTGGACGTGCACCCACGCTATTTTTTTTCCGTCCTACACTCTAGGCCTGAAGCAAGGGCAAAGTGATACTGTCTAGAGTCGAGAGGAGACGACGTGCGGGATTCGTCGCGCATGAGGCCTCTCGCGAATCGCAATGCTTCTCGAGTCGCAGCGCATGGCGGGCGGTCAACTGAGCTTAGCTGATCACAAGTAGTGGCATGCCAGTTCACCACGAAACATTGCGTCTTGGTCTTGCAGGGTTGTGTCATGCGCTTGCTACCTAACCAAGCATGTGAAGTAGTCAGGCTTAGGTTGACGTGACCACTGAGGTGCTAACTCGAAACATGCCTTAGACAAGATCGAGGGCTTCCTCAAGCCCGAAGTCCCTGTCCACCACCCATCCATCTTAGCCTTGTCGCTGGTATGACACAGGACCCTGACGACAACCTCCCACCGATACTGGCCACTGTCTGCGTCAGGTCGTGCAACGCCTGGCAGGCTGCGGCCTAACGTTCATCGCCAGCACTCTTCTCTCTGCTCCCTCTCTGCCCCCTCCCCGTTCCACCCCAGACTCGACAGCCTTCAACACCGTGCGCGAAGCCTCGACATGCGTCGCAACGTTTCGCACAATACTGCCTCCTCTCTTGCAATCTTCAGTTGCCATCAGTCAGCGACGATGATCCCATGGGGTATAGCGAACCGCCCCGTTTTCCGGAAACTGCGGGACTGCAAACCAGCCGTCAAACTAAATCAGGCTTCATCATGGGACAAGACCACCGACTTGATGCGTGCTTTGGGGCGCATCTTGGGTCCATTGTCAAATCCAAAACTCAAACAGAACGCTGTGCGCGCAGAAATGCCAAAATAAAAACAAAAGTAGCCAAGTGGTCCAGATGCAGGCTTCCTGGGTATCACATTCGACGACACGCAGGAGGCTTCCTGTTCCTCCTCTCTAGGCAGGCACCCCTGCATGCCCTGCGCCGGCCACGCAGGACGCGCAGGGACATGCCAGGCGTTCGTCGTCGGGGTATTCGGGGTCTGGATCGTCCGAAAGTGTCATGGGCGGGTCATCGTGGGTGAAGGAGCGGCCGTCGTAGTCGGATTCGCCATTATGGTACCCTTCTTCATCCTCGTCCGTGCTATTGGTCTGCGAGCGCGTTCCGTCCGTATGCCCTCCGTCAACTCTGTGAGGCTGCTGTTGAGGCTCCGGCTGAGACGAGTCAGTGTTCTTGGCACCAGGCTTGCCACTGTTGGCCTTCTTGCCCTTGCGCCTCTTGGCCTTGGCCTTCTCGAGCAGCCGCTTTCTTTCTTGTTCCTGGCGGCGGGCTTTTTGATCCTTAATCTCGTACTGTCGGATGAGGGCGTAGGGAGGTTCGCCAAAAATCTGCTCGTATTCGCAGAACTCGCAAATCCACATGTCCTCAGGACGGGGCGGGTTGTGGTAGGCTTTTTCTCTGGCCTCACGGCGACGATGAGCAGCGGCCATCTTGAGGTCCCTTTCCGCGCGACGTCTAGATTTCGTCTTCTTGGCGGCGGCTGGTGCGCCCGCATTGCCTTGGACAGGCGCGCCCTGCTGGTTGGCGCCAGCGTTTGCCGCGGCCGTTTGGTTCCCATTGATGCGTGTTTGGTCCGGCTGGCCCC
>NW_009276921.1:1072951-1099518 GCF_000150675.1 Verticillium dahliae VdLs.17 | reverse complement strand
CACAAGGTCAGGCAGGATGAGAAAACCGTCCAGGCGGCAAGTCGGCGAGGGTAGCGGGCACAGGCGAAATAAAAGCACAACACAACATCAGGGTCCAGGGCCGGGTAAACTTACTGGAATTTGCGGCCCATTGAGGCTGCCGGATCTTGGGCCCTCGTCCCACCCAGCTGTTGGCTGCTTCAGAGACTGATAATGCTCGAAGCGGACTTCTGCCATTTCTTGAACGACCGAACCGCCCTCTTCCGGGACCAGAAATCCCCTGGTTGTTCGCCACAAATCCTGAAGATCCATAGTATGACGGCGACACGGGGCCGGACTGATCATTGTCGGTCACGGGCGAGCCAGCGGTAGCCGTGATTCCGAGGGCTGTGATGTCGGCAAGAGTATGCGTGCCATTCAATGTGTTGTCGCCAGCAGTGGGGATATTGCGTTTCTTCTTATTATTGGTGTTCTCGAACGAATCGTAACCGTCGACTGAAGAGGTTGTAGAGGGTGCCGGTTGGTGATTTGCGTGCTTCGACTGCCCAGATCTGTTCGACTGCGGGGTCGACCTACTCAAAATCTGGGGGTGTGATCGACGGACGACTTTGCTGCTGGCGAACCGCTTTACCTCCTCCTCGTCACTCTCGCCTGCTTCGTGGGTTGCAATGGGTGCGCCCTCATATCCAGGATCCCGAATGACTGTGTAGTTTCTTCCCACACTAGACGACCTCTCGTCCCGCACAATGCCCGGCAACAGAAACAAAGGACTCGAGTTTTGGCTCGCTGGAGGGTATTCGATCGTGTCCGCAACTTCGGGTGACAAACGCTCCCTGAGGCGTCGCTTGGGAAGTGGTCGCATGGGCCGCTGCTGGAAGAGAGAGGACAAGGCCTCGGGAGACATGCTTCTATCGTGTTCTGGACCTAAAGTGCCAGTGTCAGTAAGGGGTTCGGTTGGGACGCTTGAGGCTCATGAGGCGGCAGTGCAGATAGATCCAGTAACCCCGCTCGCGTTAGGCGGATGGTTCAAGTGAGCAGCGTTGCGACACCGTGGCCACCAGTTCGGCCAGTGGCCTACTGGAAGAGACTGGTCAAAGAGAAGCAGCCGTCCCGAATGCGCTCTTGGTGCCAACCAGCCCCAGTGCCCTCGCCAACTCTTCTAACAGACATGCCAAGCGAGCTATCAAGGTTGGGGGTAACGAGACAGAGAGTGTTGAGTAAGGTATAGACGACGTCGGCCGGGAAAGACGAGTCGTGGGTGTGAGGGGGAGAAGGGCAGAGGGAGTCATACCCATGGTGCCTCATCACGGGGTGAAGCAATCCGGAGTGGTACACGCCGGATTCCCTAAGGACAAGGGGCGACGACAGGCTAAGGTGGGGGGGGGGGGAAGAGGGCTTCAGGGGGTGACGTCAAAGTCGATGTCGATGATTTCCTGCCTCTCTACGTTTTGCTCACTGGCTGTCAGCATATGGTGTCGACATGTTGAGGATCCAATATCCAGCAGCGTCAGGCTGGATGTGGCCAGCCAGGTCAGGGCTGGGCCATTGCGGGACAGCTGGCCATGCATTGTGCGTACCTTGATCAGCTGGGCAGATTGGTTCCAGAGGGAGCCGGCAGCGGGGGAGGACGAGAAGAAACAGGAGGCCAGGCACACAAGCAGTAGCTAGCATTAGCGATAAAACACGTCTGCTATGAGGTTCGGGTAGGATGGTTGGCGGTAGCGTTCTGGCGGCGAAGGGTCAGACGGGTCAAGGTATGGATGGTACTGGATGATTGCTAATGACGGCCAGGGCCCAGGGCAATTGATGAAGTCGCCTGGTGTGTGATTAGGGGACCGCATTATCTAAGCTCCCGTTGTTCCAGGGTTCCCAGCCAGGGTTGGATCGAGTTGTGCCAGCCAGCTTTTGCCATGGCTGGAAAGGGGAAGGGCGGTCAAGTGACGGGAGTTCCTGAGCCTGCTGTTGCTGACCTGCTAGGCCCCTGTTGTTACCTAGGTACGGTAGGTACCTACTGACCTGACCTGCCAGGCCCTGCTGAGCTTGCGAGCACAAGGCCGGAGAGGCGCGGGGTGCCATGCTGCCACCGTGCGTCGGGTGTCAGCTCGAAGCTGTTGAACATGCGCCTGGTGGTATGGTTGGGGTTCTCGCACGGTGTCTTTTGTGCATCGGAGGGCGCGCCCGAACCAAGTATCCAGTACCTACAGCTCCGCAACATTGGTCATGGGAATAAAGTGTATCTACCTGACTTTCACCACTGATTTGTCCGCCAACTGTACTGTTCCCAGCTGCATAAAGACCCCCTCCACAGTCCGCAGTACCTCAGTACCTAAGGTACCTCAGTGGACCAGGGGGCATTTCCGCTCGCGCTGCGCTGCGCCTGGCGCCGCCGCACCAAGCAAACCAGCAGAGAGCGACTGACACCAGCACCTCTCGGCCTCGACTTTCTCTGCCACGAACCGATCCCATCCTGGCCCCGAACCAGTCCCTCCTCTGCTCCTCTGCTCCTCTGCTCCTCTGCTCCTCTCCTCCTCTCCTCCTCTTCCGCCTCCCTCTCGTCCTCTACGGCATGAATTCTTCCCTCGGCCACCTAGTATCGGACATGCGAACGCCCCAATCCCCTCTTACACCTTGTTGGAGCACCCACCTCGTCTCTGTCTCGTAGCTTGATCCCACAGCATTTCTTCCTGCTCTTCTTCCTCTGCTCCTCTTGCGACCACCACCCCACGAACCTCGACCGACCCTACCCACCTCTACGTCCCGCACCTCAACAGCCATTGCGTCGCCCGAGAATCCAATCTCATTTGCCCGAACAAACCAAGGGCCGAACTGCCTCGAAGAAGTCCTCGCCTTCTCTGCCCGCCCTTCCCCACTACCAACATACCTACCATTACGTCCCTGTTCGCC
This sequence comes from Verticillium dahliae VdLs.17, assembly GCF_000150675.1. Classification (NCBI taxonomy): domain Eukaryota; kingdom Fungi; phylum Ascomycota; class Sordariomycetes; order Glomerellales; family Plectosphaerellaceae; genus Verticillium; species Verticillium dahliae. Next base: position 1,096,635 of record NW_009276921.1, on the reverse strand, counting down.
CTGCGTCCTACTACTTGTTCCTGATTTCCCTCCCCCTCGAAACTTCGCCTGTTGTGTTTTCCTGCCATTTGCCTCAATGGCACCTCTCTCCCCCCGAAGATCTTCACGAGCCCGGGGCAACACCCTCACACAATCGACTCAGTCCTCCTCTGCCTCAAGCCTCTCCAGCCGAGCTGAGAGGAATACGAGATCGCTCATCAAGACGTCCTCCAACAAGTCCACCCCGACAAGCGCCTCGCTTTCTTCCGAACCCCTCGATGAACCAGAAGAGTCTGTCCTCCCCCGCCGACGAACACGAGCACAAGAAGAGATCCGCGACAAAATTCAAGTAGACCCGTACGAAATGGCCAACGACGGCGACGACATCCAAGAGGATGACGAGTCAGTCCGCTGCATCTGCGGCTTTGACGAATACCCAGGCCCTCCGCCCTTTGACGACGATGTCAAGAGCGGGAAAGAAAACCCAGAGGCCGATTTCTTCGCCAGCATTGAGTTGTCTGACGAGGTCTCCGGCCTCTTCGTCCAGTGCGACATTTGCAAAGTTTGGCAGCACGGCGCTTGCGTCGGCATCTTCACCGAGGAGAGCTCGCCCGACGAATACTTTTGCGAGAAGTGCAGGAAAGATCTGCACAAGATTCATATTGCATCCAACAGGTACGTTGCCAGGATCGCTTCGCTACCGCCCAAGAAGTTTTATTCTTCTTTACTCGGTCGCAACCACTGTTGCCATCCTCCACCTCGGCTAGGCCAGTCGCTGACAGCTAGCCTTCCAGCCAACGATATTCGAACTACCTTCCCCTCGGTCGACAGTCTCGGTCCTCGTCGCGCGCAACTTCGGTCGCCAAGGATGGCACCCGTTCTCCCAAAGACTCGTCGGCGAGAAGCGCTCGAGCGTCATCGGCAGCACAGGCAGCCAAACGGCGGTCGACCATGAACAGCCGCGACGCCGGCTACGACGAAGATGAGCAATTGCGACGTGCGATTGAAGCAAGCAAAGAGGAAGCACCTGACGGGCAACCCTCCGATCTTGTGCCCCGAAGACTCAAGCGCGGGCGCAGCAACAGCCAGGAGTATGTCCGATCTCTGCCTGACAGCGCCCCCCCATTGCTAACAAGAGAAGCAGCAACCAATTGAGCCTCAAGCGACAGCGTACCAGCTCTCCGTCGATGTCTCCTCCACCAGAGAGCAACTTTGCGATCGAAGATAATTCGGAAGATGACAGCACAGGCCGAAACGGGACATCAAAGAAATTGCGTGTCCTCGGGAATCCGAAAGAAAGAACAGAACGCGAGGAGCGAGACCGACAGCGTCTTGAAAGCGCAAATAAGAGAAAAGGCCGGGCCGACCGCAGACGTGCTGATGGGATCGGGGCGCCCACACTCGCAATAGAACGCGAGGGGCACTCGACGGCCGAGTCGGAGCCTGCCGAAGATACGGCGGCGGTGCCAGCTCCGGCACGACCTGTCGTCAAGCCAAATGTCGAACCACCTCCGCCGCCGCCCGTCGAGCCGACACCGTCAGCAGCCCCGACGCCAGACCCGACACCTGCGCCTCCAGCACCCACCGGCAGCACGCACAAGAAATCGAGTCGGAGCCATCAGAAGCGGGCCAAAGGCCGAAACCAGTACACCAAAGATCGCGACGACCCCGAGGCGTCGCCTGTCCGATCCATGTCGAGGGACACGGTCCGTCAAGAAGAAGCTGCGGTCGGAGGCGGGACAACCAAGGCCTCGGGAGTCGACAGTGCCAAACATACCGCCAGGAGCAAGGCCCATGTCCACAGCAAAGCCTCGCTCCCTGATATGAAGCGGCGCGTGGCAGCCTTTCTCGACTTTATCTCCAAGACCCAGATCGAGATGGCAGGCGAGTCGTCGTCCGGTTCCGGGAGCAGTCAAAACAACTCGGAACAGCATAGTCCCCGCGATACTGTCCCCAGCGCCGCCGAGACGCAGGCGAACGGGGTTTCTGAGAGCGAGTCCAAGGTGGCTCATCATGCGAATGGAGACTCGGCAGCGCCTGCCGGAGGACAGGACTTTAAGGAACTCAGCTGCGTGGAGATGATGGATGTTTTGACGCGCGATCTCGTCAAATGGCAAAACCAGTATGCGAACTAGATGCAGTCGCATGTTTTTGACTCCTGTGGTAGATGTCAAATTGGACAGAGGGGCGCAAACGGTGGATGTATGATATGACGATTGGGTTTGGCGGAGAACCCCTCCATGTGTATGGCACTGGCGCAACAGGCACGGCATTTACGGCGTTTTTTTTTCTTCTTCTTCTCTCTTCTTCCTACTTTTCCCATGTCATGACATCTTTGCGCTCCAGGAACAGACAGGCTTTGGCGTTTACTGTACGGCCTACGAAGACTGGGTCGGTCGGAGCTGGGGCTTGGTTCCGTATTTCGTATATACCCCCAATGTACGGGCTGGAGTATGGAACAGCCGCACTTGAGAAGGACGCGGATTATTTTTGTAGTCACAGTGGCTTGTTTTAATTGTCAAGAAGCAGTTGGTCTATTTTGTGGCATGATGGTCTCGTGAGTGTGCTGTGCAGTTGGCCTGCTACATCTGGGGGGGCAAGGGGGCTCCCGGGTTGGGGAGCATGCGGCACGGTCTGGTAGGGAGTAGAGGAGGGGGTATCATCTGGTCGCTGGATGAGGTGGAAGAGGGGAGAGAGAAATCAAGTGAAGAGAGAAACAAGGTGAAAAGTCAAAGGGCTTTTTGCTTGTTAATGGCCCTCTCCCGCCTCATCTCCTTCTCCCTCTTGCGGGCCTGGCTCAGACTCGTGGGCCCGCGGCCCTCGCGCGCCATCTCCTTGAGGCGGATGGCGTCGTCGTTGACGTCGTCGAGGATGAAGCGGCCGAGCTGGCCGGCGCGCCACTGCTTGACGGCCCAGTCGGCGGCGGCCTCGACGTTGGGCACGCCGCCGGCCTTGAGCTTGCCGGTGCGGCGGGCGACGCCGGCGAGAAAGTCGTTGACCTCGTTGGTGGGCGGGCTGTAGCGGGCGTAGAGGGCCGGGTCGAGGCGGTTCAGGCGGTAGAGGAGGTAGTCGGCGAGGATCTCCATCGGGATGCGGTCGTCCTTGACCGAGCCGGCGAGCGCCAGCTTGACCATGTCCTCGGCGTCGTCGACGTAGGGCATGAAGACGCCCGGCGTGTCGAGGACGAAGACGCCCTCGCCGAGGCTGCCGCCGTCGGCGCTGCTGGCGCTGCTGGCGCTGCTGGCGCTGCTGGCGCTGCTGGCGGCGTCACGGGCGAAGCTGCCGCCGCCCTCGAGGATGCGCACGGGACTCGACAGCTTGCGGGTGACGCCTGGCTGGGCGCCGGTGCGGGCGACCGAGGCCTTCTTGGCCATGCCGTGGGTGCGCAGGCGGTTGAGGAGGGTGCTCTTGCCGACGTTGGGCATGCCGACGACGAGGGCGCGCACGCCGGTCAGCGAGTCGACGGCGCGCGCGGCGTCGGCAACGTGGCGCAGGAGGGCCTTTGTGCTGCTCGGGTCGTCCTTGCGCCAGAAGACGACGCGGTGGCCGGCGACGGCGCTGTTGGCGGCGTTGTGGCCGGCGTGGTAGCGGCGGAGGTCGCGCTCGACCGAGTGCGGGCTGTCGGTGCCCAGGTCGCGGTGGGTGTAGACGATGATGCGGTTGCGGCCGGCGACGGCGCGGTCGAGGTGGGGGTTCCAGGACGTCAGGGGCACGCGGTAGTCTCGACACTCGAGAACAAGACCGATGCTCGAGAGGCGGTTTGTGATCTCGCGGAGACCGGCATGGTGGTGGCCCAGGTAGTAGGAGCGCGGAATGGATTCGGACAGGGGGAAGCGCAGGCGCGGGACGAAGGCGGCGGCGGCCGAGGCTGAGGCCATGGTGGAAGATGGCGGGTCTAGTGAAGATGTAGTGGTAGTGGTGCGACCTCGAGCGGCGCGTGAGGGTTTCGAGGTCACCTGGGGCAGGCTCGCATCGTATCAACTCGCATTGGCCGGTACCGATGGCTGATGATGGAGAGGGCGAGAATCTCGATGGACTGGATGGACTGGATGGACTGGATGGCAGTTGGGAGCTCTGCACAGCGAGTAAAACTGGAATGTCCGAAAAGAGCTTTGGCGTTCTGCGATAAGACACGCGATACGCTCGCCTCGCGACATCACGTGACTGTTCCTGTCTGAGGAGTGGCTGCGTGAGATGCACCAGTATTGCAGACGGTATGCGCTTTCAACAGATGAATTTGAGGCATGCCGGAACACGCAGAAGATGATTGATATTCTCTGCTGCCTGTTTCCAGTGCCAGCAAAGACCTTGGGTGACGGCGTGCTTCGCTGCGCGAGCCTCGATGACTACCATGGCCACATTCCGTAGGCGAAACACAAGATGGTGAGTGAGAAGTCTTTGACTGATGACAGAGAGGAGGCCGAGGATAGAGAGGAGGAAACATACGTGATAATGTCAAGCTGAGGCGATTGAATGAGAACGCCCGCCGTCGTCCCACAGCTTCTGCAGCGACGCGCTCGAGAGGCTCGGCATCAAGGACGTCAACGTGCCGCAGTGGGGAGACGCGCCGTTGACCATGGACGGGCGGCCGTTAGGGGATGTTGCGGGAGACGATGAGAACGTGCCTGTGTTCTGGGGCTGCGGCGTCACGCCGCAGGAGGCTGTCATGAGGGCTAATCTCGAGGGGACGGTCATGGCGCATGCGCCGGGGCATATGCTTGTGCTGGATTGTATGGAGGACCAAGTGCTCAAATAGGCGTGTCCACCATATCATATTTGGCTGTATCGCCCATGCGCAGTGTACGGACTGCTGTCACAGAACTACGGGCATTCTGGTGAATGGGAGGATACTGGATCGCCGCCAACTTTTGAGGACTGATTAGCCATTTCCATCACTGCTGCCATCAACGTAGAGATACGAAAGTCAGTAGATAGTCCCGAGCGCGCTTATTCATATTGAATATTTTGCAAAGGCGTACACATACTTGATCGTGCATTTCTAAATGGCTTATAATTCTTTTCATCAATGGATGCTCAAACTCCATAGACCAACTGTTCAAAGCACCAACTCGAAGGAATACAGCGCCGGCTACGATTTTCATGCCAAAAGCTGTGACGCCTAGCCCAAAGGAATAGCCTGAAGAGCGGCTGTTCCAAAACTTACATCGAAAATTTGTGTCACAAGTGTATAGGACGCCGATGACCGGTATGACAAGCTATCGGATACACACAAAGCCTCTCTCAACACAATCGTGGAGACACTCGCTCTGAGACTGGACTTCCTAAAATCACATTGAAACTATTCTTGGCAGAGACTTAAGGGAACAATCAAGTGAGCAATAATGAGTTGTTCTTTTCCAAGAGGTGCAAGGCGATGAGAAAGCAGGCAAAGTAGCGGACGCCAGAGTTCAACACGGACAGAAGGATGGCGTAGCCGGCAACAGCGAAGGTGTCGAGAAACAGCAGGATGCTGCCGCCAAGTCCGTACCTGTCGCCTAGCATGGCGGCCACGAAGAAGGAGATGCCGCCGAGGAGGTTCACTGGGACACTGAGATATTGGGCCTCGAGCCTCGAGAAGCCAAGTCCGTCGCAGAGGATAGAAGGGAGGGAGCTGCTGAAGCCATATAGAATGACGTCCTGGAAGAACTGAATGAGAGCTCTGGTGAGCATTAGCAGGCGCCCACGTCAAGTCGATCCAACGTCGAGTGAGAAGAACGCACCCTGTGCAGAGCCTCCAGTCCTGGAGAGCGGAGAAGACCTGCGACCACTCAAACGCCTCGGTGCCCATGTACTCCTGACGCTTCAGCTCGCGTCTTTCCATGGTGTCACGCTGCTCGGGTGTCCACCATTTGGCCGTGGCTGGGTGCTCGGGAAGTCCGAACCACGCCCATGGAACAACAGTGAGGGAGATGAGTCCCTCAATGATGTACAGCCAGCTCCACGACGGAATCCCACCGGCACTGCCGATCTTGGTAATTCCCGTGGCTACAAGCCCGCCAAACATGCCTGAGAAGGCCATTGCAGCGAACAGATAGGAGAACCGCAGACCTTGCTCATGACGATTATACACCATGGTGATGTACGAGCTGATACAAGGGAAGAAACCCGACTCGCAGACGCCCAGAAGGATGCGGCACGCCAGGAGCCCGCTGTAGCTCTTGATGAAGGCCGTGCCGATGGTGACGATGGACCAGGCGAAAGCCATGACAGCAATGGCGCGGTGCGTCTTCAACTTCTTCAGAGCCAGAACAAAAGGGACCATGAACGCAACATAGGTAGCGAAGAAGACGCTGACGGCAGTGCTGAATTGGGCGCCAGAGAGACCGAGCTCGTCTCGCATGCCAGCGATGTAGGCGTTGCCGATGTTGCTTCGGTCAGGTAGGCCATGAAGTAGAGTGCGCAGAAAAGAGGGGCAAACCGATAATCAAGACGCCGAAGGACGCGCTTTTCGAGGAGAGGGTCAACATAGATTTCGTTGGAAGGCTCTTCGCAGATTGGGCCTTCCTTTTCATGACCGTGGTTGGTCATGAGAGCGGACTTGGTCACCTCCAAGTTCGTGTTCTCGCTTGGCGGAACCGGCATAGTCTCAGAGACCCTTTCTGACGCCATGATTGGTTTGACAGCTGCGCAGTGACTGAAGTAGAGGTAGAGGATCGTGTCAGGAATGGGCTTCTGTTGAGCAGTGTGATCGACTGGGAGTTTGGTGACGGTGGAGTGAGATCGAACAAGACATCGAGTCAAAACCCATTGGGCGAGACGTGTTGTATTTATGGAAATCACTTTTCACCGGCATCCAAGATGTTGTCAAGAAGGAACTACGACCATCATTGCAACTCATACAACATAAGCACGGTTTGTTCCGGAGCTCTTGTCGTGTCACCCTGGCTTATCTGGGGGTGAACCCCGGACTCGGACAATGCGGGGCAGACTCGGCGGCTATCATGATTGATACACTATCAGACGAAGCTAGGGACTGTTACCGGCAATTTGGGACTGGACCATTGCTGCGCAGAAGTTAAGACTATCCGTTACAGTGCCGATGGCCCTAACTTGGGTGGCTGCGCTTTCCAGGAGGCTGATGTATCATGCACTGGCCTAACAAGGTGAAGGGGTATCCCAGGACTGGAGACGGACGTCCGCCTCCGTCTCAATCACCAGTGGAATGAGAGAGCTACATGACCCTAGCTATTGTCTGTCGCCTAGCTCCCTACAATTGGACGATAGAGCGAGTCAGACACGTACAAGCGTCCTTTGTAGTGAAGATTACTCGTGCGGGGTGTCGTTGTCCAGGCCGACCCTCTTCGTCGTATTTACATGGACTCCCGACTCCGTGGTCGGTTTGATAAACTCTTGTCAAGGTACCTCATCGGACCCGATTTCCGTCTGTCGCTCACCGTCACCCAAGTCATCTCTGTCCTCGTGGACTCTCGCATGAAGTCAGCAACTGCGAGAAGATGGATCCACAAGCAGTAGAATCGCGCCCTGTAACAGCTAGCATGATGTCTGAGTTGACCGGAATATCGTGAGATGCCCTCCATGTCGCTACCAACACTGCATTCTGATGATCACTTCCCTTGAGCCAATGCGACACGTTCCGAAATGCTGCAAGTGACGAATAGAGCACTGGCTAATAGTGCGGCGCGCTGTTCTGTAGATGTGAGCGTTGTCGAAAACGCAAAGTTGGTGACCTTCTGCAGCAGGTTAGCTTGAGCTAATAGAAGTGAAGATCAAACGTGACCGACATAATCCTTGCTCCCAGTGTCGAGCGGCTAAAGTAGACTGCTCATACCCTTCTGGAGGTGAAAGATCACGGTGAGCAAGCAAGAAGCGATGCTGATCACTCCCAGAGCGGGTTGCTCAACATATCCCATTGCTGACAGCTTCAAATGTAGTCCAGCTTCGAAGAAGCATGTTCAAGCCTTGGAGAGTCAGGTGAAGTCATTGGAATTGTTCATTCAAGATCTCGCCTCTGCCGATGATGCTACAAGGTCTCGACTTCTCGCCGGAATATCCTCATCATCGCCTCTATCATATCAACCGCACCCCCAACCTGCGAGCCAATCGCTCAGGGTAGACGATCATGTGCCATCAGCTGCATCAGGCTCTCCCTCAGAGCCCGGAGATCTCGTCCTTGCCAGAGCACGGGAGGGCCGAATGTGCAAGCTCGCGGCTGCGAGAAAGGCGTCTCAGTTCTACGGCGGCACCAGCTTGTTCATGCAACTCTCAGAGACGACACCCCCAAACCCTCAGCAACTTGAAGGGCCCTCTGAGAGTCCTGGAGAGCGTAGATTGGGTCCAGACACGGAAACTACACACAACGACAACATGGAGTATCAGGCATTCCCCTTTCAGCCCAAGGACGAAACTTGCCGTCAACTGATGGCAACGTTCTTCCAGACTGTCTACCAATATAACATGTGCGTCTACCGCGAATACTTCCTCCGAGATTATCATGCCGAAAGCGGGCCTTACTACTCCGATACGCTCATGTTCTCCATCTGTGCCGTCGGCGCCTCAATCTCCCAAGAGCCCACACTCAGGGCACTCTTGCCAGTCTTTCTCAAACGCGCCGGCGCCATGGTCTTCGAATCCCTCGAGCTGCCGGATCTCACAACTCTCCAGTCACTTATCATCTTGGGTCATCTGGAAATTGGACAGGGAAGGAGCTCCAAAGGCTGGCTGTTCTGCGGCATGGCGTTCCGCCTTACACATGAAATGGGCTTGCATTTGGATCCAGGAAACTGGACAAGCAGCAAGTCGGAATCGTCTGTCGACAGGGAGATCCTGCGGCGCGTCTACTGGGCGGTCTTCATTGTCGACAAGCAAATGAGCCTCTATTTCGGACGGCCGCCGGCGCTGTATCCTCACGAAGCCAACGTTCGAAACACGATTCGTATCCCGTATCCCCCTGAGTGGGAGAGCCTCCTCGACTCTTACATAGCCAAAAGCATCTCATCCACTGCCTTTGAAGACGGCCTCGCCACAGTCAGTTCATTCACACATCAGGCCGAATTGGCCAAGATCTTTCACGTGTTGATTGTCGACGTGTTTGAGAATTGACCGAGGCAGACGTGTGCCACCAAGGCCGCTGCGACAGCACAACAAGTTCATACTTCTTTGGTCAAATGGCTGGCCACGCTGCCTCAGAAGCTACATTGGAACCAGTGGACTGTCGGACAGGTCCCGCCCTATGTCTTGCATCTACACATGGTCTTCCACACAGGCATGATCATTCTTCATCGGCCGCCTCGCCAGCAACTCGACGATGCCGCCATCGCTGCAGGCGAGGGTGTCGAAGTTTGCTAGCAATCACTGGCAGCGATTCTTAGGCTTTTCAAAAGCTACTCACGGTACTACCGATTCGAGACTCTGCCGCTAGACTTTGTGCACACACTCTCCGCGGCAGCCGAAGTTGTCATGATGAAGAGGTTCTTAGAAAAGTCCACATGGGACGACAAAGACATCTCGAAGCCTCTGGCACAGATCCTGGATGTTATGGAGGCCGTCCAGAACGTCTATCCGTGCATGCGCGGCATACGCGACAGCATATCCGAGAATATCAGATCAGAGGGCGTGAACGAGGAAGCTCAGCAACATCAGTATGGAGTTCGAACTTGAGCTCATGGATCTCCTGCAATCTGCCGCGGCTCCGTTTCCCGGAGCTTGGGGGGCTGAAGATGCCGAAAGCGCGACAAGTGCTGATTTGGGGTTCTTGTTGACGGATGACTTTCTCAATCAGCACTATTCACGGGACAATACGGCATCTGAATGCAACGTCACACAATGGCGTCCCTTTTTGTTGTCTGCTGCCAAGAGCTGACTTGCTACCGAGGGCGGAATGTTGCCGCCGCTCAACGATTGCCACATCCTTACAACAGGTCAAGACTCGGCCTCCTTCTCACGGCCAGGCATCATTAAAGAGTACCACAGCAAGAACAACAGAGAAGCTCGGCTCGATCACGATCCTGACTCTCTTGAACGGAACCTACATTGCAGATTTCATGAAGAGCATTATCGATGCCTGCGTACACAGTAGGCAGATAGGTAGCTCATCAAGTTCTATCATGCCCTGCCAAGGAGGTAAAGTGAGAGTGGGACCAGGCCACCACGAAAGGGTCAAGACGGAAGGTGAAGACGGAAGGTCAAGACGGCTCGGTCAGGAGCCGAACGGACACGGAAGTCCGACACTGCAGGCCTCGACGCCCTGATCTATCCTACCAAGCTAGAGGAGGAAGAGAACCTTACTGGGACGATCCGAGTCATGAGATGGACATGTGTAGGGTCAGGTGCGAGGATGCGAATCTCCATCTCGATAGACCCCATAAGGAGAGTGGGGCTGAAGTCAAGAAGTTGGGGACACTGTGGTTGAGTGAGGGTGTGAGGCGATGGAGGACTCCATGTAGCTATCTACCATGCGCTAACAGCTCCCGTGGTGCCTTCACAAAAGGAGAGACTATCATCGAGAAGCTCGCCCATGCTTCTTTTGAAGTGCACTGCACCGATGTCCAAGGTACATCCACCTTTCTGTCATTGCCATGTCGACCTGAATACCCTCTGGAGTTGAGTTATCCAGTCAAACAATTCTTGCCAATAAGAACATGCTCAAGAAAGCGGTCTCCACCGACCAAGCGCCGAAACCTTGCCCCGTATACAACCAAGGTACCATCGCCAGCGGGTTCGTCTCCTGTTCTGGCAAGCTTCCAAAGGACCTAGACGGGAACATTGTCGAGGAAACTGTCCAGGACCGCACTGTGAGTTGACACGTGAGCGTCGTCGAACCTCTATTCTCCAGAGAGCCACGTTACCTGTTTGAGTTGGTCTAAGTCAGGCGATCAGAGCATTGGACAACAAGTGCGTCGTGATTCCAGTTCCCAAACCACGATTTGACTCCCTTTTCAGAGATTCTTCTCTTTTCAGAGATTCTTCTCTTTTCAGAGATTCTTCTCTTTTCAGAGATTCTTCTCTAGCCAGTAGAAGATATCGGTATATCCCTGTCGCTTCTTGACCGAGCACATGAATAGCTTGACGGCGCGGTTGGCGCAAGGCCCTTCAGGGCCGAGACCGAGTTCGTGGTAAAGCTCCGCCTCACTCACAGCCAGGGGACGGTCCATCTTGTTCCCAAGGATGGCAAAGGGCGTATTCCTGAGCTCTTTGATGGCCAGAAGGGCCTCCAGTTCGGCCCGGGCCTCTGGGAAACGCGCCCAGTCGGTAGCGTCCACGAGGAAGAAGACGGCGTTGGCATCGACAAAGTAATCCTGCCAGAGGCGACGGGCGCCCTGATGGCCGCCGAGGTCAAATGTGTCAAATACGACGTTTCCGACCTTGATCTGCTCGTTGTTTGGGTGCATGGTCGGCGCCAAGGCTACGCGTCTGTTCTCGGCGATCTGACCAAGCAGGGTAGTCTTGCCGGCGTTGGCGAGGCCGAGGAAGAGGACCTTGCCCTGCTTCTCGAAGAAGCCGAAACTTTGGACAAAGTTGATGACACTGTCGATGAACCACATGGTAGCGAACTCTCTGCAGTCGTGTTATTGGAAGAGGGATGATGATGTGTTTCTGAAGAACTGTGAAGGGTAGGTACAAGCTGGGATGGATGACTGTGCTCTGCGTGCATCGACATGTCTTGAAGGAGACCGCTGTGTATTTATATCGTGCCAGAATTTTCGAAGCTGACTATCTCCGATTTCCTTTGAGAGTATGGGGTCTATGAGAAAGTGTACTGGATTTGGTGGATGGCATCAGAGTCATCCTGGTGTCTGTAAGTCGGCGGGGCGGCGGTGGCACCGGTATGGTCAGGCGCGCAATGAACAATTTGAAAGTCTATTCACGGTGATCAAGTCGTTGCGAGAAGTTTTCTATTTCATTGCGGCGGGCGGTTTGACTTCCTTTGCATTTGCAGAGTGGCAAGTCCATGTTGCTGCCAATGGAGGGGATTGATGGCCAGTGAGTGAAGTGAGGGTCAGAAGGCAACGCCGTCACCGTTCCCTACAACACGGCTCCTGCCATCCACAGAACTACCACCTGGTCGAACGGACACAGTTCTGTGTTCTTGGAAATATTGCATCGTGTCATCGAGTAGGCACCTGGAAGTAACATTCCCAGGACGGGTACCTGAGGGCCAACATTTAGCAGCATCTGTGGTGGTGATTTCGAGGCCTGGGCTGATCAGCCCTCTCCCTAGCCACTGCAGCTTGGCAGGCACAAGTCCCGACGAGTGCCGCGTTCCAAATTTAGCCCCCATGGATGTGTATTGTGCAATACCTACCTACCTACCTAGACAAGGTACCTACCTACCGAGGCAAGGTACCTACCTACCTAGGCAAGGTAGGTAAGGCCTAACTCGCCCAGTGCCTCGGGTTGTAGACCGTCGATTGCCTTTCTCAGTCCCCAGCTAAAGTGTCGACTAACAAGGGCGACGCAATAGTGGACATGGTTCCCAGGAGCGTGACGTCACAGCTGGCAACCTGACCAATGAAAGGCCCCGATCAATGAAAGGCTCCGACCAATGAAAGGCCGCGGATTGGCCACATGGCGTATCGTACTTTCCTCAGAAAAATTCACTACCTGCCTAGGCAAGTCCTACCCAATTGGTAGGCGGTGGTCCACGTACAGGAGGAGGGCAGGAACGACTACCTCAGTCTCAGGTTGTCACTGCAGCGAGCGCCGCCAAGAACTGGGTCGCTTTTCCCAACTTTCAAATTCATGTCATGATAATACCTCAGCTGCCCTCATCGCCAACCTCGCCACAGGCTGCGTGACAGGTGAAGCAGACGCAACGCAAACATCGGCACCATGGGCCACAATGCGGGCCGGCAGCCGCCGCCATCGAACGGCCAACAGGATGAAGATGACATTGCTCTGGCGGTGACACAATCCCACGAGGCTACCCGTCCCGGCCCCGGCGAAAAGGAGACACACAGCCAGCCAGGCCGTGCAACACGGCACGGCGATAACGATGACTTGCCTCACGACGTCCCTCGAGCAGGCAAGAAAAAGGATCACGCGTACTTTGGGAAGCACGGCAAACTGAGGCCGTTTCGCCTGCTCACGGTCGACTTTCACAACATCCGCGGCCGCTACTTCTCTGACTGGACCGTCTTCAACCAGCTCGTGCTGGCGAGTACTGTCTATGTCTTCTTCACCAACCTGCTCCCAGGCATCACCTTTGCCGGCGACCTCTATGTCTTGACCGGTGAATCATGGGGAACCATCGAAGTCGTTTTCAGTACTGGTCTCTGCGGCATCATCTTTGCTCTGTAAGTACCCTCTGCTGCGTGCCGTCAACCCACCCAGCAAACGTATCCTCGGAACCCCTCCTGACCCTTGGCAGCTTCTCGGGCCAGCCCTTGACCATCCTCGGTGTGACTGGACCCTTTACCGTTCTCGCCGAGAACATCTACAAACTCTGTGAGCAGAATTTCGGGGTCCCCTTTCTCCCCGTCATGGCCTGGTCGCTCATCCATGCCGGCTGGATGCACTACCTCCTCGCCATATTCAACGCACACGACTGGACCATGCAGTATGTCACTGACTTTAGCGCCGACATTTTCTCCCTGCTCAACAGTGTCATTTACTTCCACAAGGCTGTCCGCGAGCTGCAGCGCACCAAGAAGATTGTGTCCATCGCCGCATTCCTCTACGCCATCATTGGCTGCGCCGGTACCTGCCTCCTCGCCATCCTGCTGTCGACCGCCAATTCGTGGCAGCCCCTTTTCCACAGGTACATCCGCATGGGACTGGCCGAGTACGCCGCCGCCATCTCCATCATCTTCTTCATCGGCATGCCCTACGTCGGTGACCTCGCCACCCTCGACCACAACCGGCTGATGGTCCAGAAGAACCTTCGGCCCTCGTCCCCCGAGAGGACCCAGTTCTTCGTCGAATTCTGGAAGGTGCCCATCGAGTGGGTGTTCATCTCCATCATCCCGGGCTTCATCATCACCGTCCTCTTCTACTTTGATCACGAGATTAGCAGCATCATCTGCACAGCCAAGCGGTACGGCGTGCAGAAGCCTGGGGGCTACGCCTGGGACATTGCCCTCCTTGGCACGACAACGATCCTCTGCGGTATTCTGGGCATCCCCCCGGCCAACGGCCTGCTTCCTCAGGCCCCGCTCCACTCGGAGTCGCTCATGCACAGCGTCATCGAAGACCCCGGCGCCCTCACAGACCCCGAGCCGGGCGAGCCGCCCCCAAAGCCTGTCACGCGCGTCTACGAGCAGCGCTATTCGCACCTCATCCAGGCTGTCGGCATCCTCATCTTTGTCACGCCGCCGTTTCAGCACGTCCTCGGCTTGACGCCCACCTCAGTCCTCGCCGGTCTATTCCTCTTCATGGGTTACCAGTCGCTGTCTGTCAACCCGATTCTCAGCCGCATCGGCTACCTGGTGACCGCGCCCGCCGACCTCCCCGAGCTGCCTTCAGGTGCCTCGTGGCTCGGCGTCCACAGTTACACCATTACCCAGCTCGTCCTCACTGGCATCGTCTTTGGCGTCACTCTGACCGTCGCCGCGCCTGGGTTCCCCATCATCATCATTGTCCTGGTGCCCATACGTCTGCATCTCATGAACAAAGTCTGGAGCCGCGAGACGCTCCGCTACGTGGATGGCTGGGCGACGCGCGAAGGCAAGCCTGAGGATAACGAGGACGACCGGCGGACGGATGGCATGATGGGCGGCAAGACGGGGGCTGTTGACGAAGAAAAGGGGGCGAGGGTCATATAGGGACATGTGCAGAAGTGCAATCTATACTCAACACTATGAAAACAAGACTTGATCAATTGTGAGAGGCACTCTATTGGGTTTGGCCGAACAGCATGTCTTGGAACACAAATCGTGAGTCAGGGAAGAGATGTCACAGCTGCGTCCTGACTAGCGTGCCGAGAAAGCCGATCCCCTCTTTCCCCGCGATTGACCCCAGGGACCAGCTAAAGACATCAACCCCCGCCGCCGATGGGATATACGGTCGCTCTGCGGATGTGGATAGCCGACCGGATCTTGAGAAACAGCCACAAGTCTCAGCGTCGGCCCCAGACCTCGAACGACCTCCTCGGTCCTTTGAAGTCAGGATTGGTCGCCTTTGCAGCCTGCCACGACCAGACCTTGTCACCACTTGACCCCCGCACCGCAGCCAACAGCCAACAGCCCTCTCCTACTTCTCATCTCCGAAGCCCCATCGCTTTGAGAAATCCACACATAGCCCCTCGCCCAAGCTCACCATCATGGCCCTCAGCGTCGCCGGCAAGTACGCCGTCATCACGGGCGCCGGCTCGGGCATCAACCTCGCCTTCGCAAAGCAGCTTCTCGAGCGCGGCTGCTCGGTCCTCATCGGCGACCTCGCGCTGCGGCCCGAGGCCGAGGCGCTCCTGGCGCAGTACCCCAAGGGACGTGACGGCGGCGGCGGCGGCGGCGGCAGCGGCCAGCCGCATGCGCTGTTCCAGGCGACCAACGTCGCGTCGTGGCCGCAGCTGACGCGCCTCTGGCAGCGCGCCCTCGAGGCGTTCCCGCAGGTCGACATTGTATGTCCCGGGGCCGGCCTCTTCGAGCCGACGCGCAGCGCCTTCTGGCACCCGCCGCGCACGGCGACGAACCCGGACTCGCCGAGCACGGACGCGGCCGACGCGGACCCCGGCACGTACGCCGTGCTCGACGTCAACCTGACGCACCCGATCCGGTTGTCGCAGCTGGCCGTGGGCCACTGGACGCAGGCGCGGCGGCCGGGGTGCCTCGTACACGTGAGCAGCATCGC
The DNA here is from genome assembly GCF_000150675.1 of Verticillium dahliae VdLs.17. NCBI lineage: Eukaryota > Fungi > Ascomycota > Sordariomycetes > Glomerellales > Plectosphaerellaceae > Verticillium > Verticillium dahliae. The sequence goes on along the minus strand of NW_009276921.1, from coordinate 1,080,912 downwards.
GGGCCACGCCGTCGGGCTGGGCTCACCGCTCTACTTTGCCAGCAAGCACGGGCTGCACGCCTTTGTGCGCAGCCTCGGCTCGCTGCGCGAGCATCTCGGCATCCGCGTCGGGGCCGTGGCGCCGGGGGCCGTCATGACGCCCATGTGGCTCGAGGACCCGGACAAGCGGGCCATTCTCGACGCCGACGCCGGCGCCGCCGACATATTCATCCACCCGGACGAGATTGCAAGGGGCATGATGGCGCTGTGTGAGGACCCGGCGTACGGCGACGGGACCATCCTCGAGGTCACCAAAGGGTCGACGCGCGTGGTGCCGCTGTATCATGCCGAGCCGCCCAGCGGAGTCGGGAGCATGGTGCCTGGGTACCAAAAGGCGGCAGACGAGCTGGTCACGTATGTGAAGGGGGGCGTCAAGGTGTGACGAGGTGCTTGATGTGGTGAAGCCTTTCTGTTCGTCAAGGTCAGCTTGTTCTTTTCTCGGCGTGAGCAAGTAGATCATGTCGATCCCATAACCGGGGCTTGGAGACTGCAGATTCCTCTGGAGATCCGCCCACATGTCACAATGTAGTTACCCTTCGTAGCATTTCATGATGCGTGATGCTGTCGATCCCAGAATCAAAGATTGATGCACAATGGGCAGATGCAAGTCAGAATCGTCATGGGCCATGGCGGTGACACAACATGATGCATCATAGACAATTCCATAAAGAAACTGGTATGGCGCAACGGTTGGGCCATGTCCCTCGCCAATCCCACTCTCACGTCAGTCACCAGCAGACGCCAGTCAATCCCACCAGCCGCTAAGGAAGTCCAGCCTTTGGGCGGCTCCTTGGTCCCAGCAAGATGAATGGCAACATGGACACCAACGAAGCTTGACCGAGAGATCGACATGCTGATCTGCAGACTGTCAGGACACCGCCTTTGCACCTGCAGTAAGCAGAAGGCGCAGGAGGTGCGCCTCATGGTCCGCGTATGAAAGTGCAATAGGAGAGCGCATCAGAGCCGCCTTCGAGGCCCCCCAACGTTCTTGGATCCGGGACCAGAACCAAGAACGAGAAACGCATCTGCGTCTGGACGACGAATGGGCCGGCGCCACCTGTCTCGTCTCAGAAAAGCTCACCCGCCGTCTCGGGAGGGATTTTGGCCCCGCGTCGGCTGCCGTCAGCAGCGGAATCTGTGAGTTCAACCACTGTCTGCGGGCGCGGACGCGGGCGCGCATCGCTTGCGAGTGGCCTGGGCTCGCCTGGCCGCTGACGTGGGACGACACGCACTGGGGGTCGCGGCTGTCGTCCAGATGCCGTCGCATCCCTCCCTTCCTTTTGCGGCGGGCCAGCTGTTGTGACGACGTTGGCTCATCTGGGGGAGATACGCTGGTGAGTGAGAAGGAAGGCAGGGGAGTCCAGGCCGTGGAGTGTCGATAGACGAAGACACGAAAGCAACACTCGTTGATGACGAGGCGGAGTCCTAGCGACGTTGCAGTGAAGGGGTCCAACTCTCCCAGGCGGCCCATGCCACTGGTATGACAGGGGACGAGGGGTACATACGAATAGCAGGGCAGTCGTCAGTTCGGCGTGTGACTGTGAAGAGTATCGGCCAGACGGCGATGCTGAACCCGTTGAGTCGACTGGTCGGCGTCCAATGGATTGCGTCGCCGTTCAGTGGTCTCCGTAGGTAGTGACGGACGTTCGGCGTTCATCGCTAACTCCACGGAAGTTCACAGCGTGGTAGGCGAGGTGGGGATTGTGGTCGGAATGTGAATGCCGTGGACAGTAATGTCCATCCTATCCCCGGGGTTGGGTGAGATGGGGATGGGAGGTTCACGCAAACGCCGAGCACCGACGCGCGCGCGAGGGGCAGGCGCGACAGTAGCATCCACCCCTCATGCCGTTTTACTGGTACCTCCTTCCTTCCACCCTTCACCCCTTGCGCCTAAAGGTAGTTGTTCACCGGCTCATTCCTTCCCGTTCATCGTCAGCGACCATATTTGGGTCAGCAGAACGGAGGAAGGAACCACCTCACCTAGTGCGCAGAGGAGGAGCAAGTTGTTAGCCAAGGGAGGTACAGCCCCACCCAGTGCCTTCGAAACGGTTGCCGCAGCCGTTGGCTGTTTCCTGTCATGTCTCGATCGGATGCGAGTCCGCCACTAAGTGGGAGACGGCGCCTGTTGTCAGACCCCGTCAGAAGTCCCCCTTCATCAGCCGCGGCGCAGAGAGGATTGAGGCCGGCCAAACACTCATCCTCCAGCCTCAAAGCTTACGACCCTTTCTTCGGCACTGCAGTGTGGGCAGCATGCGTGGCGCCTGTGGGGTTGGTTTTGACGCATAAGCACGCCGCCTGGGTTGGGTTGGGTTGGGTTGGCATTGGTCGCTGCGAGGAGGGGTCTTTGGTCAATGTCAATTACTACCAACTACCTTATACTCTCGCCTTCTCGCAATTAGTTGCATGCGGAACCAAACCATGCTTTGCTGCCTGCGGCGGAGTTATTACTCATCATCAGCCTTGAAGGGGGGCGGGGGGGAGTTGGGGTTGGGGGTTGCGTGAGAGGCCAGGTGGGTTACTGTTCGAGATGTCGGGTGGGTTCAGAGCTGACCTGGGGTGGGTTCAGGTGGGTTGGGCCCTGGAGCTATGCCACGAGCTTTGTTCGGAGCTTCCTCAGCCTGAGCTTGTTTGAAGCTCCTCAGCTTGAGCTTGTCTACATGTGTGGCTTGCATGGTCACCGTATGCGGTCGAGCGGCTGGAAGGACCGAAATTCTGTTCATCGCCCGAGAGCGCATCTCTTTCTTTCGTGTTAGCATTAGCACAGAAGCTGAGCTCGCGCGAGAGAGAGAGGGGGGTAATTCTCAGCCTGTCCATCGTTTGCAAGTCCAAGATTGCCGCGACCGTTCATCGCAACCTTGCGGCGGCCAACCACCAGCCACCCATCATGTGTGGGCGAGACTAAGTAGAGTATAGTGGCGGACAACGCCCAGACGAAAGCTTCTCTCGGGTCGAACTCTCTCCCTGCCTTGCCCTATCACCAAGCAGAATCCATTGCGCGCCGGCCGCGGTCTCGAAAATGGGATGAAAGGACAGATGAGTCCATCCAAGTCGATGGATGTAGTTCCGTAAGGGCGCAGGCGCCAAGCGCATGTTGAGCATGTAGGATGCGGTCGGTCACCATGAAGTCTCTTCATGTACCTTTTCTCCCCTCCCCCCCCCCTTCTCTCTCTTGGCTCTTCCCGTCTTGGCTGGCCATCTCCTCACCCACCCCCCTTCCTGCTGAACTCACATCATGTCACCCAACCCCAGACGGTGCCAGGGCGACTGCCCAAGACGAACCAAGTCCACACACGGGCACGGGCGAATGCGAATGCGTGCGCCGAGCTTCCAAAGCTTCACGGAGTGGGTAGCGCATGGCCAAGGCAGGGCCGTGTGAGGAGAAGAACCCACCAGGCCGCAACCAAACCTCTTTACGCCGTCCCCCATTGCCCCCCCCTTATCCCATTCCTCAGGCGCACCTCGTTTCCAAATCGTCAAGGTCGATCCAATGGGACGATCCGTCCACGTGTACCCCACCTGCAAGGAAGACGCCAGGTGCGGCGCATCGCATGTGGTGGTCCTGAATGGGCTTTCCGCAAGTATGACACGGCACGCGTAGGGCGGCTGAAGGGGGTGGTTTTCGGGGTGGCGTCGTCGTAGGCAATTCAATCCAGCACAACATGTAGGCATGTCGTAGGCAGGCATGTTGTAGGCAGGCACAGGCACAAGAACTGGCATGGGCGTCGTCGGCGGGGGCGCGATAGCTACGACGGAAAGTAAGCTACGACGGAAAGTACGAGGAAAACGAAAAGACGCGGCCAAATGAAGAAAGCGAAAAGGCGCCACGCATACAGTCCACACAGACACATCCCTGTCTCCAAGATACGCGTACTTGTAACCCACGCTCCCTCTCCCTCCAGACCTTGACCCCCATCCACCGCTGAGAGGAGCTGTCCCTGAAGGCACCCAGGGAGTAAGAAAGGTGCCATTGTGTGAAAGCGTACAGTAAGGTTCAGTCAGCGTATGTTTGATGCGCATGTGCACGCACGCCTGGCCCTCCCCCCAGGATTCCAGGGCGAAGGCGAAGCAAAGGGATTAGCGAGCTGTCCAATCGCTGCGATTCCAACCCGAGGTCAGGGGGGTGGACTTGGGTGCCAAGTACATAGTATGACGGCGAAGTAAGGACAGAGCAGCAGAGAGCAGTGCGGAGTTGAAAGCCGAACGCGCGGGTTGGAGGCACACCAGGAGTCGGAGATCCTGAGGAGGGTTGGGAGGGGGGTTCAGGGGAGTGTCGAGTGTTTCGACATGGCAAAACGGCAGCGCCAGCACGATGCACTGCAGTGATCTATTCACCATGGTTCATGGGAAAGGAAGAAAGAAAGAAGGGGAGGGGGGGAGAGACAGCAGCTTTCTCGGAGAATGGAGCCCTTCGGGGCGGAGGGCACAGCATCAAAGTCCGAATGCGAGCAAAGGGCCCTCCAAAAGGTGAGAGAGCACTGTCGCGGGGAAGGGAAGATACCTACATGTATATGCGGGCGCCGTAAAACCCGTGCCGCGAGGCCAGCCCTGGGATGGATTCTTCCTCTGGGCACCTACATGTATTCACCTAGAAAGGGTCCCTGTGCGCGCCATGCAGATGTCTTGGAAGCAATACCGTGTACGACTCATTAGTGAGGAAAAGGCTAATGTTAATCAAGGTTAATGACGCCCATCCCAGCGTGGCATGGCCGTGACCTTGGCTCACCTTATCCCCCCCATGCTCTGTTTCCTACTGCAACCAAGGGATACAGTAGAGATAGCGTGACAGGACTCGGCGACGCATCGTTCGAAACACAGCCACGGTGAACGCGTCGTCTCTCATCTCCCACGAGACATGATGGGCGAAGAAGAAGAAGAATAAGGTAGACCCCCAGCACCCAGATGCCATCACGCCAGAAGCAGAAGCAGGTGGGGTCCGCTTCATCAAAATGCATCCAAGGGACCAACCCAAACAGCGTCAGAAGATGTGGGGTTCAGCACCCACGCACGCACGCGCCCAGCACAGACCAAGACATGGCCAGAACAGGCCACAGGACACGGGCAGCGGACAGTCTAAGGCCCCGAACCTCCGATTCCGAACCCGCTCAGCGCCCCATCTTCCTCCGTGTGTGTACCGGTCTGTCTGAGGTAGGTACGTCGGTGTGCAGGAAAGAGAGAAGGAAGAAAAAAAAAACCTCCCCTCCCCCCACAGATACTCCTCTACCTCTAGTCTCTACGCTGAAGTCTCTGGCGTTCCGCGGAACGCGTTCCATCCATGCATGATGACCCATCACAGGGATTAGAGAAGCGAACGAGATGACCTCGAGCCCAAGAGAAGACGCCATGGAAAACCGCCGTGGACTTTTTTTTTCACTGCCGTAAGCACCAGCCAGATTGAGGCAGCAATCAATCAGGCACCCTTCAGACCAGGGAACACACTAAAATGCCCCTAACCACCACCACACCCCCCCCTTGGCCTTCTTGACACTTGCGCACACTCACCTCACACACACACACACACACACCCCTCCCCGGCAGTTTCCCAGTGCTTCGGTCCCCTTCCCGCAACTGCGCGCCCTGCCCTGCCCTGCCCATCCCATCGCACAAGGCAGAAAAGTCGGGATCGATCATGATCGCTGGTCCCCATAAGTCCGCACCCAAGCTAAGGTACTAGGTGCCTTACCCATCCACCTACAGGTACAAGTACATGGCGCAAGCCACCTGGACCCTCCCTGCTCCACCCCATCTCTCTCACGCCTCGCGAACAGTGAACCCGGCCACGGCACCCCCCGAGACGACCTTGCATAAACTTATGCTCAGCGCTCACCCTCGTTGCGCCTGCCTGGCATCGTCCGTTCGGGGTCGTGGGTGCGCCAGCGGGCCCGTTGCCTGTTCTTCGGACCCCGTCTGTGTCCCATTCCATTTTCCGTCGGCCATGTCCACGGACTGGACGCCAGCCCGAGTGATGATTTTTTTCTGGGAACCTCTCAATGCCCATCATTTTCTCTCTGTCAAGTAGGCCAGACCAGAAAGATTGTGAAAACAAGAAAAATAAGCTGGGGAAGCGGAGATGCTTCCGCATATTCACCTCTGGCTATCTAAGCGAGTAACGTCTTCGTCCATCCTGTCTTACTGCGTCATGGCCTGTTCTAGCAACGTGATGGCCAGGGGGGGGGGGACGCTGACAATCCCCCTCGCTCGCTCGCTTACTCGCTTCAGAATCCGAAGCCTGCATCCCTCTCTGTACATGGTATCTGGGCGCGTCCTGGCGAACGCGAGTAGAGCCGAGCCTGTCGCTTTTTTCAAAATCCCATCCGCCCCTCCATCATGTCACCAACTACCTACCCAGTTGCAATTGCCGCCCCGGTTCCCCAGCCACCCGCCCCGACCACCAGCCCCCGTCCCTCCATGTCATGGTGCTGCATCGCATTCGTGATTCTTTGCAGTGTTGGGGACCGAATGCGCTCTTCTCCCCATTATCTGATCTCGCCCCTCGCCCCTCGCCAGTGTCAGGCGAGGGGTCCCTTTTCTCTGCCTGCAGATCGATGCTGTGGCTTGCTGGCCTGTCGATGAGTTGAGCTGTTGGCATAATGAGGCTTGGTGAGGTCCGAATGCGATAGCGAATGCGATGCCATACGATACCGTTGCAACACGGCACACAAACATGACACGACGCAGGGCGATTGACTTTGTATATGCGAAGGAACTTTGGTTCTCAATTCTAGGTGCCTCGTGCTGTACCTTGCAACACTGAACCATGCACATGCCAAGGCCTTTGGCCTGGTAGCCAATTCCTCGCATACGAAAACGAAAAGAGAGGGGGAATATGCCTGTCGGACCCCAACCAAGCGCCGAGCCGGTCCCCTTTGCTGCCCGCAATAATGCAGAGGCCATTTTGCTGACCTGCCAAAGTGTGCTTCTGTCGCTGTTGTACATCAAACATGCCCCATGTGGCTCATCCCAATCATGTTTCCCGTGAACACCGTTGCCCCTCAGCACCCAACCGACTGTCTTCGTCGTTGTGAGATGTATATAGATGGAAATGGAAAGGAAGAAAAAAACCCCAGAACCGGTAAACGCCGTTGATACTCCGTCGCCCAAGACGGTTCGAGCTTTTAGAGTCGCATGGATTCCGCGTCGTAGCCGCCGTACATCATGGGATCCCCCATGCCCATCATGACCTCGGGGTTCGGGCATGACAGCATGTGAGGCTTGATGGTGCCGAATTCCGATTCCATAAGACCCTGATTGAGCATGTCCATATTCGTGAGAGCCCCGGACTGTTGGAGGAACTGTTGCGTCGTGAGATCCATCGATGTCGGCCTCGTGGCCCACTGCGGGGCGTACGATGCAACGGCGGCCGGCGGCCCTGGAAACATGACCGAAGCATCGACGGGTGATGTCACGCTGTCGACATCAAACTCGTTGTAGCCACCGACAAAGCTCTGCGGTGACAGTGTCACGTTCGTATTGTTGCCGAAGACCTGTTTGCGATAGTCGGCCTCAAAATCCGAGTGATCCAGCTCTGACGAGCTCGATCGGTCAGAAAGGTTGCAGCTCGACCGTGACTCCATCTCAACCTTGACCGACTTCTCCATCTCGTGTTCCTTTTGCTGCTGCTCTTCCAGCTGGCGCGCCAGCTCGGCCAGACCAGCTTCGTCTTCGGGGAATATCGAATGAACAGGGAGATCGATATCGCTGTTGGGGCGTATGCAACCAAGCTTGGAAGCAATGTTGTGGATGACTGGCTGTCGCCCATCGTTGAGCTCTGGTTCGCCGAGGTCCCATTGTTGCTGATTCCTGAGCATGCTGTAGACAGCATGCTGTAGAGTTTGTGAATCCTTCGCGACCGGGGCTAAAGCGTAGGCCGAGGGTAGCCAAGGTTACTAGGTAGTCGGACGAAGGCCTACCGGCAAACAAGACCA
>NW_009276921.1:1066104-1072838 GCF_000150675.1 Verticillium dahliae VdLs.17 | reverse complement strand
TTCATTCTGCACCTCTCACAAGCTTTCCCATACCCTCTTGTGGCGTCCGTCAGCCATGCCGTGAGCGGCATGATCATGATGCGCAGTGGCATTGTGTGGGCTGGCACGTTTTGACGTGTGACGGTTGGGCTTGATCGACTTGGAGCTCGATGAGCCTTTCCTTGAGCCTTGGGACTTGTTGTCCTCCAGCGGAGGAGAAGGGAGACCACCACCCATGTTGTGTCTAGGCAGATACCAGAAGGCTTAAGGTATATGTGCTTTGGGAAGTGAGGGTTTCTGTCGTCGACGGAAAGTAGGAACGTTAAGCCAAGATGAGGAAAGTGTGGAGGAAGCCGGATCGTGGAGGAGGGGGATCAGTGTAAGTCAAGTACTCGATCAGAAATGTGAAGGGCCAACACTATGGTGCTTGCTCAGCACAACAGAAGATGACAGGGATATGACAGCCAGGCATGTGAGGTGTGCCGTGGAGCTGAGCAGGGGGGGGGGGTGTACGAAGGGGGGTGCGGACTTGAATGACTCGGCCGATTATTAATAACAGATGAGGAAAAGGGGGGACTTCGAGCGGACGGTAAAAGGACACCAGATTATGTGATAGTGTCGGAGCCTTTTTTTGAGTTCAGACACTGATACTGGTCTGCTGCAAGACAAAAATGGTGATAGGGCCCTGTTATGTCCGAAAGACGCCGGAGACGGAATGGACACAGCACACCACGGTCGCTAACAGGTCGCCGTCTGGTCCCTGAACGAAGTCCGCGGTGGAACTGGTTAAGTGGGGTGTATGGCTGAAAAGTGTAGGATAGTCTGCGATTCTGGCGCTGGTGATGACCGTTATTACTGCTTTAAGCTGGGCAGTCTACGTGCAGCTGTGCAATCGTAGTAGTTTTTGGGCGTTGAGGCGAGATGAGGCTCGTTGAGCTGTCGTCCTTCCTTGGACTTTCTTCCTCGAACAGCGTTTCCCGTCAAAATTAGTGGGAGAAGCTCAATTTTCTGATGATATCGCAGGTGGCGCGGAGATCTTGAGTAGCCGTGGGAGTTGAACTGGGGATGATAGGCGTACAGGACGGGGAGTAGTGTTCTGACAGGACACCAATGTGTGTTGGTGAGGAGGAATAGGTGTGTAAAATACCAGAAGCATCAATCTGACCCGGCAGTGGGTTGCCTACGAGCATCTTATATTGGCAAGGTTAGGCCGTCCCAGTCCATGAGAACAGCATGACGGGCTGTGTGCGCAGGGACATCAACAATCGGGGTCTCATCATCTCTCGGTGACTACTGTACCTAGCAGCCTGCCCTTCTGGTATCCAGAGGGGGGAGAAAAGAGGGACGGAGGATCTTAGGGCGCATGGTACCATGACATGACTGTCGTTGATGTGCGGGAAGGACAGGGTTGACGTTGGGCTGAGGGGGTACTCCGAGGTACATCGGGGGTTGCGAAGTCCCCGATGGTCCTGATGAGTCTGACGGTGTAAGCCAGGGCATGGCCAATTCGAGGCCCACATACGGGGTGTTGCTTCGAAAAGCTCCGAGGCGCCTTCGCGCACTGAAGACTGCTGGCTCCCCCTTTCTTGATTCGGGGGTTTCCTTCACTCGCTCTGTGGGCTTCATTTGGGCAGGATGCTGCACGGAAGCTCTTTCGTCAATTGTGCGTGAGCGCCCCAGACTAGATTTGTGGAGTGTCAGCGGGCTGCCTTAGGTGGTGCTGTCGTGGCAGGCGCGTGAGCGACGACAGGTGTCTTGGAAGCATAACGTGAGATGCAACGCCTGTACTCCCCCAAAGTCGCCGAGCTTGAATTCAGCAATCAAGGGTAGCTCGTAATCGAGATGCATCGCACAAGGGGCACCATGGGCAAAGTCCATGTGAAGAAGCGTAGGCTGTGTGGGATCGGCCACCTGGCCTGTCTGTACATGCCCGACTTGCTCCTTGCGAGGCGGAAACGCGGCACTGAAGACGGCGGCCGGTTTGATCGCGAACCCCGTGCGGTGTGTGACGGAGTATGACGACCACGAAGCGCAGACGCCTGGAGCCCGAAGCTTGATGTCCTGTTCCACTGGGAAAGCAACAGCGAAACAACAAGCCAGCCGCCTAGACTGACAGCAGTTGTGCCGCTGCCACCAGCCCCCCCCTGTCGATTTCAAGACAACAAAGATGATACAGGGCGGCCGGCAACGGTGCAAGACGGAGGCCGAGCCTATGCAGGATGAATCATCAGTCGGCGCCGACAGCCTCGGCGCCCTTGTCAGGACTGATGCTGCGTCGCCTCAATTTCCATGTACCCTCCTCCTTGGTCCATACGAATGGCTGGCCCATGGCTGGCCCCATGGACGGTCCATGGATGGCCCATGATGGGGGAAATGCCAGCAAAGGCACGACGCAGGGTCTGGTCTGCGGCGCATGGTACAATCCTTCTTCGTGCGATTCTTCGTGAGAAGGCGGTAAGGCTGACAATGAAGCATGGGCACAGTTATGCTGGTCTACATAGTACCTTGGGCACCTGGTGGCGCTGGTGACAGCGGACGCGGCGTACTGAGCGACGAATGGTGAATGCACGCTCACCCTCGCGCTGTCGTAAGCCGCCCCAAAGGGCCTTCCAGGTTGTCCAGACAGGTGTCCCGAACGAAGTTGTTACAGACCCATGCACGCACGGTGGTGCTGCTCATCTGACGGTTGAGTGATGGTCAGTAACAACGAAAGCAGAGGGCACAAGTTATTTGGTCGATCGCGCCCGGAAGAGGCCAAGGGCGACGACGAGGTGGAGTGGGACGAGTGGTGGAAAGTCTATTTGACTCTGATGTAACCCAGATGCTGCGTGTGAGACAGGCGTGTGAAGCTGCTATAACACCAGCACCGGGGCGATGCCTCTATTCTCCGTGGGTCCATGGTGTTTTGCTCGGACGCTGAGAATGCTGAACGCTTCGAGCAGCAGTTGAGTCTTGACTGAAGAGAAGGGGGGCCTGGTGGGGGGGCTCTGAAGCTGCTGGGTCGTGATCAGAGATCGATCGGTTGCCAAGTTGGCCCAAGGCGAGTCATGTAGATGGGCGCCGTCAAATAGATACAGATGCATAGCGACGCATAGGGATGAACGCATGCTGTAGCTGATGTGGCGAAGCGCTGTACATTCAGAAGTGGCATGAGGATGATGAAGCAGAAGAAATGTGCCCCCGCTCCCCAAGATGCAAGGCGCGAGTCGAAAATGCTGGGCGACATGTCTTACCTGAACAGGTTTGACGCGACTTCTTCTTTGGCCGTCCCAGTTCCGTTTTGGGCACCTGCGACTGATCAGGCGCGCGGGTCGGGCGCTGCTGCCCGCCAGGATAGCCTTCGTCCTCGTCATGGCTGGGCAGGAGCTATCCAGGGCTGGCTTCGCGCGCGCGATAGGGCCATGGCCATGGTTGGCAGACGAGCGGCGCAACGCGAATCCGAGTCCGAGGACCGAGCCATGTATCTCTCTGGGTACCTCTTTCCCTCCCATCCTCCTTCCCTTACCTAGGTACCTGCCTTGCCTAGTTACCTACGTAAGGTAAGGTAGGTACAAGTAGGCAGCAGGCAATCATACAATCAATCAATTAAGCTCAGCCACTTACAACTCGGTTTCGGAAAGTGGTGCCAGGTCCACCTGTGCCGCTCTCCGGTGCTGTGTGCCTGCTTTCCCCATCATGCCCTTGTTACCTGGATCAACTGGCCACAGTACGACGATATTCGTCAATTCCCGCTTTGCCTTCCCTTTGTTCGAAAGAACTACTTCTTACTGGCACGGCAAAACCCCAAGTTTACTTCTGCAGTTGCAGCTTGTGCAAAAGATCACCACCGGGGTTCCAAACTCTGCCAAGGGTTGACCCCGGCGCGGGGGGGAGACATCTCGAACACCACCAAACAAACCTAGCTGGCCGCGCGGTTGCAAGGTTGCAATAGGGGATATCAGATCAGGCAAGATTTCATCTCGAGGGCACTGCCCAGACACTGCCTGCGGCCGTCGTGGCGCGATGGGACCCCAGTGCTCAAGTTGACTTTGCCAGTGCTATTACACATCCCCGTCACGAGCTTGTTTCTGGCGGGGGCCACCGGCACTTGTAGCGAATATGGACATGGGCATACATGGTACACATGTACCAAGAAGCGGCTCAAAGCTTGTCCCGCAGCGAGCTGGCCTCGGACCTCCTCCATGTCGTCGACGCCGAGTTGATGCTCGCTGTTCAGTCGGTGAAATCGCGATGCAAGAAAGCCGGCGACGGCCATTGCATGTCGGCAACAAAAACTACCGATACCGACCCGGATGAGCGAATCGATTTCGTTGCTAGTCTCTGGTGCCTTGGCCCTACCAGGCTTCTGGTAGGATCGACCACTAGCTACTCGAGCTGCCCCCCACTACACGGCTCCAAGTGCCGTGTGCATGGTGATGGTCCATTGCCTGATATTCACGCTCCTATCCACCGTCAAGCAGCACGCTAACGAGGATGACACAGCGAGCCATTGTCGAAGCCAGCCCATCTTCGAGAACCCAAAATTGCGAGCGGTGGCGTGGCCCGATCCTTCCATGGATGGCAAACTTGGGCAAGCCAACATCGAACAAAGGTCAAACAAGCCTGATCACGCCCTTCGACCGTACACGACATACGATCCAGTATGGAATAACAAGCATGGTCTCCATGTTTCGGAACTTTCCACTCGTTGTTGCTCTCTTTTAGTCAGCGGACTTCTCTCGGCAGCGCCCGCAACCACGGACATTACTTTAATGTTTTTTTTTTTTTGTGCATCAAGGGTACCGGGCGATCTCATGCAGGCCATAACCCACGGCATAAGTGCACGAGATCACGGAAATGCACCCCATGATCTGTTTTCATGGAGAGATTCGGAACGGCAGATGGACGATTTGAAATTATTTTGTCATATCTTGTCAAACTTTGGAGAGCTTGTGTGTGGGGATCCGCAGCCCGTGGAAAAGCCGCCGGCCGCCCATCGAATTTTGACGGCAACAAACAAGGCTGCGTGGCCCGAAACGGACTCTCGGCCTTTACGTCAAGTCGAGCCAACAGTAACTGCGCCAGGCATCTTGGATCGTTCGGGCGGACCACGCTCCTATGTCCAAACTCCACCGTCTCCACCTCTAATCCGAGGCATGACGTCCAAGCGTAACGGTCTTTCGGTGCAGGTACATGCCTGGACCTGCACACCAAGAAGGCGTGCCGCAAGCCACGACAGAAAGTTTGCGGACTTCAGATCTCCCGTCCACCCGCACCTCGTACTAGAGTGCGTCCCTGCTACCCCCGGTCTCGCTCGCGCTCGCGCTCGCGCGATGCTGCGGGATCGTAGAGGTGCCGCCCGCGGCGAACCTCCTGACAAGCGGAACCCCCACGGCGCCGCTGAGAAAAACAGAGACGCCATGGCATCCTTGCCATTACCCGGTGATTGACAGGCTTCCTAGCTCGTTCAGCTTATTGAACTGGAACCACCAGCTCGGGTCCGGTGACGGATATTGCCAGCTGGCCGTCCACAGGGTGTGACATCACCACCAGACTGCATCGTTACGCGGCAGGAAGGTTAAAAATGGCCTCGACCGCTGCAAATTGGGCCAAGGCTCCGCCGGGCGCTCAAGATGCCTCGTCGGTCAGTAGCTCTGGAACATTTTGCTTCTTTGTGACAAAGCTTGGCGACGATCAACACCCGACAACATCTCCCGGGCCGGAGGCTTTCCTGTATCATCAGATCAGGCCAGACTCGCCCGCCGGACGCTGAGATCCACGACAAGGAGCTGTATGAGTGCATGAAGGCTCAGGCCCCACCTTGGATGCACACGCCGTCAAGCAATCTGTGTGCAAAGTGCTCTTTGCGAGCGAGAAGCAGCAAGGAAGGCATTGCTGTGCAGTTTGGACGCGAAAGTGTCCGCAGGGCTTTGGTGGGCGCGACCAGCCGTCGATGGCTCGGTACAGAGACGGCGTCTCGGCATAATTCTGGGGCGATTAGTAGTCGCGAGGACGACTAGACAATCCACCGGAATGGAAGAAACTTCAAATGACGCATCATCAGTGCTCGCTTTGCAAGTCGCCCCTCGGCTCGATCAGGTCATGGTCAGGCGCGCTGAGCATTGGAATCCAGTGGCTCAAAACCCGCCGAATGCATTTGTCGGTGTTGGGGGCAGTGACATCTTGAACGCAAAAGTAGAGGAAAGCTACTGGACAATGCGCTGCCTGACTCGCTACGGAAGAGGGCAGCCAGAGATATGGAAGGGGGAATCAGGAGACGAAGCAAAGATGGGGTGGGAAAACACACACGCTGGTATTACAGCAAAGTAGGCGTCCGTATCAAAACGACAAGATCAAGAAGTCCCGCTCTCTCCTTTCCTCGTCATCACAGCTTTGCCTTGCCCGCGTCCTTGGCCGTGGCCCCACCCTCGCGCGCCGCGCCGTCAACATCCTCCTGCGTCAGTCGCACGAGACCCTCCTGGACGCAGGTGGCGAGCAGGGTGCCGTCGGCGGCAAAGATGCGCTGCAGGACGACTCCGCGGCCGTCGCCGGCCCAGGGCGTGTCTATCTCGGAGAACATCCATGCGTCTGTACGCATACATATATATACGTGTATATATATATATATATATATACAGATATACATATATAGATACATATATACATATATATATATATATCTATATATATATATATATATATAGATATATATATATATATATATACATATATATAGATATATATATATATATATATATATATATATATATAGATAG
>NW_009276921.1:1055048-1065938 GCF_000150675.1 Verticillium dahliae VdLs.17 | reverse complement strand
CTCCTTCACCCTGGGGGTCAGACCCCTTATTAGGTCTTTTGACAAGGGGACAATCTTGAATCGTTGGGGGTTTTAAAAAGAGGCCCCCGGGCGAAGTACCGGGCCCCCTGGTTTGGCCGGTTTGTTTTTCGCGGGGGGGGCCGGAACACCGCCGGGGCCGCCCGGCCCGGCGTTGGGGGGCTTTTCTGCCCCCCCCCCCCGCCGCCCTCGGGGGCAAAAAACCTGGCCCGTTACGGGTAAAAAATACAAGGGGCCCCGCTGGGGGGGCCCTGGCCGGGTTCCCGTTGGCGGAAAATTTCCGGCCTTTGCGCCCCGCGCTCGACGTTGGAAGGAAGGATGGGGGATCTCGGGAGCTGCCGGGGGAGCCAAAAAGTTAGCAGTGGCCCGAGTGGATGAAGAAGGGGGGCCTTGCCCGGGCGCGGGGTCCGGCACGGTGCGTTGGGCCGCTGACAGGGACTGGGGCGATGACGGCGCCGCCAAAGATGCCCGCGCGCCCCGGGCGGGTGCCAGGGCTGGCGCGTGTTGGTGAAGATGTCCTGTCTGCTTGTCAGGGGGGGGGGTCCATGCAAAGTTAATGTGGAGAGAGAGAGAGAGAGAGAGGAAAAGCAACAGGAGGAAAAGCTCACCGGCCCCAGAACGCCGAGCTCCGTCACCTCGAGGACATTTTCAATGTGGCTCTTTTCGGGATCGTAGGGCGGCGGCTTGACGAGCGTCGTGCGGCCGCTGCTGCTGCTGGACATGATGGTGACGAGGCCCCCTAGGTGTCGTGATGTATGCTTTGCGTCGTATTGGACCGAACCTTCTTTCGAGGCTCGGAAGATCCACTCAATGAGATTCCTCGCTTGCTATCGCGTTGCCCGTCCAGCCGGGGGGGGTATGTGTCCTGGCCGGGCTTAGTCTGATGGGTATACGATGGCCGATGAGACGAAGAACAGAATCAAAATACTCTGATGGAGATGGGAGATCGGTTGGGTTGATGAGGGGCGGGAGAAAAGGGGGCGGTTGAAGAGATAGATTGGAGACAGACCCATTCATTGGCAAGGCGAGTGAGGTCGGTGGTGGTTTGAGCTGGATGGCGACACAGACGCAGGCACAGGCAGGCACAGGCAGGCTGAGGCTGTTGCCGAGGTTCGGGCCACGGGCGCATGACAGGCCGTGGCAGTGGCACTGGCAGTGGCGAGTGCCGACGTCTCCACCCGTGCCGTGTCTCCCCTCGGTACCACGACCCGAACCCGAACGCCGGGTCGGTCCAGTCCATCAGTACCTACCTACCTTAGGAAGGTAGGTACATACCATGGCCCCGATCCATCTACCCTACCCGCCTTGGTCCCTCTCCACATCTGCCACTGGTGTGAATGTGCCGGGGCTGTGGCTTTCCATGGAAGGACTAGAAGACTTGGCCAAGAAGAAACCCGCCAACAATGTAAAAACAACCCTTTCTATTGACCTTCCTCTGGCTACCTTACCCCAAGTACAACTGCGTGTGCTACTCCAACCCCTCTTCCCCGCTCTCCATCCACCCAAATCAGCTCCTTCTCACTCGCCATGGACATGAACCCCTAGAACCTCTAGAGCCCCTAGAGCCCCTAGACAGGGGCCCTCTAATGCTCCACGTCCTGGTAGATGGGCTCGAGTCCATGCCACGCCGACGCGTCGCCCGTGCCCGCCTTCTCACGCTGCTCCCAGTACTTGCCGTTGAACTTCCAGTACTTCTCCCCCGTCACCTCCGAGACCTCCTGCGTGAACCACGCCGGCGTGAACTCCTTGCCCTGCGTCTCGCGCGCCCGACGACGCGCCCGCTGCGCCTCCTCGAGCCGGTTCTTCTCCGTCGCCGCGAGGTCGTACTCGCCGTCTTCCATCGCCCGCTGGTCCGGCCGCAGACGCGAGTCCGTCGGCGCGATCCACGCCCGCAGGTTGTCGTCGAGATGGTTGAACGTCAACACAAACGGCGTCAGGTTGAACGGGATGCCCTGCGGCCGCTCGTGCGCCTGCCAGATGAGGAACGCCTTGTTCGGGTCGTGCGCCTTGCTGTCGCCCGGGTCCTCCACCGTCGCCTCGTAGCCCGGCGTCAGTCGCGCGTAAAACTTCGAGTTCCACCGCCCGCCCATGCTGTACCGCACCCGCCCGTCCGCGTCCACCACCTTGCCCTTGATCTTGAACGCGCTCGACGCCTTCCACCCGCGCGGCTCAAACTCCACCATGCACTTCTCCCCAGTGCTGTGGTTCGTCACCTCCATCGGTCCGTAGTGGTCCAGCACCGGGTTGCCCGTGATGATGCCAACCACCGACGACGTCACCTTGTTCCACGTGTACAGGTCCTCCTTGCCCCCCGCGTTGGGCCGCAGCTTGAGATACCACGTGCCGAGCTGCGCCACGTCAAACGACTTGCCGTAAAACTTGGACTTGACCGACGCCTCGCCCCAGTACGTCCACTTGGGTGCCTCGGCCCACACGGCACCGATCGGCGGGTGGTGGCTGACCTGCTCGACGAAGAAGCGGTAGTTCTTGTCTGGACGCACATACTCAAACGTCTCGCCCAGCAGCGGGTTGAATGGCTTCGCCACACGACCAATCGTGGAGGCATACTCGCTGGCAGCGAACGCCGCCACGTAGAGCATCCGCTCCAGCGAGTCGCTGCGGTCCGCCGCCTGCTCGAGTAGGTCTGTGTACTCCATGTCCTCTCCAGCTCGGTACAGGAGCGACGTCGGCTCGTTAAAGGAGACGGGCAAGGTCATCTTGGTCATGTCTTTGCCGATCATTGATTTGAGGATGCCCTGCAAGTGAATCCGGTTAGATGACTGAGTAAACTTGTCGTGAGGGGGAAGAACCTCTTACCCATAGCGAAATCTTGGGCCTGTCATCCACATCCATCTTGAGCCTTGTGCGGACACCGTTTTCATAGCCCTTGAACGAGCTGCTGATGTCCAAGGTCCCGGAAACAACAACCTCCCTGGGCTCCGCTGCACCGTCAACTCCTGGGCCCGAGGGCTCAGCCGGGAGCTCGCTGACTTCAACCTCGCCTGCGTCCACGGCATCGAAGAACTCGTCCGAAGCATCCGACTCTGAGTCAGAGAGGTCACTGATCTGGTCGAGCGCAGTCTGCTGCCTGACAATGCCGGCACCAGGCGCGCTCTTCGCCGCGCCCTTCGCCGCGCCATCGGTGCCGATCGCCTCGTCAATGACCTCGGTGCCATCAGCCCTTTTGCTGTCCGTCACAGGTGCTTTGCTGACAGCCTCCCGCAGAGCACGCTTGGCCAGTTTTCTCTTCGTCTCGGCCTGGTCAACACGCTCCTCGAGAACCTCCTGTTCTTTGGCCACCTGCGCCATGCTTTCCTCCCACATGCGCCGCATGTCAGTCTCGCGATCCAGCCGGTACTGCCAGTACGCATCGCGGTCCTTCGAGATGCGCAGCAGGTCGCCCATGAGACCAGTCAAGCTGCGAACTGCAGCATCGTATGTAGCGAGAGCCTGAGACACTTTACCGTCAGACAGCGTGGCGGCCGGATTCTTGGAAGTCTCAGCGATGAGCGCCACATTGACAGCTGCGATCGTGTCGAGCTGCAGCTTGGCAGACTGCGCAGTGATGTTGAACGCGTCCCTCGTCACAGCAGGCCCATCGCGATTGCTCGCCTCCTCAAAGTAGTCATCGTCGTCGTCATTTCCTCCGACGTTGGTGTGGGTGTGGTTGCCACCCATCCGCGACGCGTCGCCTTCAGTCATCGCATCGGCGTAGTCGTCATCGACGCTGCCCACGGTACTGGCAGCCCTGTGCACAGACTGACGAGGCCCAGACTGCGTTCGGTGGATTTGGGTGCTGGTCCCCCGCGTATCGGCCACGCTGGCACTTTCGCTGGCGGGATCGTTCATGGACAGCTCTGGAGACTTGCCAGCCTGGTCGGCCTTGGCTTGACGAAGCATCTCGGCGCCACGGGCCTTCTGCTTCTCCTCCTCCTTAGCTTGGTCCTTGGTCCACTGAATTGAGTTGTTCAGCGCCCAGAACCATCTCTTGGCCTCGACTTCGTGGTTGGCCTTGAGGGTGTATTTGGGAGATGATTTGCCGATAATCTCAAATTTGGTCTTCTCGTCGGCGCTCATGTGAAGCTTGGCAATGCGCATGTTGATGGCGCCGCGGCAGGCCGAGCCAGCATCGTCCTGGTGTTTGTAGTAACTCATGACACCGTCCTCTAGGACGAAGAATCTCAGCTGGTATCCCTTTCGGTAGTTGGTCCACTTCTTCAGGTAGCCAGACATCTCGCGGGCTTCTCTTCCGGCGAGAGGGTCACCCGGAGTGCTCGAGGAAGCTCCCTGGGATGCAGCATGACCAAGAACAGCCTTCTCTTGAATGCCCCTCTGGGCGGCCACGGCAGCAGGCGAGCGCTTGAGCATGGAACGAGTCGTGTCGTCCTTTGTGACGTCTTGGGGGAGCTTGCCCTTACGATCTCGTCGGAACGGGTCAGCACCGTGAAGAAGCAAGACTTGGATGAGCTGCGAGTTCTTCTTGCGAGCTGCCTCGTGTAGGAGGGTTCCTCCGTTCTGAACGGTTACGGTTTCGGTGCAAAATTCGGTACTGTTGATGTCGAGAACCTGCTTGAGGCGCGGCTCTTCTAGAATGACCTCGAGCGCCTTGTAATCGCCCTGGGCAATGAGACCCTGGACCTGACGCACCTTTTCTTCGACAAACAGCGACCGCGACAGCTGGAGCTGCTGGAAGATTTCAGGGTTCCTCGCCGAGTCGATGGGTAGTCGGCCCTGAGCATTGGGAACGGCATCGTTGATGTCCTTTTGTTCGAGAAGCAGCTTGACAACCTGAGTTCGTCCTTGGGCTGCCGCAATGTGAAGCGGCGTGTTGCCCTCCCTGTCGCGTGAGTTGACATCGATGGAGCCGGTGCTGTTGTGAAGAACAAACTCGACGACGGGGTATTCTGCGCACTGGATGGCCAGGTGTAATATGGTCGTGTCGTCCAGACCGGTGCCGCTCAGCGATCCGATGGAGGAAATGCTGGTCCGCGGACCGCCCTCGGCAGTTTCGCGAATGGCTCTGGAGATGGATGCCGTGTCGCCACTGCGTAGAGACTCGACGATGCGGAATTTGCGAACGGACTGCTCGAGAGTTACGCCCTTGTTTTCGAGCGATACGCTGCCAGTCTTGGAAGACAGGCCTGCGGGGCTCTGGTTGGAGGGTGTTCGTGCCAGGGCGGCGGAGGAGGCGGTGAGCTTGGCGCCCTGTGTTCGGGTAGAGGTTTGGTGGGACAGAGAGGCGCTCGACGAGAAGGACGGAGAAAGGCCTGAGAAGCCAGCGTCGTCGGGGCCGGAAGAGTTCGAGGCGTCCTCTTCGTGACGAGAGTGATTGCGGCGGAGAAGGGCGAGGGCAGCGGCCGATTTCGATCGCTTGTGGGCGGTAATGCTGTAGCCGCGGTGGCATTAGGACTGGTATCGTCGTTGCATTGGGGGGGGGGGAGGGGGAGAGGTTCAGATGCGTTGAGGGGAGCGAGGGGCGTACCTTTCGCCTATGTCTGACATGATGACACTGCTGTTCGAATCCTCGTCGGGACAGCCAAGGCAAAGAAGAGCGATAACAGCAACAATAACAACCAGAATTGGGCACCTAGATTATGCCACGCAGGAGATGACGGGCGCGGGCCGAAGGGCTTCGGGCAAATGTGTAGAGAACTGGATGAGGTAAGGTAAGGTCGAGAGGGTCTCAGGAGATGGACTGTGCTTCACAGCATTTACATTCTTGGCAGACGCCCTACTCCACCAGTACTTGCGTAGAAACAGGTGCAGCTGGCCGTGGTTGAGGACCCTGATGCGGATATTGTCCTCGGTGGCTGACACGGTCTGTTGCCAGGCGGGGCCTTGACTCGACACAAGACTGAGGCTATGGCAACGAGGGGCCGCCGTAGTCGGATACCCTAATATAGGTGCGAGCTGTGGAGGAACGGAATTCGGGCACTGGGAACGGCCGATTTGCACGAATGGCCCGTCGTGTAGTAGAAGAGGGTCTGAGCCACGATGATGAAGAGATCGATGGCTGTTAGGGTAGGCGGTAGGTATGTGACAGGCAGCGTCAGGAGCAAGGATGGCGATGGAGTCGTGGATTGAGATACATATGGCCAGGAACAAAGTGGCCAGTTGAGGAAAGCACCAACCAGGCGTCCTGTTTCCCCTCTTCCACCTTGCTTTCGAGTGCAGGAGCCAGGCAATGACGTTCTTGCATGTGGGGTGGGTAGAGCTCACGCCTGGTTGGAGCTCCAGCCAATGACGCCTCGGTGCCCTGAAGCTAGATCATGGGATGACTAACAACCCCTTGTTCACCTGCTCCAACGGGCGGCTCCTCTTTCGTGTGCCATCTGCCACAGGGAAATTCGTGCTTCGAGCTTTGGTTGTCTCATTTCGTACAGTTACGATCGCCTTGCTGCGCCGCCAACGTTGACGCGTCCCGGTCTTGAAGAGCTGTACGGCCCTTGCAATGTACTGTAGCACAGAAAACATCATATGATGAGGCTGGGGGCTGGAAAAGGAGGGTATCCTCTTGGAAAAGGACACCTGTTCTGGGTTCTGACCACGAATGTGGCTACATGGATCCTGAACTCTGATACTACTTACAACCTCCAATAGATCAACCCACCAAATCATTATTATGTAGATGCAGAATCAATACGACATCGAAGAAAACAGGCCGCAAATTATTATCCATCGTCGCCTACAGCAAAAGCCCAGCGACAACGACGGCAAGAGCCGCTGCGCTGACCATCCCGGACTTTCCGGCACCAGCCTCCACGATGTGGCTCGGCTTCGGTAGCGCATGCGAGCCGGTAGCGTTGTGCCCAGGACCTGCAGGCGGAATCACAATCGTCGTGTACGGCTTCTTCACCGGAGGAATTGGCTTGCCGCTTTCCTTCGGGGTTGAGTCCTCCTCATTGCCCTTTTGGGGAACGTGAGGTCCGCCGCTAGGCTTGGGTGGCTGAGGAGCATCCGTCTTCGGTCCCTGAGGAACGTCACCCGTGGCAGGGCAGACGGTGGTGTACCACGTGACTTCGGTCGTGACCTGGCCAGAAGGGCAGTATGCCACATCAGGAGCGCAGGAGGTGACGGTATATGTCTTGGTCGTGTAGGCAGTGCTCGTCGTCCAGACGGGTGCTGACGTGACAGGAGCTGACGTGATGGCGGGGGGTGTTGGGGTCACATCGCCAGTCTCCGTGACAGGGCATACGGTCGTGTACAAGGGAATAGTCTCCGTAACGACGTCTCCTTTGGTGCAGGGCACATCAGGTTTGCAGGACGTGATGGTGCGGGTGCTCGTGGCGTATACGGTGCTTGTGGTAAGCTCGACAGAGCTGGAAGAGGTAATGCTGGTGGGTCCAACGGACGAGGGGGATACGGTGATTGACGCCGTAGTCGTTGAGTTGGATAGCAAACGACTGCTGGTAGTGGTAGGTCCGGTGGGAGGCGCAGAGTCGCATCCAAACTCGAGCGCGTCGGCAGCGTGTTCATTAAAGTTCTTGCCATCAATGACGTTCTGAGCGCCCCTCGTCGCGTCCCAAAAAGACAGGCCTCCAAACTGGCTCTTGTCCTTGAGCGCGCAAACAATTTCCTTCACCTGCTCGTTGTCGACATAGCCACTGCCACCTGCGGCAGGGCTCGCCAGCAGGCCGATAAAGATATCTGCGTCCTTGCTCTGGTCGGTCTCTGACAGGACCCTCAGCCAGTCATCATAGTTGATATCGTCAGAAGCCTGACAGCCAGGATTGTTGTAGAACTGGATGAACAAGGCATCGAACTGGGCAGCGTAGACAAGCTCCTTCAGTTGGAAGTACTCATCGGAAGTAGGGCACTGGGGGGCAGCTGTGATGTAGTACGCAGGGTTGAGGCCGCGAAGGACCTCAACCATCCTGATGTAGGGCGCTTGGTTGGCTGGTACATGTCGTGGTCAGCCTGTGAAGCGGGAAGCGTACATGTATGCGAACTTACGGTACTTGAACTCAATGTCGAAATCGAAGCCATCGACGGCGACATGCTCCGTCTCGCTGATATCAAAGGGACGAGGGCCAGGGTAGGTAGGATCGTAGGGGCCGAAGATGGAGTGGAGCTGTTCAGCGAAGGCTTCACCCTCTTCCTCGTCCAGGACATCATAACTGCAAGGCTCACCATCGGCGCAACGTCCGCCAATGGATAGAAGAACCTTCTTGCCAATGCTCTGGCAGTACCTGATGTCTGTCTTGATAGCATCACAGTTCATGATGAGAGAGGTCTCTTCGCCGTTGACCGGGTTCACATAGAACTGCTCGCCGCCACAGTGGCCGGCAAAGTTGGTTCCAGGATAGTCGTTGCCGTACCTCGGGGACTTGTTCACAAAGGACAGAGTGACGGAGGTGACGCCGGGCGAGTCACAGTAGCTGGCCAGGCGATCCGTGGGCAAGCCCAGCTGACCCCAGTAGAGGTTGAGCGCGCCATAGGTATTAGCAAAGGCAAAGCCAGCACCGAGAGCTACGGCCAGGAGGGACTTGGACATCATGTTGGTGAGATACCTGATGTGAATGTGAAAATGTAGGAGGACTGTAAGGTGGCCGAAGCCTGTAGGTAAAGAGCGTGGGAGAGGTGGTTGTGGGTTCAACGAAAGGACGCAAACAAAGTGTCTGCAAAGCCGAAAGGGGCGGGATATCGTCTCTGGCTTGACGATGACGAGATGGGGAGACACGAGCAGCAGAGTAGGTATGGTCCGAAGGAAGTCGGACGGGGAGAGGGCCTTTCATAGCCGTTCAGTTGGCCGACATCGTAGTGCGGCAGCCATGCCCACGGGCGTGACGGCACATGGAGACAGCACTTAACTTGTTGCTGTGTTTGCCTTGGACCACCCAACTCATCTGGACGGCGCCGGAACCCATGCCGGGCTAAGGCGACGAGAGATTAGCAGACAATGTCAAGGCTGGTGCCGAGCGAGATATGTTGCGAGCTGGTCATGGAGAACGGTGAGAATTGGCTGGGCAATGCGGGCGTGCGTCAAGTCCAGCAGCGCTATAATCATCCAGTGTGCTTGACCGAAGGACCAAAATGGCAGACGAGAGGATCGTGGATGAAGATGGTGGCGGCAAGGGACTTGTAGTTGGTGGAGAGGCTGGTGTGCAGTGGATCTACGCTTGCTGTGCCTGGTACCTGCAGTGGTAGCGCCTGCCATGTGAGGTGAGATGAAATGAGACAACCAGAAGGTGGGGTGCTTCCTTCCGGGGGAGATCCGGCCAGCCCTGCCGGGCTCAGGAACGACTGGCGATGATCGTCAACCTGCCTAACTGTAGGGCGCCTTCCGAGGTACCACGGTGAGGTGCCAAGGGTGCTCAGGGTACCTATCTAGGTAGGTACGTTGCCAAGGTAGGGTACATGTACCTACCTTGCCTACCTACCTAGGTACCTTAGGTAGGTAAGGTACCTTAAGGTAGGCAAGGTACCTTAAGGTAGGCAAGGTAAGGTACGCAGCAACCTTCAGGGCCTGCCAAGCATCGGTGGAAAACCTCTGCTGCTTCTATTGAACCACCATCGACAGTTACTGGCTGGACGAGAGACGCCAGTGCGACGCCTCATCGATGGAAATGGTCCGCCCAGAGGATCAAAGTCGATATTTCCCCTGATCCGTGCGTCTGACACCTCGGCCGGTTTAGCCTGAACGATTTGGCCACGGCCGTTTCCTTTTCGCTTACCCTTGCGTCTCCAGGCCTCCTGAGAGCAGAACTCGCTATACAGCCAAGCTTTCCCAGTTGGAACACCAAGCCGAGCAGACGCTGCTCTGTCCCTGTGCGCTCACCTGTCTGGGGTCAAGACTGCCAGACGTACGTCGTGGCTCTTCGCCCCCACTCCTGTGACGCGTACAGGCACGTTGGTTCTCAAAGCAGGAATCGTTCAGGCGCGATTCTCACGTTCCTCACCAAGGACTTGAAGGGTCTGGACACTTCTCATGGATGGACACTATCTGGCATACAGGGGAAGTTTCTTCAGGGTGTCGGATGAGAGTAGGAAGAAAGGCGCTCAGTGCGTCACTGTAAGATTGTTCCTCCAAATATTCCGATGCTGTCGGTAGGCTGAGCACACTGCTACTGTAGCCTTGACCAGGTGGATGTCTGTGGTTAGTCTTCATCACATAGATGCCATTCATGTGAATATGTAGACTGCGCAGTCATCCTCCAGCCGAAGAACACACGCTCGCCCTACCAATTGTCCTGCGCCCCTGAATCTCCGGGCTCAACAACAACGACAGGCTAAAGTGATAGTGGTGCAAGGTGACTACCACCGTAGCCGTTTTACGAGCATGAGGCGAGCATAGGCAAACGTTCGCGACATGACAAGCAAAAGACAGCGAAATCAGTCAAAAGAGCACACAAGTGAAAGTATGTGTTTCATTCATTCTATGATCCCGCCAAACGAAAGGCAGTGGTATCAGTCTATCTCAGCTGCCCCTCCCCTCTACACAGTATCCAGCACCCCCTCACGCAGTATCCAGCACCCCCTCACGCAGTATCCAGCACAATGACCTCGGCCTCGGCCTCGCCGACGCTCTCGACACCAAGCTTGTCCCCAGCATGGACGGCATCGACAAAGGCGCCGTCGCCCTCGGACAAGACGGCGTCGTCGCGGCCGTCTATCCTAATCTTGGCCTTGCCGCTCTTGGTCATGGGCAGGTGGACAAAGACCTTCCGGTTAGTCTGCGTGGTGCCGCGGCCGCCAATGGTCCACTCAAAGACGCGGCCGGGGGCGATGATGCCGGCGCCCATGACGAGGTCGGCGTGTATGGGAATGGTGCCCTCGACAGCGGGCTCGGCGGCCTTCTCGTCGGCGGCCGAGGCGTCGGGCCCGGCCCTGAGCGGCGACAGCACGGGCACAAAGGGCGGCGCGCTTGGCGTC
>NW_009276921.1:1046234-1054239 GCF_000150675.1 Verticillium dahliae VdLs.17 | reverse complement strand
TCTGCTCTGAGATGCTTAACGGGATTATTCATGCTGACAGGCGGCGCGCCCCACCTGGCTCCGAGGGAACTCCACATTGCACTGCATCTGCCCCGCCAGATCGGCCCAAGCGGCCCCCGCTGCTCGATGCGGCCTTGACGGGCCGGCCAAGCCGGCCTTAACACCTGAGTAAGCGCCGACCAATGATGACGACATGGATTGTCATCGTTCGTTGGGTTTGGTGTGACCATCTTGGTCCTGTCGCGATAGCTTCATCCATGATTGTGCTCTCAATCGTTTACATGGTATTTCTGATTCCTGGAAATGAGCAGTTTGATTGTCAAATGTAAAATTATCATTAGCTCCCAAGACCGTATGTATCTAGGTCCTCCAACGCCGTCTACCAGAGGTATCGCAAAATGCTCCCCCCACGCTTAGCAAACAAGTGACACGACTCTCGGCCACACAAACAAGTACATCATGCACACCGCAAACAAAAACGACAGCACGGCGACTTCCTCCGAGCCAAAGTGGAACGTATACCGCATGAGGTCGAGCGCCTTGGTCTTCTGCCTCCGCTCCGCCAGCTGTTGCTTCGGAAAGTTCTTCGTGTGGGCCCACGGCACGGGCAGACCCCGGTCGTCGAGGATCTGCTCGGCTGTGATCTTGGCCCCCGCCAGCACAATGGGCACACCCGTGCCGGGGTGCGTGCTGGCGCCGACAAAGTAGGCATTCTCAAGACCCTCGGCGCGGGTGCGCGGCCGGAAGGCGAGGACGTTGGGTACGCTGTGCGTCAGACCGAGGATGGCGCCCTTGTCGAGGTTGAACTTGTCCTCCCAGCTCAGCGGGTTGTTGACAATTTCGTTTGTGATGAACTGCCCAATCGGCGCACAGCCGGTCCTCGCGCTGATCGTCTCGAGCACGGCGGCGCGCGCGCGGGCGACGAGGTTGATCCACGACTTTTCGTCCGTCGGCAGGCCAGGGGCGTCCACACCGCCCTTGGAACGGGCGAGGTGGCCAATGGGAACGAGAACAATGATGGCGTCGCCGTCCTCGGGTGCCGCGCTGGGATCAATCCTGCTCGGTACATTGACGTAGAAGCTCGGCTGGTCGGGGAGACCGTGGCGCTTGAAAATGGCATCAAACGACTCGCGGTATTCTTCGGCGAGGAAAATGTTGTGGGTGCCGAGCTCGGGGATCTTGCGGTTCACGCTCCAGTAGAACGAGATGGAACTGCAGGATGCCTCCTTCTTCTGCAGCGAC
This sequence comes from Verticillium dahliae VdLs.17, assembly GCF_000150675.1. Classification (NCBI taxonomy): domain Eukaryota; kingdom Fungi; phylum Ascomycota; class Sordariomycetes; order Glomerellales; family Plectosphaerellaceae; genus Verticillium; species Verticillium dahliae. Next base: position 1,052,997 of record NW_009276921.1, on the reverse strand, counting down.
TGGCTGTACGCAACGGTGCTGGGCGTCTTGGGCATCAGGTTGCTGTAGGCGTAGACGAGGTCGGCGTTGATGACGACGACATCCGCCGACAGAGACTCGCCCGACTCGAGAACGACTCCAGTCGCGCGGTTGCTTTCCTCGGCGGTAGAAATGCTGGCAACGGACGTGTTGAGGCGGTATTCGACGCCCATCTGCTCTCCAATGCGGACGAGCGCCGCGATGATGGCGTGGAAGCCTCCCCTGGGATACCAGATGCCCTCGGCAAACTCGGTGTACTGGAGCAGAGAGTAGGTGGCCGGCGCATCAAACGGGGACATGCCCATGTACATGACGGCAAAGGTAAAGACACGCCTGAGCCTCTCGGTCCAGAAGTAGCGACTCGCGCGAGCATAGATGCTCTCGAGGGGGTGAAGCGCCACGACATGTTTCAGCAAGCTTGGCCGCGCGAGGTTGAACAAGGACGTAAAGTTGCGATGAAGGACGTCGGTCACGGACACCTCGTAGTGGGTATGCGCCTCACGCATCCAGCTCAGGTAGCGCGCAAACCCTTCCTTGCCCTCCCAGCGCTCGACTTCAACCTTCATAGTCGCCAGGTCGGACGAGTGCTTGAAGAGCTCGCCGTCGTGGAACCAGACATTGTAGTTGACATCCTGGCAGCGGAGGAGGTCGACGCCCGAGTCGGCAATGGTGGTGTCCAGATCGCGGAACGTCTCATGGAAGAGCTGAGGCAGCAGAAGGAGCGAGGGACCTTGGTCGAAGCGGTAGCCCTCGTGGTGAATGAGAGAGCAGCGGCCTCCAGTGAAGTCATTCTTCTCGAGGACAGTCACCTTGTAGCCAGCCTTGGCAAGACGCGCAGCAATGGCGACGCCACCTGCGCCGGCACCTAGTTTGCAGAAAAGGCGTCAGATAAGATCAGAGGAGAGGCAGGCGGTAGAGGTTCCACGGGTCTTACCAACGACGATGGCCTTTCGAGGCTTTTCGCCTGACTTTTGCATTGTGAATACTTGCAAGCCGTCTGTCTATTCGTGTGTCTTGCTGTAACGAGCTGCAATGTGGAAGGACAAACAGGCACAAAGTTGTACGGCACAAGCTTGCGTCTTATCACGACTGGAGGTACAGATGACGAGAGTGTGGCTGTACTTCTTGTCAAGCAGGAGGTGGTAGCCAGAGATGAACAAGAAAAATACAAGAGCAAACATGCGGCGGGACTACAGGTAAGGTAAGGTAAGGTAAGGTAGGTAAGGTAGGTAGTTAGGTGTAGAGCGTATGACGCGACGAAGAGAGGTCTCGGTCCAATGCATATCCCATGTGCGAGGCTAGCCAGCACTCGCGCATGATGTACCGGTAGGCGGAGCTCGATGAAAGCCTCCGGCCATCGTGGCCGAGGCGCGTGGTTCCATGGCGCGAATGTGCAGTGATGACACGTAGATTCGGGAGATGCATGCAAGGGAGCTCCGTGGCAGGCCTGCCGGGGGTGGCTTGTGACAAGAGCTTGGCGTGCAGAAAGTAGAAGGTCGTGGGCAACTAGTCGGTTCACGAGGTGAGACTGGCAAGACTGGTCATTGCGTGGGCCGCAGAGGCAGAATCGATTCCAGACCAGGTGGGATAGCAACCGCGTTGGTGATGTTTGGCCTGTGACACTGCGCCTGCTGCGAGGGCTCGGGTGGAACGAGAGGAAAAACTGACGGTTCTCATTGGTAAGGCATGTGTCGAGGAGGCTTGGCCTGACTTGGGGTTGACGTGTAATGGACGTCGATGTCGAAAGATACTACAGTACAAGCACGTACTGAGTAGCAATGAATCCATTCGGAAGATGCGGGGTGGTTGAGGGGGGTTGAGGCGGGTTGAGGGGGCCTGCGGACGTGGTAGGGCTCTCGCAGGGGAAAAGCGGGTCGCTGTAGGGGGTGTTGAGGCGGCAAGAGCAGGGCTCCAAGGGCTCCAAGGGCTCCAAGGGCTCCAAGGGCTCCAAGGGCTCCAAGGGCAGGATTCTGGCATGAACGCATCATAGACTTTGTGGAAACTTGCGCTGTATTTCCCCCCATTGCACTCAACTGCATGTCGCTCTGGGCTGAAGCCACGGTCCACCTGAAGGCACGGCCTGCCAAGATGCCCGAAGTTCCGACGAAGAAGATATCCGTAGCGGCAGAGACGGAGGCTGGCTCGCTGTGGTCTTGCCTTGCCGTTGGTGTATGCCCCTGCATCAAGCAACCAAGCTCGATAAAACTAGGGTAAGTAGCTGTGCCCAGGCAGTCAGGGTACCGTTTCGGAGCCTTTCTGTGCGAGTGCGAGCTGCGGCATCGATAAGTGAGTGATGAAGCGACGATTACGACAGTCCTCACCTCTGCAGAATCGCCTCTCCTGCCCGGCTCTCTTCTTTTTTTTTCTTTTTTTTTTTGGTCATTTTCCATCTGACTCTCAGTCCGTGTCAGCAATCAGCATTGACTCTGTTGTCGGCTGTGCAGCACAAAGTCTCGCGTCTGTCGTCACCTTGTCATCTCTCACTGTTATCTCCTCCTGTTCTCTCCTCTTTCCCATACCAAGCACCGACCACATCTAGTCACCTCCACTCAGTCACTGTGTATCGCTCTGATTCACACCCTCTTTCTGTCACATTGATTCACCAGTCAACGCCTCCATGCGTGTCAGGCGTGTGGCGCACCACCCCAACGACCCGGTACCTTGCATCACGTATCACAGGTACTAAGGGAAGGGTACGCACCTGTTCCACGACAAAGCCTCAAAATACCAGCCATAGGGAGGAAGCAGCAGTGACTAACACCCGTCTCGGCAGAATTCTTCTGAATTCACCGTCTGTGCCCGACCGACAGCTCTGCTCACTGGCTTGACTACAAGTTGTGCTGCTTGAAATCACCAAACGCCAACTTTCACCACTACCCACCAACCACCACCGTGAAATCTGCCGTCTTTCCTCCGCCAAACGCGCCTGCCGGGACCTGACAAAGACGGTCAACTCTTTGCCGGCGCGCATATCACCCATTATGGGGTACGATAATGCCCTCGTGTGAGTGTCCCTTGGCCTGCTTGTCGTGGAACCCATGGTGGAAAAGCTCACAGTTCTAGCCACCTCTTCTGGACAGTGCCGCCTGCCACCCTCTTGACCATTGTGGTGTACCCATTCCTAACACGCGTCGACGCGGCAAACTGTGCTTTATCGTAACGGTTGCCGTTGTGGCCACCATCCCCTGGGACTCTTACCTGATTCGCACCAACATCTGGAACTATCCTCCCGATGCAGTCCTCGGCTACTCCCTCTTTGACATCCCCGCCGAGGAGCTTTTCTTCTTTGTCATCCAGACCTACCTCACAGCACAGCTGTACATCCTGCTCAACAAGCCTGTGCTACACGCCCAGTATCTCAATGCACCCTGGGCTGTCCCTGCTGGCATTCGAAGGGCCAAGATTGCCGGCCAAGTCTTCCTCGCAGCCGCCATCGTCTACGGCTGTCATCTCATCTCAGGAAGTGCCAAAGGTACATACCTCGGCCTGATCCTCGCATGGGCTGCCCCCTTTGCCCTCTTGACGTGGTCCATCACGGCCCATTTCATACTCGCCCTGCCATGGACTTCGACCCTGCTTCCCATTGTCGCCCCGACAGTCTATCTCTGGGTCGTCGACGAGCTCGCCCTGGGTCGTGGCACCTGGGCCATCCAGAGCGGCACCAAGCTCGGCGTGCGGCTCTTCGGCCATCTCGAAATCGAGGAGGCCGTCTTTTTCCTCGTCACCAACATGCTTGTCGTCTTTGGCCTTGCTGCGTTCGACAAGGCTGTCGCTGTCGTCGACGCCCACCCCGACGTCTTTGCCGAGCCCTCGGACACGCTGTCCATGTCCCTCATCAAGGCGCGCTTCTGGCCGAGCAAGCACTACGACATGCGTCGCATCACCGCCATCAGGCAAGCGGCGTCCCGCCTTGCCAAGAAGAGCCGCAGCTTCTCTCTTGCCAGTTCGGCATTCCCCGGCCGTCTGCGCATCCACATGACCCTCCTGTATGATCCCCCGCTACATCACCTAGGCCTTCAAGGCGAAGTATGCTGACCTTGCTTCCAGATACTCATACTGCCGTCTGGCGGACGACCTCGTTGATGACGCGGCGGACAATGCTGTTGCGTCCGACTGGATCGATAAGCTGCAAAAGCATCTCGACCTTTCCTACGCTGAAGTCAACAAGACGAAACCCTCGTCGCAGAAGGAGTCCATGTCGTCCCGCGAGTACGCCGACTCGACCTTCCCCTCTTCGGCATTGGAGACCCTGCGTCATCTCCCTGTCCATCTCATCCCCAAAAGACCCTTTGACGACCTTCTCCAGGGATTCGTCATGGATATGGACTTTGACCAAGCGGCCGGCCAGTTTCCGATCACCAATGTAGCAGATCTCGAGCTATATGCTTCCTACGTGGCGAGCACTGTCGGTCTGATGTGCCTCGAGCTCGTCTTCCACCACTGCATCCCCGGCTTTCCCACCCATCTCTACGACACTGACGCCAGGGCCGAGACGGACGCCACCAAGCTGGGCCTCCCCAGGAACAAGGTGACCAGTACGGGTGTCGTGCTGCAACGCCACAGCACAAAAGGAGCCACCACCCGCAACCAGCTCCGTGTCGCCGCCTGCCGCATGGGTCTCGCGCTGCAGTACGTCAACATTGCGCGCGACATTGCCGTCGACGCGCGCATCGGCCGCGTCTACCTGCCGACGACGTGGCTCCAGGAGGCCGGTCTCACGCACCAAGATGTTCTACGCAGCCCCCGCAGCGACGGCGTCATGCAGGTGCGCAAGCGGTTGCTGGACCTGGCTTTTGACCTGTACGATGAGTCCCGGGCCGTCATGGTGGAGATTCCGCCTGCCGCTCGAGCGCCCATGATTGTGGCTGTCGAGAGCTACATGGAGATTGGCCGTGTGCTCCGTGATGGTGCGGCGGCCGCCAAGGCGCCCCAGGAGGCCGAAAGGGGCGTCCATGGCGGTGGGCGGGCGACTGTGCCCAAGGGACGGCGAATCTGGGTGGCTTGGAGCACTTTGATAATGTCGTAGATTTTTTGCTGCATTTGCTGCATTTGCTGCATTTGCTGCATTTGCTGCGACAAGCGATGGATCGCGAGGTCCTGCTGCAAAGAGCCTACACTGCAGACGCAGAGATTCAGTAGGATATGAAGTTTATGACATGACGAGGGCTCAATAGACTATTCATTTTAGATCATCTTGCTCTATAAAGACCAAAACTACCTGTCAAAATAAGGATGATGTTGTCAAAGCTTGATGTTGTCAAAGTTGGTGATGTGGCAGGCAATCTAGTCGGACGCAGTGGACGCAGTGGACGCAGTGGACCGGCGAGTGCATCAACGCAAGGTCCGTCCACGGCACCGCACCGTTTTGCCAAGACGAGCGAGCCGCATGAAAACGCCGCCACAAACGCCGCCACAAACGGCAACACCGCCACAAACGGCAATAAGCTCTAATCCGTCAGCCCCCGTTGAGATTGAGACGTCCGTCAAGAACTTCCATCACCAGCTTCCTTCTTCATCAAAATCCCACCGCTCTCCACGACAGAACTAGACTCAACTGGCACCCAAACAACACATGCCACAACCTAGAAGCATGGCAATGTAGCGCAGACTTCCATCTGCTTTACCAATTGGGTCCACCTCGCACCGCAAAAGTCGCACGAGAGTCAGCACGCCAGCCCTCTCCTCCGCCCTTCGCCCTCCGACCTCGAGCCTCGATGCATCTCGTCCGATTCGATTGTTAGCGACCAACCGACCGCTCCAGCCTGCAGCCTGCAGCCTGCATCCTGCAGGCGGCCGACCATACATTCTATACCTTATTTTCTAGAGCCTTGAATCTGCCCGTCATGAGGGCAGCGAACACTTGGCGGCCTGTGCTGCGGGAGCTCTCGAAGCCCACACGAGCATCCCACATGGCGACCAGCACCGCGCGGCGCGCCTTCACGACAAGATCAAGTTGCCGCGCACAGCTGCCGCACCCACCGCCACCCAATACAATGCCTCCCGTATCCCAACAACAGGCCGAACGAGCCCTCCTCTCCAAACTCTCGACGCTGACACCCGGCCAACTCTCCACCCTCCTGTCCGCCCCGCCAGGCACCCTCCCGAGCGCTCCCTCACCACAGCCCGGCGGCGTCCCGCCTCCGCAGAGCCGCCTGCGCCGCTGGACGCTGCGCCTCGCCATTGCCTTGCTCTCGCTCTACGTGGGCTACTCTGCCGGCGACGAGCTGTGCCACGTCGACCCGTGGATCAGCACCCTGGCCCGCATGAAGCTCTCTCACGACGACCAGGACGCGGAGGACAACCTGGCCCACGCCGGCGCGCTCCCCATGGTGGCACGGACGCAGAACGCCATGTTTTACCAGGCGGGCTACCCGCTCTCGCACCAGCTCCTCGACCAGTCCGACCGCGAGGCCCTCTACGCCATGGCGGAAGAGACGGGCGTCGTCCGGACGTACCCCGCCGACGACCCCTCCGACACGACGCCGCTCTGCTGGCCCGCCCACGCCGAGCTGCCGCCGCACCTGCGGCCCGCGCACCTCGTGACGGGGCCCCTCAGCCGCGACGAGGCCCTCGGCCAAATCCACCAGGTCTACCGCGACCCGCTCACCGGCCAGCTCTCCCTGCTGCTCACCTTTGGCGCCGACACCCAGGGCTTCCCCGGCGCCGTCCACGGCGGCGCCATCGCCACCGTCATGGACGAGGCCATGGCCGCATCGCCGCCCAGGCCTTCCGCCGCCGCGGCGCC
>NW_009276921.1:1025233-1046134 GCF_000150675.1 Verticillium dahliae VdLs.17 | reverse complement strand
GTGTGACCACTGTGCACGGTTACTCAACGTTCCTCAAGCCGCTGTCGACTACGCTGTCCATTGCCACGTAGATGACGCGGTCCTCACTTCCATTTGGGGTAGAGCATTGGGTCCAAACCGCCAATGCTGCCTCGTCAACTTCGCCATAGACGTCCGCTACGTCGAGCTCCTCCAGCCCTACGTCCTCGTCGTCGTCCGCATGGACCCCATGGACGACGCCGCCGCCGCCCGCCATGAGGCCAAGCTCCGCCGCGCCAGGACGGTCAAGCCGTGGGAGCAGGCCGACGGCCGGGCGCACGTCGAGCCCCCGCGCGATGCCGCGGGCGTGGCGGCCGCTGCACTGGCGACCTCGCCAGCGACTGCCGGCGGCGGCGACGGCGGCGGCGACGTCATGTCGCCCGACGCCGCACGGCAAGACAAGACGCGCAAGGTGTGGGTCGTGGCACGCATGGAGACGGCAACTACGGGCGCGTTGATCTGCGAGGCCACGGGACTCTTTGTCGTCCCTAAAGGTGTGGACCTCAAGCCGGCGGACTGGCTATGGTGATGTTCACTTCACTGCGGTAGCCCCGCCTTGGTGACATGAAGTCGCGTCTGTTGTTGATGAAGCAATGTACAAGTAACCTATAGTTCAACGTGCGTGTACTCTGTTGTATTTGTTCATATAGCATCCTGTGGCAACCGATGACAAGCGAAGCGCATGTACAAATAGTTTATCTCAAATGAACCAAAATCGCACACCATCCGACTCGTGTATTCGTCGCATCATGACTACATGTCGTCAAGCCATTTTCGAAATGAAATCCTCCACAATCAAGATCACGACTGGTACCCAGGGTTCGTCGTCGTCCAGTGCGGTCTAACTTGGTCCATGGGGAGGTAGCCGTACCCGTTTGCGACAGGGTACGACTCGCCCCCGCCGCCTCCTTGGTAACCACCGCGCCCTCCGCGATAACCCCCGCCACCACGGCCCCGACCGTTTCGGTAGCCGCCGCGATAACCACCGTTTACTTGGTAGCCCTGGCCGTTGTATCCTGGGTAACCCTGACCGTGGTAACCCATGTGGTTGTCATGGGAGCGCATGGTCTGCGGAGAGGATGGTTCATGGCTGTAGTGGGAGTGGTTGCCGTAATCCCCGGGATGGCCACCGCCGCCCGCATGGCCATTGCCCTGATGGCCGTTGCCGCCAGAACCGCCGCGGCCGCCGCCGGCACCGCCACCTCCACCACGTCCTCGACGGCGCTGGAACGGCTTCCTAGATCCCTTAGGCTTGCCCTCCACCGAAAAGTTTATCCTTTTGACGGGGTCCTTGACCATTTGGTTGTCTTGCAAACCGAGCTTATGCAACTCCTCCTTGGATGTCGTCCATAATTGGAAGGCGTTTTCCAGCTTCTCCAACTTGCGAGTCTCAGGTACCCAGGCCTTCACGTACTCGCCCTGCTTGTCATAGTCGAACGCTTGCTTGACTGGGTTGAAGATGCGTGCCTCGCCGCGTGGATCGTTGCCCACTCCGGCGACGTACTGCCAGTTGGACCAGTTGGAACTGACGTCGTAGTCGATCAGCATGCACTCGTACCATTCTGCACCGTATCGCCAGTCGATTCCCAAGTGCTTGGCCAAAAAGCTTGCCACATTTTGCCTTGCGCGATTCGAGGTATACCCAGTGTGCAGAAGCTCACGCTGAGACGCATCGATGAATCCCATGCCTGTTGTACCGGCGAGGAAGCGCTTGAGAATCTCGGCAATCTCTGGCTGCTTCGCCGTCTTCCACTGGATCGGCTTCCGATCGTCCCGGAATCCCTCGGCACGGAACAGGCGATGTCCGAACTTTCTGGTACAAAGACGCATGTAGTCGCGCCAGAGGAGTTCAAATCGAACAGCCTTGGTGCCTTCGTTCTCGCCATTGCCGAAACCTTCAATTTCCTTATACTCGAGGCCTTGGCCGTCCTCGTATTTCACCATCTCCTCGTGCACCTGCCTCGCCGTCAGACAACCGAGAGCCAGGTACCCAGATAGCTTGGTGCTAAAGTCAACTCCCAAGAGGCCGTTTCTGGTATTCTTGTAGTTGGACATGGAACAAGACTTGATCAGGTGATCGACACGCTGGAGCGCATCCACCTCACCACCCTTCAGCGGGTGTACAGAAGTGGCCTCCGACGGGTACTCCGGAGCGTCGTCTAGAACATCCTTGACAGGCTTCAGTAATGCTGCTTCGAGTTCTTCGTATGTTGCAGGCATCTCAAAGGGCTTCTCTTGAACAGGCACCACATCATCGCTGGGGTACGGCGGCAGAGAGCCATTGCTAGGCTTAGGCAATGTTGGCCTGGGCCGCTCCCTCAGAGGTTCTTGAGTTTTGCGGTATGTTGTGAAAATGTCCGGCAAATCGTGTGCATTTTCCAGTTCGGTGTCGCGACTAGATTCATGTTAGTACGGGGTTCCAAGGTTTGAAAAAATGGCACAACGCACTCGTCAACGAAGTACTTCTCGTCTTGCCACAGCTTAAACTCGATGTTGTTCTCCGAGCAAATCGAGGAGACAGCCTTCTCGTCTCTTTTCTCCTCCACCGCATCTTCCAGGGTCATCCAAACGGCGCCGACGGTTTGCTGTTTTTCGCTAAGCCCCTTGAGGAGGCCATTCAAGACGTCGTCAAACCTGCCGGCACGGAGACAGAGTCCGCTGCCAAGACCCTGGAAAGACTCTTGGAGATTCCAGACGGATTGCGCAATAAACTTGGCGCGGTGCGGACCGCATCGCCAGAAGCTACCGACCTGACTCCTGGCCTCTGGATACGGAGATTTACTTCCATCGCGAATGAACCCCGAAGTTTCGATTTGATGCGCCGGGAAGACATAAACGGGCAAAAGATGGGTAAAGCCGTGATCTTTGCAAGTAGCCAAGTGGTGAAGAATTGGGTTGTCAGACACACGCAAGTCGTGCCGAAGCAGGTATATCAGGATGTTCGTTGACGGAGGCATGGCGTCGAGATTCGTCGTCGTTGCCGCGCTCGGCGGGAATTCAAGGTTGTGATTGTACAGGAATGAGACGACAGGAATTGCAACAGCCTGGTAGCTGTAAGAGCGGACTGTTCTGAGAAGGCACAAATAAGGACGGGCGTGGAGAAGGCTTAGATGTAGGATAATTCCTGGGCCTTGATGCTGGGCGTCAAGGGTGCCGCCTGGCTGGGTCTCTGTTGAGTTAGCTTGTGACGCTAGAAGGGTGGAGGCGAATGAGTAGATTGGAACGCCACTAGGTCATGAATGTGAGGGTCATACAAACGAAGATACAATTGTATGCAAGGGGGGGAGGCCAACCAAGTGATGGGGTAGCAACGGGGCTTTGGTTGCCGGCGCTAGGCACGTAGGCTTAAGACAGAGCAAGATGCTGGAAACTGACTCAACTACGTACCTACTTAGTACCCTCCGATAAAACGCGGGATGGGGGTGGCTTCTTGTAGGCAAGCAGAGATGGATCAGATCGTCCGGGCAGCGAGGGTGAGGACGAGGGTGCGGGCAAGAAGAAAAAAGCAACCTTTGGGTTGCCCAGCCGGTGGCTTACTGGCTGTTCGGTTCAGATTGAACAAGAATTGGTCAACCACCGGTCAGTTAAGCAGGTGTGCGCTGGCGCTGTATTCGATCAACTTCGTGGCATGGACAGCCGTAAGGGTTGATGAACCGTACAGTAGGTACCTAGGTAGGTAGAGTAGAGAAGTCAGGGTGCTTGCAAAGGCGGGACCAGGGGCATTTGAGACAAGGAAGGGCGCATACCGGTACCAAGTCGATGACCAGTTGTCGAAGGAGAAAAGAATAGGCAAATGGCGGGCCAAAAAAGGTGGCGGACTGGAGAAAGGAATGATTTCTCGATGGCTAAACCCTGGCTACCACATGTCGTCCGCCCGGGCCGCACAGCTGGTGCATGCTTCGTGCTGCGGTTTTGCGGGTCCGTGGCCACGGCAGAAGGCACATGATGAGGCGGCGGTCGAGGCCCTCAGGCCCTCTCTGAAAGAGGGCCAAGAAACGTCTTGGTCGAACATGGGATTCTAGGCGGCGGTACGATGAGGGCTGCGACTTGAGATGGCCATGTTGGGATGGAGATCGGGACCAGGGGTGGCTCTGATGCAGAGGATCAGTCCGGGGTCGCCAGATCGGAATGTCCTGACGAATCAACGGGCGCCATGGGGGCGATTTGGGGCGGCCAGCAGCGGGGCGTTCCCACCATCCAGAAATCCAGGGTCCTCCACTGCGCGTGGAAGGTGGAAGGTGGAAGGTGCAAGCGGCCACCAGTCCCCTGGCGACGGCAGGCACGTCTGCCATCACCATTACCAATCGCCCATCATCACTGCCTCGCCGAGGCCTTTGCTTCTGATGATTGGCTCCGTCCATGGCCATGACAGTGCCACGGCCATCGACATGTGTAGTGTGATCTCTTCAGATCTGTCGCGCGCCGAATGCTCTTTCCTATCGACCCGGGAAACGCACTTGCCCACAGTCATGCTGCTCAGGGCAGCCCAGAACAGCAGAACATCAGGAAAGAACATGACGACCAGTGACGTCGACCATTCTGCAGGTCAGACTTCATGTCTCGCCAGGGCCCGCTTCAAGCAGCTTGGTGGGGTGTGGAAGTGGAAGGTACAGTGGGGCCTGTCGGATCCGACCCCAATCTCCGTAGCCGCATTCACGTCGTCAGAACGACTTTTGTTCAATTTCCATCCTCGTTCTGCAGCTGACAGCTAGACGATGGCCCTCTGAGACATGACGAGTTTCTTACCGTGCCGTACATGGTACCTAGGGCATCACCTCCGCAGAGGGTCGTGAATTTTCACCTGGCCTAAGTATCCTCAGTCATGAGAGCTGCCACCCGGTTCGAGCTACCGAGATGCAGTGGATTAGCGGAAGAAAATGATGACAGCGTTGCTGCCAAAAGCAAAGGGAAGCAAGGCGCGTCAGAGCCTTTGGGTCATCGTACTACTGCGCTAACTAGAACGTAGAACCGTCATACGCTTGCAGCACGGCTTGCCAAGGCTAGCACTCCTGCGATTTTCTAAACAAATGCCATAAAAACCGCATGTGCGACACGTTTAGCATGTGCTCATCGATCAACGTCAACGGTTGATCAAGAGATCACGTTGGTGGACTCTTTCAGCAAGGTGATCAAGGGGCCAGCCCTGGTAGCCTTGTCCAGTGAGAGCTGTCTCCATTACGCAGACGCTCGGTGTGTGAGAACATTACATAGCATTTGCACATCTGTTGCAACACAGAGTAAAGCCTCGTCAAGGCAGTCGTCTAACCTCGCCTGTTTCTGATATCTGGATGCACCATGGATCAGCATTTCGACCCAAACAACGCAAAGATCAGAATTGCCAAGGCCAAAGCTATATCTTGTGTCACAACCAGGAAGTACCGCGTTGCCCAATTTCGACATCACCGATGCCGCCCAGTTCATCGGGTCACAGCATGCCCTCTTGCTGCGGTACATTCGCGCTGAGTTACGTCGCCCGGCGTCAGGTTCCCCCTTCAACACGGAGCAAGAACATCTCTGTGTGGACCTCACTGAGATCTGGAAAATGCCCCGACCTCTTGCCTCCCATTTCTGGCACGATGCGCATCACGTCGCACCTCTATACCCATCGGCATAATCTCATGCACAAAACACACACCGCGTCTTTGCCATCTTGAGCTTTCGCGAGTAAGCAGTCGAGACGTGTCGTTGTCAAAACCGCCACCGTGTCACCAGGCTCGGTGGCACGACCGCCTGCCAGATGCTTCGCCAGCGAGCCCGCATATTCTCTCATGCGAGCCACCGTTACACGGCATCACAAGTTGCAAATGTTTGACGCCCAAGCCACGGCTGCCTCCATCAAAGCCTCCTGTCTTAGAAAAACAACTTGGTGCCACGATCGAGCAGCACTGCTACGGTGTGGCGTTTCTTTCACGAGAAGCAATTGAAGCTCGACGTTGCTGGTGAGAGGCACGCCGTGAGATAGGCAAAACAACGCCGATTGCTAGCTGTTACTGGTCATGGCCAAGACCCTGAACATCCTGAAACGCCGAAAAGGGGCAAGAACATCATCGTAAGTACACGGCTGGCGCAATGTGCGTGACCAGGTATTCTGTGCTAGCATTTCTTTGGCGCACCCAGTTAAACATCCAGGTCGTCATATGGTCAGGCTCCAGGTCGAAATCGCCCGTCGCCGCTCGGGTTGGCTATCGATCTTGAAACTTTCTCACACGTGCGGGTTTCTTAGGATGTAAACAAGTCAACTGAGCACACAAGCCTGCGTTGAGATGCTGAAAGCCTGTACCGATGCAAATCATTGGGATCGAGAGAAAAACACCAACCGATTGGCACCAGAATCACATTCCTTTTGTGAGCGAGGTCCAGAGGGTTGACAATTGGATCAACCAGACACTGCCTTGCCTACCTATATGGTACATTACCGGCAGCATAAACGAGGGGCCTTCAAATGGGCACCTTATGCGGCTGCCTTGGGCGCGAAGTCGGCGGCGCCACGAATGTGAGGGCTACAGGTGACCTTTCCAGCTACGGCGGGTCATACTTGGAATGTTCTTCCGTTCAGTAGCTGAAGTTCTTCTGCGGTGCCAATACTATGGAAGCCCTTTGCTCTGCTGACATTCACGCTCTTGACAATAGGTACAGGGCCCATGCGGTCCAGAAGCTGAGGCGTCGACTGGTGCCAGCCTCTCCGTCCTGCGCGCTCTGAAACAGCTCGCCCGGTGTGCTCGCCAACCATCAACAGAAACCGAGGGACAGAGAAGGGCAGGAAAATGCAGTTAAGGACAGGGAAGGGCATGGGAGGACAGCGAAGGTCAGGGAAGTGCAAGTGCAGTCTTCACATGACCAAGTATTGTGTAAACGACCACTCCGTGGCGCCTGGAAGCGGCAAGCTCCATTTATCATCGCCAGGAGCCTGCTCCTGCTTCTTCACGAGCTTATAGACGACTCTGTGGAGGTTTGAAGTTGCCAAGCTCGAGTCAGACTGGTGATTCTTGTGACAACGAAAATTTCATGACACTTCTTCGTCTTGACAATGCGGCTCATGCTTTCTCCCTCGGTTCTGCCATTTCATAGACTGTCGTCGTCGTACTGACTTCGTAAGCTGCATCAATGTGACAGTCTGTCCCGCATAGTTATTTTGGAAGGCTTTACTAAGGTTAGAGCCTCTAAAACCAAAAATGGCCTTCAACAAGGCCCATCTGGGATATCTTACCTAAAAGGCTTTGTTTCTCCTGTGCAATGCTGGTCCAGGTCCTGACCATGACATATTGGCTACGTAGGGCTCTCGGCTTCGTCTCAGCCTTAACACGATTAACAGCAGTGATTGCAAATTTGACAGAAAGTCGGGAGTGTTCGACCATATTCTGATGCACATGTGGTGTATGACTGCGGCCACTGCCGTCGGGGACCAAGTGAACATCATACGGCTTGGGGCATGGAGCTGCGTCTAAATGGCCAATTAGACGTAAAGCGCTCCCACGAGCTCAGCTTGCTTGAGCCGGACTTGAACATTACTTTGGCAAATGAGATCTACGCGACGCGAAATGCGTCCATGTGGTCCTGATGCCTGTTGGCGAATCGCGACATTGCCTCAGTCAACATACTGAGACGAGTTAGCATCGCACATCACTAACATGATGCCCACAGGCCAGGAAAGGTTGGCATGCGACTTAAAGACACTACTGCATTACTCGAGGCATATGTCGGGTACGGTTGAGGGCGGTGCCAATTTGATTCTGGATGTCGTTCAGACATGGACATTGCCCTAGATGCATTGTGGACAACAATCTCGCACATGCGGATTTACCTGGTAAGCCTTCGTGTTTTGTGGCCTGTCGTTTGGTACCTAGGTACTGTAGGCGACTTCTAGAGATCAAAGTTTCACAATGTGGCTGAGCCTGCCGTCCGGCCTCTGATGGCCAGAAAGGCTAACGAATGGCAAATATCGACGAGGGACAGTGGGCGTGCTGAGTCGAACGCACTCTGTATCTGTACAGAAGTAATTGGATACTCCTGGGGAAGAAGTGCATTCCAGGATGCTTTTCTACTTGGGGACAGATTCCTTTTCAAGTTTGGAGGGATGGTGAATAGCCAGCAGATGGCGCAACATATCCTTTGGGTGCTAGTATGTCCCAAGTCGACGAATGACTGAGTACCAGCCCAGGGGGAAATAAGGAGCGCTCAGTACGAACTGGTTACGTTGCACTCATATAACAGCGCCAACAGCCAGACCCCTCTAGGGCATATGCTTTGCCTCGGCAGGGTACATGGATGCAGAGGAAGCCATCTGCGATTTATGTTCTGCCAAAAGTACGGACACTGTCGTCTCAAAAGTCCAATCCATTTCCCGTCCGTTTTTCCCAGTGCAGATTGTTGTATCTTGCAATGTTTGTGCAATGACATCAGCCAGGGTACTGATCTTGCTTGTGAAGGCGCAGCCACAGGCAGTATTCCATTGTGGCTCGTTGGACAGGATCTTGGGGAAAGTTATGCAGGCGCTGTTAGTGGGTACTAGAGTGTGTTGTGGCTGCCCCACGCAAATCCCATGTATTTCTCCATCTCCCCCGACCTCTCTTGTGACGGAGGCAGCCAATGCCGTCGCGCGTGCCTGCACAGCCCCCCTCTTTTTCATACTGATGCTCGGTGCGGCGCGGGACTTGTGAGGCTGAGGCGGCAGGGCGGGCAGGCGTTGGTAAAGTCCCAAACCGCCCCCAGCCCAGTTCGTGACGCGGACCTCACTTCTCAACCGAACACCATCTTCTGCGTGCTGGCTCATCGCCATTCCGGCGAGCAAACTCATCACTCATCCAGCTCAATCCATCTGCGCGGAGCGACAGAACATTTCGCTAGTTAAGCAGCCTTTATTGCACGTGCGACTCAACCTGCCTGACCGCCTTTCCTTGGACACACGCCTGCCTAATCGCTCACGCCTTACGCCTCATTCGGCATCTCGAATTGGATCTATTTCATGTGGAGGGCAAGGTCATAACAGCAGGCGAGCCTAGCATGGCCCCTCCCACGACCTCGTCTGACGGCATCGTCACCATGTCTCTGTCAGACGAAGACGACCAGGAGGGCACCTCACCAGCAACTGAATTACCGTTGGATCAATCGGAGCACTCGACCTTCGACACCCTGGGTCTGCGTGCCGAACGCATCGCTCGCCGCTCAACGATTGCACCCCGCGCTCTGGACAAAGGTGGCATCGCCGGCGTCGTTGTCGGCGTATGCGTTGCTGTTTCGCTTGTCTGCCTCTGCTTCTGGCCTTTTATTATTCGGCGCATCAAGGCCAAGAAACAGCAGCACCAGGCCAACCTTGCGACTTCGGATGCTGAAGCGAACCACGCCCCCGTGACTGAGACTGAGACCGCTGCTGGCCAAGAACCACACGCACATAGGCCGGCCACCCAACACTCTTCAAGAGACTCATTATCGCACAAGGAAGACCCCTTTGGCGGTCCTGGTCGACAGTCCAGCAAGGAGCTGGACCTGAATGCAGACAATGGTCCGGAGCACCAAAGTCGCGATGGAGCCTCTACGCTGCATCAACGCGGGCCTTCAGACCATCTGGTCGTCGAACGAAACCAAGTTATCGACAGGCGTCACTCGGGCACGTCGTTTGGCCAGAATCCGACGTGGAACTCCCAAGGGCATATGCCCATCACTCCTGGCGGCATTGAGCTCATCACTACTCGGGCCGACGGCATGGAGTACAGTGATGTTATCAACGGACAGAGTGCTAGCTACTACAGCCCGACGGAGCCCACTGAGAACTTTGGCATGGTGACACCGCCGCAAGCCGATGAAGCGCAGTTCCCGGTGCCGGCGAGGTCCAACTCTCGGACAAGCTCGTTCAAGTATAACCTCATGTCCATGGTGCGCCGGTTAAGCTCGAAAGATGCCGCCAAGACGCAGACGCCTTCGCCCACGATGGACTCTTTTGCGGCCGCTCCATCCAGAACTATGGGGCCCCCAATTCACCCGCCTCACGGCATCATATCGCAGGACCTCTCTGAATCACCAGTTACTCATACGCCACCACAGTTCCGTGACTTCAACTACCCGTTAGGCCAGGCTCCTACTCCGACTCCGGCTCCAGCCCCAGATTCCTCAGTTGTGCTTCCTGCAAGCCCAGTATCTACTACGGGCGCCGAGGGTCCACCCCTTTCCTGGGAACCCAAGGGATCACCGACGCCTAAGTATCCCGACCAAGCCTTTCCGGGCACGGTGAACCCCATGGATGTTTGGGGCCCCTCCAACCAATCAGAGCATGTATGGCGAACAAACCAGGAACTCTACTACATCGAACACCCGGACATCGTCCCTCCCCAAAAGTCGGACCCGCAGGTTACACATATGGATTGTAAGCAGCCTCAAGCAGACGGTTCAGTCCCGGCCCAGTCGGCACACGGTGATCAACGAGTGTCGGAAGAGTTGCCGGCGCGCGCAGAGGCTGTTGTCAAGCAGGAAGCTCTCCACGAGGCCCATCAGTACGCTGCAGCCCTACAGCCTGACGCCAATCACAACATCACGGTGCCAGATGTACCAGCTGCGCAGGACTACACACATCTCATGCCAGCTACGCACAACCGAGTTCCGTCCGTGGATGGAAACCTAACGGATCCTTCTGATCACACAACGCCGATGGCGAGTGGCATGTCCTCAGGGCCATCTGTGCAGAACACGCCCAACACGCATCTGACAGAGATCACACCATCACCCCGGTCAGACGGCATACCAGATATCAGGAACAGCTCCTCGCCATACGCTGGGTCCAGCGGCTCACCACGCTCGTATGCATGCGACCAATGTCACCGCTCTTTTGATCAGGTCCACAAGTTAAAGTAAGCCTACCCATGACGGCCCAGCTGATCGGGCTCCGCAACTAACGATTACAGCCACCACAAGAGGTACCATGACCGGCCGCACAAGTGCGAGCACAAGGGATGCGACAAGCAGTTCGGAACCAAGACACACCTGGATCGTCATATCAACGACAAGCATACCAAATTGCACAAGTTCCACTGCCTTGACCCGACTTGCTTGTACTCCAAAGTGGGAGGCAAGGGTTTCCCCAGGAAAGACAACTGGCGGCGACACATGATCAACAAGCACTCAATCAACCCGACGGAGGACCCTGAGCCCCATTTCGTCGACGAGACCATGACGGGGACTTGATTTGGATAGATGCGCTCCATTGTGTGTGGGGCCGTGTATAACGAGAGTGGCGCTCATCCAGAGCGATGGGCCCCATCAACAGAACGGGCGAGCGGGTACAAACGCAAAGAGCGCAGTTGCAGCGAATTAAGCACAGCTGGCGAGTCTTGCTTTTTTTTCCGTCCACATCATTCTTGCTTGTTTTTGTCTTTGTCGACGTCATCTTCTTCTCCTACTACTTGTTCCTCTGTTCTGTTCTGTTGGCAGCAGTTAGGCGTTGGGAGGCAATGGGAAATCACGATTGGCAACACCAGCAGCAGCACCGTGTAGGCGCAAAGGGCATAGGGTGAAGAGAAGCCCACCGTGCTTATCACCAGCGATTTTTTACAATTTTTATTTCTATAAAAAAACACAGGCCAGCCCCGCCTAGATGGTCGGGGGGCATCATCATTCCCTTCATTTAGATGGGTGTGAGGGGGGGGGGGGGGTATCAACTCAAATCCTTGATCAATTTCCGCACCAACTTCTGCTGCTCATCCACCGTGAGGCTGCCTTCATCAGTCTGCTGCACGGCCCTGCCGACGGCTATGATGGTCTTGACACTCTCGCTGTTCACCCACAGGCGGCCGTTCCTGCCGACGGCCGTCTCGAAAGCGGCGCCGAGGCTGCCGAGCTCGTCGAGCACGACGACCTTGCCCTCCTCGGCGCTGCGGGGCATCAGCAGGCGGCGGGCCATGCCGAGGGAGATGGTGAAGAGCATGCCGCCCGTCAGGGGCCCGAGGCCGTCGGCCTTGCCGGTGGAGGGGTTGACGCACTCGAGCTCGGCGTCCATGTGCTTCTCGGCGCTGGCGACGCGGGCGTAGACGAGGGCGCCCGAGGGCAGCTGGGGGCGGTTCTTCTTGGAGGCGAGCTCGAAGGAGAACTGGGGGAGGAGAACGGCGGCGGAGTAGTCGGCGAGGTGGACGAGGAAGGCCTCCTGCGCCGAGCGCTGGACGGTGCCGATGACGAGGTCACCAACGGAGGGGACGTACTGGAAAAAAAAAGAATAGAACGTGTCAGCTTGTCAGTTCACGGACGGGGGCAACTGGAGGGAAAGAAGATGACATACCCTTCCGCGCGACTGATCAACCCAGATAGAGTTCTTCTTGGCGTCTATGGCGAGGTTGCCGGCGATGGTGG
The DNA here is from genome assembly GCF_000150675.1 of Verticillium dahliae VdLs.17. NCBI lineage: Eukaryota > Fungi > Ascomycota > Sordariomycetes > Glomerellales > Plectosphaerellaceae > Verticillium > Verticillium dahliae. Next base: position 1,033,786 of record NW_009276921.1, on the reverse strand, counting down.
GCTTGATATCGCGGGGAGGGACATGTCGCAGACCAGGGCCGAGGCGCAAGGGAAGCTTTGGGTGGGAGGGAATCAGAGAGGGGTCGATGTCGTCCCCGGGAAGGACGAAGGGGCCTACTGCCGCCATATCACGTTGCGTTTGTCGAGTGCTCCGACTGCAGGGTATGCGTCGGTTGCTGTCTAGGGGCCTGGATAATGTGACAATGGCAATGGCAGAGCCTTGGACGAAGACTCTTGACCGAAGCAGCTTTGCGACTGAGAGAAGGTCGGTGGGGCGTTCTGTTTACCGATAAGGATGCAGCGGCTGCTTATCGGACTCGCCTTGTGCCGGCTGCCACTCTGCCACTGCAGCCAGGGGCCTCTCTGTGGGGACAAGGCCACAGGCGGCGCGGGCTGCTGCCAGCTGGGGCAATAATTTTTCCAAAATTTTGGTCGAGTGCTCCCCCACCACGACGACCGACCTTGGTGCCTCTTGAGATCCATCCAGATCGCGGACCAACCAAGACAACCTTCCCACGCACCAACACGATCTCTCGGACGCCATATACCCTTTTCTCCCTTCTTTTTCTTCTTCTTCTTACCACAGACACATCACATACTAGTCCAGATGTCTGAAAACGCGGGTTCGCAGTCCGGCCCCGCGCCGAGCGACCGCGTCGTCATTGGCCTTGCCTTTGGCAACTCCAACAGCTCCATCGCCTACACCGTTGACGACAAGGCCGAGGTCATTGCGAACGAGGACGGAGGTGAGTTACTACTGTACAGTCTGGTGCACCCTGCAGTCGAGCTGATCTTGCCATTACAGACCGTCAGATCCCCTCGATTCTGTCATATGTCGATGGCGATGAGTACTACGGCCAGCAGGCCAAGGCCTTCCTCGTCCGCAACCCCAAGAACTCGATCGGCTACTTCAAGGAGTTTGTCGGCCAGGAGTACGTTCTGTCCTCACCCCTGCGTATTTTCAACGAGACTCACCGTGTTGCGACAGCTTCGCCTCCATCGACCCCACCCACAACCACGCCTCTGCCCACCCCCAGGAGGCCGACGGTGTGATCACCTTTACCGTCAACGACAAGGACGCCGAGACTCCCTCCACCATCTCCGTGTCCGAGGTCAGCACCCGCTTCCTCCGCCGCCTCGTGGGTTCCGCCTCGGACTACATCGGCAAGAAGGTCACCTCGGCCGTCCTCACCGTCCCCACCAACTACTCAGACAAGCAGAAGGCTGCCCTGATAAAGGCCGCCACCGACGCCGGTCTCGAGGTCCTTCAGCTCATCGCCGAACCTGTCGCCGCCGCTCTCGCCTACGACGCGAGGCCCGAGGCCGAGGTCAGCGACAAGATTGTCGTCGTCGCCGACCTCGGCGGCACCCGCTCTGACGTGGCCGTCCTCGCCTCGCGCGGCGGCATGTACACCATTCTCGCGACGGCGCACGACTACGAGTTTGCCGGCTGCCACCTCGACGACGTCCTGATCGAGCACTTCTCCAAGGAGTTCATCAAGAAGCACCAGAAGGAGCCCCGCACCAACGCCAAGAGCCTGGCCAAGCTCAAGTTTGAGGCCGAGGCCACCAAGAAGGCGCTGTCCATCGGCACCAACGCCAGCTTCAGCGTCGAGAGCCTCATTGACGGCTTCGACTTTGCCTCGACCGTCAACAGGCTGCGCTACGAAATGTCGGCGCGCAAGGTCTTTGAGGGCATCAACCGCCTCATCGAGGGCGTCATCAAGAAGGCCGGCCTCGACGTGCTCGACATTGACGAGGTCGTCCTGTCCGGCGGCACCTCGCACACGCCGCGCATCGCCAACAACCTCGTCGGCCTCTTCCCCGCGTCGACCAAGATTGTCGCCCCCGCCACGAGCGCCACGGCCATCAACCCCTCGGAGCTGCAGGCCCGCGGCGCCGCCCTCCAGGCCTCGCTCATCCAGGAGTACGAGTCGGACGACATTGACCAGTCCACCCACCCCGCCGTCACCACGGTCAAGCACACGGCCAACGCCATTGGCGTCGTCACGCGCGTCGCCGACGACGACGTCTTCACCCCCATCATCCCCGCCGAGACGGCCGTCCCCGCCCGCCGCACCGTCCACGTCCCCGTGCCCAAGGCCGGCGGCGACGTCCTCATCCGCGTCGTCGAGGGCGGCACCCACATCAAGGTCACCAAGCCCGAGCCCAAGGAGAAGAAGGCCGACGGCTCGGACGACGACTCGGACGACGACTCGGACGACGACGACTCGGAGGAGGAGGAGCACCGCGAGAAGGTCTGGAAGATCGGCAGCACCGTGGCCGAGGCCGCCATCCGCGGCGTCAAGGCGGGAGGCAAGGTCGAGGTCACCATCAACGTCAGCGCCGATCTCGGCGTCACCGTCACGGCGAGAGAGGTCGGCGGCAAGGGTGGCATTCGCGGCCAGGTCAAGGCGCCGTAGAAGCGACTTGTTATTGGAAACAGGAAGAGCGAGAGGGGATTGCGATGAGAAAAAGCGCGAGTATGCCGCCGCCGGTAGATGCAGCATGGACGATGCTGGGTCGGGAGGTGACAGGAGCCAGGAACTATCGATAGAATACATGCGCGGGTGGGATAGAGACAAAAATGATGAATGCCGACATGTGGCATGAGCCGATGATGCCGTCGTCCTACTGTAGCTGGCGACCTTTTTCTATTTCGATAGACCTGAAGAAACGGCATGTATTTTGATTCATGGCTCAACTATTCGTGTCTTCTTCTTCATTGAAACCGTCAAGCCCCGCACAGGTTCCTCCTCGACGCTCAGATATTAAGAGTTCTTCATCCGTGTCACAATCCTGCAAATCGAACCGTGTGAAAAGACCACGAGATCATCTGTTGTCACTCGGCAGGCTCCATGCAACCATGTCATCCCTGACTTCAACCTCCTCAAACTCTCTCGCCCGTCGGAACACGTCGCCCCGTCCGCCACCCCGCCCACCACTACTTCCACTTCCCATGGTCGGTGCCAAGCTCGTCAAGCTCTCGCTCCGGCTCCGTCCATTGTCATGCCTCAGCAGATCGTCACGACTGCTCGCCGCGCTGTCATCATGCCGGTGTCGCGATTCGTCCCGACTCTGGCTACCACTACTCGGATAGCTGCTGAACCCGAACCCACTGCCATTATTATGCCTGCCCGTCACAGTGCTCACGCTCTTGTCACTAGCATTGCTGCCTTTGTGTCTATGTCTTTGCGGCGAGAAGGCATGCATGAGGGAGCTGCCGTGATGCTGCGTGGGCTGGTGTTGTTGACGTCGCATCCGTCGGTAGTCGCCCGGCCGAAGGGTGTCGCCGGCCTGGCCACTACTGCTCCCTTCGCCGTCATCGCTCGTCTCAGCACCGCCGTCAAGACCAGCGCCAGCGCCAGCGCCTGTACCGCGGCTACGACTGCTAACATAGCCGCTGCTGCTGAGGCTAAACTGGCTCGTCTGTGATGGATTTCGTTGCGGCACTAGTGAGCTTTTGGGCTTGGCATGCGCCGACGAGTCGGCCCAACCGTTGCCACCAGCGAAGATGTCCTCGATGCACTGGTCGGCGGGGAGCTCGCCCGGCTGGCGGGTCCAGGAGGCGGCCAGAGCTTTACGGTACATGTCTTGCACCTCGGCCTGCTCGCGCGACTTGGCGATGGATGGCAGTTCTGTCTATCTTTAGCACATGCTGCGAAAGTCACCTGTCATTGGCGGTGTCGGGAGAGACTTACGGCCTGCGTCATCTTGTTCGACCTGGTCACCTGACATGATGCCCGCGATGCCACCAAATACAGGGGCTGTCTTGAGGGGCGGGGCAACATAGTTCCGATCTCCGTCGACTTGGACCATAAGGATACCAATCTTGATGGTGCTGTTGATCTTGCTATCCTGCATCAAGTAGCGCCGAGCAATGCCCTCTTCAACGTCGGCATCCTCAGCTGCTGTAGTGCCACTCGAAGATGCAGGCCGGGATGATGTTGAAGACGCGCCTGTACCGCCACCAATGCTGTTGCTGGTGCTCCGTTTTCTGAAGTGAGCCTTGTCTAGGCTCGTCCGCTCCCTGCCGTTACGGACTGGGTTTGTAGCAGTAGCACTCGTACGGGGTAGCGCCTCGCTCTCTTCGACATATTCGCTCAAGTTTAGCCTGACGGTGCCCAGCACGATCTTCTCATCACGACCGCCGCTGAGGCCACTGGATGACAATTCCTGAGAGATCTCGAGCTCGAGAGGGCATTCGTTCAAATGGTTGTTCTTGTCGAGGCCGATGCGGATATGACCAACAACCTTGGCATAGTTGAACTCGACCTTGTGGTTTGCGATGGGACACTTGTGAGTGCGGCCGCGGTGCTCGGCATGAATCGAGTGTAAGAGATGCCATTTTACTACCGAGCCACCAGAGACTAATGGGACATTGTTGAGATCGTAAATCTAAGGCATGTCAGGGAACCAGTGGGTGGGACCAAAAGGATAGGAGAGAAACTCACCTTGAGATGTAGTTCGAATTTGGGCTACAGAAGTGGAAGCATTATCATCAGCTGTGCTCAGTATGGGTTGGTGTGACGCGCGTGCAACAAGAGGCGCATTCGCGGCAAGTCAGGCTACACATGGAACACCCGTCACACATAGAGGGGCCACTCTTACCTTGCGCCCTTTGCTGACTGTTGGCAGAAAGTTCAGGTTAGCCACGGTTGTGAGAGGCCGCATGGTGTCGATGAGAGGCCGGAGCCTCGCAGCTTGCGGGCTGCGAATCTAGTCTGGAGTCGCGCAGGTTGGGGGGGGTGACTAATTGGTGGGTTGAGGGCATCGCCAGGCTCTGGTGAGCAGTGAAAATGGAGGATGGCGGAGGGGGGGGAACAGTGCCGGGATAAGGGATAGCAAAGATGAGAGACAATGTGGCTTGGCTTACTGAGGGAAGTCATGTCTCGTGTGTCGCCGACAACATGGGCAGCAGCTTCACGCAGGGTGGGAATGCTGGCTAATCAGCAGCCCTTTACCCACAGACCAGTCAGTTTCTTCGCCGAAGATTCGGTCTGTCGGTCGCCGTAGGCAAGACAAGGTCCCGGGGTAATGGTGTTGACAGACAGACAACTCAAGCGAGGCAGCTGAACATGGATGGATCCGGATCCAGGCTGAGGGCGAAAACTGCCGCAGGGACGACACGATAGGACAGGCGTGCGCCAATGCACGTCGTTGAATGGCAATGCGAGCAGGGGTCGTAGTCGGATGCACACAAGGTGCCGTAGGCCGTTCTAGCCTTGGCGACCGAAGATGAAGGAGGGTAAATGGCGGCTCGAGGGGCGATAGGGCGGAACACGGAGGAGGGGAGTCGTTTGTGGTTGAAGAGGTACTTCTGGAGATAGCTGGAGCGCAGGTGGTGGGCCAGAAAGGTGGTGTGATGCGGCTATAGAGGCACCGCCGGAAAGAGAAACCGAAGGGAATAAGGAAGGGTGTGAGATTTGGGTGCCATGGTTGGGCCTCGAGACGAAACGGTGTCGGAGGATGACGCGGTCAGTGCTGGTGCAGTGGTCGATGAATACGAAATGGAATTGATGAGTGCTGATGCCGACGATGGCCCAGCTTTGATGACCTACATACTTGGAACAGGAACTGGACAGGAACAGGAGGATCCAAGCATCGTGTCTCTCCTGCCCTTCCTCTATCTGGGTGCTCCTGGAGGGGGGGGGGGGGTCTCTCCTTCCCTTGCGCAACGCCTCCCCGCATGGGGCAGCTGCAAGAGCAACCCAATTGCATGTGCATCAGAAGCAACTGCGGCCCTGGTTGGGCTTTCTTGCCCGTTCTTGCCGTTGTAGTGGACAAGTCCGCAAGCATGAGATGATCACTGACTGGCACCTTGTCCCGCCGAGTCAGCGCTCGCTCAGAGGGCCACTGACGCCAACCTGAACAGAGCAGGTGCTCCTGCTGTGGTGCCTGAGTGGGGTGACAAGTCGAGGCGAGATAAGATAAGAGCTTCTTCGACCCGGTCTTCCATCCAAAATCCCGTCAATTGATTTGCATCGCGAGTCACGCCAGCGGCCGCGACAGCGACACCACGGAAAAGATACCTAGCGTCAACGCTCCGTCCTCTGGCAGACCATGCGCTGACATGCCACCGAGTGCGCCCTCCAAAAAAGTGGCCGGCCCAGCGTCGGCGGCCGCCAAACGCAAAGAGGCGCCTTCCAGCAACGATGCCTCAAAGAAAGGCAGCCCAGCGCCTGGCGCGGCGCGCTGGCCCGTCAAGCGCCTCAAGATGAGCGAAGACCGAAAAATTGTGACGCAGGAACCAGGCTATGCTCTGAAAGACGGAGAACTCAACCTCCAGACCTTTCTCAAGGCACGCGAGTTCGAGATCAAGGCTCTCGAGGAGAGCATGCGACACACCAAGGGAGCCGCGACGAAACGAGCCTTTCAGCAGGTGCCCCGCGGCATGCGCAGACGCACCGCGAGCCACAATGTCAAGAGGGTTCCCAAGAGGCTTCGCAACAGGGCCATGAAAGAGATGCGCGACGACAACACACCGACTGTGACCTCGCGACGGCGCAAACCGACCACGACGCGGGCGACAATCAGATCGGAGACGGCGAGAAAGCTGGGCATACTGGCCGAGAAGAGGCGCAAACGGAAGCTCAAGGCCGCGAAAGAGAAGGCTTCCACCGATGACGGTTCTATGAATGATACCCCGAGCATCCAGACGAGAATCACAACGCGTCCGGCTCGACCCAAGATCAGGCGGAACGTCCTCAACGACCCACCGCGACCAAAGTCCAAGTTTCGTAAACGTCAACTGCAAAAGACCTGGCTGCCTACACATCTTTGGCATGCTAAAAGAGCTAGAATGACTGAGCCCACGAAGCCTCTGTGGAGGTTTGCCATTCCCCTGACAACCAACGAAAAGATATACCGCGCGACGCACCGGGGCCAGGGTGAGAGAGGCGCCGTGGCCTGGGATATGAGCTACATGAGTACCATTGGTCTTTATGGTAACGAGAACGGGGTCTGCCAAGTCCTCCGAAAACTTGGAGTCGTCCAGGAAAGCTGCTGGAGCGAGAGGGGCCAGAGGTGGAGGGCTGGTACCAGGCATTGGAACGGCATGCTCAGCAGGGACACGAGGCTTGGACGGCGGCTCATATGCCCGGCTACGATTCAATGGAATCCACAAGATGCCGAGCAACAGCGGACTCCAGGAAACGAAGACGCGGACCCCAAGAAGAGGCAACGGCAGCTATTTATTAGAGTTCACCCCTCGTCGTTCCTGGAGCTGTTCAATGAGCTTCTTCGGCTGGTCAAGATGCAGACGCCACAGCTCTTCATCGAAGACTTGCGATTCGAGATTGGCAGCATCGAAATCACTGGTCCGGCATCGACCGAAGTCCTTTTGGGGGTTCTTCAACCCTACTACACCGACCTGGCCAAGAAGGAGCCGCATGCCAACATTTTCAGCGGCTTGACCAGCGCTGCAACACCATCAGCTTTGCCTCCCAATTCTTGCCTGGCATTTTCTACCCTGGACCCACGCCTGAGGTATCCGCCGCGAAAACTCGCTCCCCCAGACCTCAGCGATGAGGGCCAGTCGCGGCTCATGAACCTTTTGTCGAGTTGGCCAGCTGACAAGGGCCTCCAACCGTACTCGATCTTCGACCGCGATCAGCGTTTCTCGGCTTCGAGGCTACCGAGACAAAAGTCCGTGAACAAGCGAAAAGGAGCTCGCATGCCTGGGACCGACCTCGACCCCAGTCCCTCGGATCCTCCCATCCCCATCCTCCTTCACGCATCCCGGTCAGCGCGCGGCGCAGAGGCTCAAGGAACGTGGACTGTGCTCGCACCTTTCAAATGCATCCAGCCCATCTGGTACAGTCTCGTGCACTTCCCCCTGGCGTCAGGCGGTAACCCGAGGTTTGCGGGGTTGAACGAGGCGCGACAGGTGCCGTTTGAGCGCGGCTTGCCCTATTTCCCCATAGACTTCCTCGCGACAGATGCCGGCGTTGAATGGGAGATGGAAGAACGCGCGCGGAGAAAGACGGCCTGGGAACGCCGCCCCAAGAGCAAGAGGACGGCATGGGAGACGCTCGACCTCGGCGCTGGACGCAAGGGCGAGCTCGGCGCAGGGTGGGCTTGCGATTTTGAGCACCTCCTGCGACTCGACAACGCCGAGGCAGAGTCGCCTCCGCACTCCGTCAACGGCATGGACGTGGATGATGCTGCATCGGACAAGAAAGAAGCACCCGAGGCAGAGGCAGAGGTCAAGCCGGCGGCGTCGTCTCATCCGCTCAAGCAACTGCACCACGTCTCCAAATCGTCCTTGGCGACCATTCTATCCTCCTCCGCACCGGCACCGCCCAACGCCGTCATGACCGTCACCCTCGTCCTGACCGGTCGCGGCGTGGCCGATCCCTGCGCCCGCATCTACCGCCTCCCATCCCGTCCCGCGCCGCTCCCCCCGTCCTCCTCCGCCGGAGGTCCCGGCCTCTGCACCCCCGTTGCCGCAGGACGCAAAGTCGACCGGCGGCCTGCCCGCAGACCTGCGCAACCAGGTGGTTCGCCCAGCTGGCGCCGAACGCTTCCGCATCGCTACTGCCCGGCCCTGCA
>NW_009276921.1:1010241-1025133 GCF_000150675.1 Verticillium dahliae VdLs.17 | reverse complement strand
CTGTTCAATGGACCATAATAAAAACAGCCACCTATCCTCAAGCTTGCCTCTCCGTTTTCGCTCAATGGGGCCGAGCGCCGCCGGTCGCGCGGTTCGGTCGCGGACCGCCCTCCGCCGGACGCCGACATGGCGACCCGCAAGCGCTTCCTGGCGCGCAGCCTCCTGGCGCCGGCGCCGGCGCCGCTGGGGTACCCGCCGCCGAAGCCGAACCAGACGGACATGAACGGGCACCCGCTCGTGCCGGGCGAGGAGGACCTCATCGGCTTCGTGACAACGGGGGCGTACTGCCTCAGCGAGGGGAGGGCGAGGGCGATCGGGTCCATTGTTGTCGACAGGGTGGTCGAGGGGCTCAGGGACGAGGCACGGAGAAAGAAGGCCAAGGGGCATGTGCGCGAGACCAACTTGTGCATTGTGAGGAATGCCGGGGAGGGCGTGGGATGGCTTGCGAGGTGGGAGGTTGCATGAGCAATAGACGTGCTGGGCAGCCAACGCGACTATGATTCCGTTACCAGCGCGATAGGCACCGTCACAACGTAGCACCAGAATGGCAGCACATGGCATGCTTGCACAAGGTATTCAAAGGCGAACAAGACGTCTTCTCAGTGAAATTCATAATGCATTCATAGGATCCATGTCCTAGCTCGTGGTATAGATCCTAACCAGCCCATCTTAGGCAACCGGAAAACAAAACAAGACGCCTGCCTTTTTTTTTCTCTCCCTGGAAAAATCAACGCCTTTGAAAGAGAATGCGTGTTTGCAAAATCGCCGCACGCCATAACACGCCTGAGCACGCGCACGATGATGCGTGTGCCTAGTCCTCCTCACTGACCTCGCTCTCCTCGCCGGCGTCACCGCTGTTGGCCGCCTGCTCGAGGGCGTCCTCGAGCTCGGCCTCGAGGTCCATGTCGTCGTCGTCGTCGTCGTCGTCGTCGTCGTGGCCAGCGTGCGCCTCTTGCTGGACGTACGTCTGCTGCTGCTGTGCAGGCGCGCGATCGACGTCCTCGAACATCTGGTTGTACTCTTCGTCCTCACTGTCTTCGTACTGCTGCTGCTGCTGCTGTTGCTGCTGTTGTCCCTCGTCGTTGACGGGGCTCGGCAGCTTGAACCCCTCGATCCCCCTGTCCTCTTCCTGGTCCGACTCTCCATCAGCGTCGTCGGCCTCGGAGTCGCGCAGAAACTCGGAGAAGCGGCGAAACGCAATCTTCTGGGCCGGAAAGGCGGGGGAGAATTCGGTGCCGCTGCGGGCGTTGGCGGGCTCGTCGGGATACTCGACGGTGAGGCCAAAGTCGTCGTCGTCGTCTTCGTCGTCGTCCTCGTCGTCCATCTTGGCGGGCTTGCGCTTCTCCTTGACCGGCGGCGGCGGCGGCAGTGCGAGCTCGACCGTCTTGGCCTGCTTCTTCTCGGGGGCCGGACGGCGGGGCTGAGACGTGCTGCTGCTGCTGCTGCTGCTGTTCTTCAGCGCGGACGCCTTGGGTGCGGACGCTTTGGACGCGGCGGGTTTGGAGACGGGTTTGGAGGCGGGTTTGCGGGTGTCATTGGGGGTGTCACGGGCCGGCGGGCTCGTGTCGAGGTGCTCGAACTGTTGACGCAGGCGTTCAGGGTCGGTGGTCTCGGGGGTACGGGTGAGGTTCATGTTAAAGGTCGAGTCGACGCGGTCGAGGATGAAGGCCTTCTTGGCGTCGTCGAAGTAGAGGACATATTGGTTGCTGTCGGTGGAGCGGGTTCCAGCGTAGCCATAGGTGCCGCCGGCGTCGCTGTACGAGAGCTCAAAGTTGTCTTTGGTGCCGGGGGTTTCGGGTTTGAGCCTCGCGAGGGCAGGTGCCTGATCGGAGGAGAGCTGGGGTTTGTGGTTGTCTAATGGGCTTTGGTCAGCTTCTGCTTCCCGACGGCAGGAGAGGGAGTCCGTTCGATGCCGGTTGGGGGGGGGAAGGGGAAACGTACATCGTACGCTGGTGAAGACGTCCTTCTGGGTGCGGCCAAGAAGGGTATCACTCAGCAGCACGGGGTATTTGCCCAGCTTGGTGGGGTCAATGAGACCATTTGCGATGCCATTTGCGAGTCCAGCGGCGATGCCAGACGAGCCGTGCTTCGAAGCCGCCTTCTCCCTCTGGTTTGGGCGCAGGGCAGACATGGTGCTCGGTGGGCGAGGGCGAGGGCGTTGATGAAAGTGGTTGAGCAGCGTTCGCGAGGGAGGAGGCTGGCGACGAGTCGTGGTAGAAGTACCATGGGTGCCAGAGCCAGAGACGGCAGCGAGGCCAGCGCCAGTGTCAATCCCCGGCGTGGTGGTGCTTGTAGGGGTGCTTGTAGGGGTGCTTGTAGGGGTGCTTGTAGGGGTATTTGTAGGGGTCGGGCCCCTGGAGACAAGATCCGCACCACTAGACGCAGCCGGGTGGGGTGCCATGGGGGCCATCAGTGCTGGGCTCCCACCCTCGTGGTCCTTTCGTACCTTACCTACCTAGGTACCTGTAGGTAATGAAAGCGGGAGATGGACAGGTCGCTCGCTTTCTGCTGCCGTCTCACTGGTGCAACGCTGAATCGCAGCCGGTGGTCGAGAGAGACTTCCGGCGTGGGATGGTGTGAGGGTGCGCTGACTGATCCTGCTGCAGGGCTGACAGTACTGGCTATGAGGTGAGGCGAATGGGCAAGTCACGGTGCCTGTGATGATGGTGTTTGCCAACCAAATGCCAACAGTGGTGAATGAAGCTGGCGGACAAGGCGGCCTTGTCGTATTGTCTCTTTCAATGTTCGGTTGCCACGGTAGAGGGTGTTAGTGATCGGATATTCTTCATGTGTTGCCTTTATTGAGCGGTCGCCGCCTTGTTGATTCAAACAAAGTCCAGAGGAGTTTCTTCAATGTCATTCTGATTGTTGCAGAAGCAAGCGAGAAGCGGACAGCGGACGTGACCAGTCTTCAAAGCAAACGAGCATCAGAAGAGTGCCTGCCAAAACCTGGGCCCTCAAGGTTTGACACGTCGTCCAACAAAAAGGTTACTCCATCAAAGGCACTGCCTTCCATACTCTGTGGCCCGAGGCGCCTGCCACATTTGACTCTCAGGACGATATGCTTCATTTTGGCTTGTGCCGATGCCCACCATCACGGGATATGCCATTCCATCGACGGGTTGAATGCGTGAGTTGAGGGAGGCTATAGTCATACATGTTGTCCGTCTGGGCATGTCTTGTCGGACCCAGCTCATCATGATTTATTACATGATGCCAGGTAGATGAGTATCGACACAAGATCGAGAAAGACACCATGATGCCGAGTTCGATCAGCGTATGCAAGCAAAGTAGCTTCGGTCCTACGGACGATCCGCGTCTTGCTGGCGTTCAACATTCGTGATGACCTCGGATCTCCATCAAGCGAATGGCGGGGGAGCCGGGGGAGCCGGGGGAAAGCAGACACCAAGATGCGTAGCTCCGAGCTCGGCGATAAGATAAAATGGATCAAACGATTGAGGGAGTGGCTGTACTGGTTTGAGCGGTATATGGGTTATGCAGCCAGTTCATGGAGCTGGCCATCCTTCAATTCACAGCAATTCCATTGTGGGTTCCCACCTTACGTAGCCTTCAGCTGGGACACGACCTACATGCTTGCGATCAAGCGCAAATTGGTCAAGAATGAATGTAAAACCTGACGACCCAAGCTACTAAGTAGATGGTCAACAAAAAAAGTTCATCAAGGTTGGGACTACAGAAACACGCCGCGGCTATCACCGGAAGCAGCATACCCCACATGCAACTAACCATAGGGTCTCTCTCCGCATCAGAAGCATCAGAAGCCTCAGAAGCACCGCTCAAACGGGTATACCCCTCGTAGCGCAGACAACCTCGGATCAAAGTGGCTCTTAATGGTCCTCGAGGCTCGGCAGCCCACGGTAAAGCAATTCCCCTGCTCGTGCGCCCCCAGGTACGGTCCCCACCCCCCCTCCCAACCCCCAACCCCCCAAGGTCCAAGGTCCAAGGTCCAAGGTCCAAGGTCCAAGGCCCAAGGCCCAAGGCCCAAGGCCCCAAGGCCCAAGGCCCCAAGGCTCAAAGGCTCAAGGCTCAAGGCTCAAGGCTTACCCCTCCCCCCCTGGAACCCGTAGTGACCACCGCCTTGGACCTGTTTGAGCCGAGCCCAAATATATTCTTCTCCTCGACGTGAATCTCGCGCCGCAACCTGCCTTCATTCACATCCCTCTCTCCACCTCTCCCTATACCCATTGCGCCGCCGAGGTCACGTCGAGCGAGCAGCTTGCCGTCGAGAGTCCCCCAATTGACCTCCTCTGCGCCCCCTCCACCTCGCCTCCTCTGCCGAGACGAATCATGTCCGCCGTCAACCGCAGCATCAGGACTGCCACGAGATCGCTGCGCTTGCCATCGCAGACCGTCCGCCTCGCAGCTCCCCTCCGTGCCGGCCTCGCCTCCACCCACCTCAACGCCTCCACCGCGTCTGCCCGCACTTCCTCCTCTACTTCTCCCTCCTCCGCACACAACTTCTCGACCGCTGCTGCCAGACAGAGCGGTGCCCCAGCCATGTCTTCCGAACCCAGAGAGTACGATCCCGAGATCAACGACATTGCCAACTATGTCCAGAACTACAAGGTCGACTCGGAGCTAGCTGTATGTCAATGTCGTCGCCGCCGCCCCTGCCCCCTCTGCACTGTCACCGGTTACCCGGTTACCCCTCCTTCGGCCGCCGTCCCTGCCTGCCCTGCCTGAACATGTTCTCTCTCTTTTTTTTCTAAACCCCCCCGAAAAAAAGATGAAAAATCTCAAACCTCCCGCCTCTTCACAGACATAATATTTTCCTTGCATCTGCTGACCACCGACGCACAGTTCGACACGGCGCGATGGGTCTTCCTCGACACCCTCGGCTGCGGCCTCGAGGGTCTGCGCTTCAAGGAGTGCACCAAGCTGCTAGGCCCCATCGTCCCCGGCACCACGGTGCCCAACGGCCCCAAGGTGCCCGGCACCGACTTCCAGCTTGACCCCGTCAACGCGGCCTTCAACATTGGCGCCATGATCCGCTGGCTCGACTACAACGACTGCTGGCTCGCGGCCGAGTGGGGTCACCCCTCGGACAACCTCGGCGCCATCCTCGCCGTCGCCGACTGGATCACGCGCACCAACAAGGCCGGCGGCAACCTCGCCAACGGCAAGCAGTTCACCATCCGCGACGTGCTCGAGGCCATGATCAAGGCCCACGAGATCCAGGGCTGCCTGGCGCTGCTCAACTCGTACAACAAGGTCGGCCTCGACCACGTCGTGCTCGTCAAGGTGGCCAGCACGGCCGTCGTGTCCAAGATGCTCGGCCTCGGCGAGAAGCAGATTGCCGACGCCGTCACCCAGGCCTGGGTCGACGGCCAGAGCCTGCGCACCTACCGCCACTCGCCCAACACCATGTCGCGCAAGTCGTGGGCGGCCGGCGACGCCTGCCAGCGCGCCGTCAACCTCGCGCTCAAGGTGCTCAAGGGCGAGCAGGGTGTGCCGACGGTGCTGTCGGCGCCCGTCTGGGGCTTCTACGACGTGCTCTTCAAGGGCAAGAAGTTTGAGTTCCAGCGCCCCTACGGCAGCTACGTCATGGAGAACGTCCTCTTCAAGGTCTCGTACCCGGCCGAGTTCCACTCGCAGACGGCCGTCGAGGCGTCGGAGAAGATCTACGGCCAGCTCCAGGCCCTCGGCAAGTCGGCCGCCGACATCAAGGGCATCACGTGCCGCACCCACGAGGCCTGCATCCGCATCATCGACAAGCAGTTCAAGCCCATGGACAACTTTGCCGACCGCGACCACTGCATCCAGTACATGTGCTCCGTCATGCTCGTCTTTGGCCGCCTCGAGGCCACCGACTACCCCGACGGCAGCGAGGCCGCCACGTCCGAGATGGTCGAGTCGCTGCGCAAGCGCTTCAAGTGCGTCGAGGACCCCCAGTTCACCAAGGACTACCACGACCCCGCCCTGCGCACCATCTCCAACGCCCTGACCGTCGAGCTCAACGACGGCACCGTGCTCGAGGAGGTCGTCGTCGAGGCGCCCCTCGGCCACCGCCTGCGTCGCGAGGAGGCCAAGCCCGAGATCCTCAAGAAGTACCAGAGGCACCTGGCCCCCCACTTTAGCGAGAACAAGGTCAAGCAGCTCGTCGAGCTCGGCCTCGACCAGCAAAAGCTCGAGTCGACGCCCGTCGACGAGTACGTTGATCTGTACGTCAGCAAGGACAGCAAGTTCATCTAAGTGTGCGTGCGTGCGAGGGAAAAGCAGTGTCAAGTGTGCGACGAGGTGGCCAGGATAGATGTTTGATCATGGAAATTGGATGTCTGTTCATCGTCATTTGACCTACTACTGAAGCTACCTAGGGAGTGATTTTGCTGTGCCGTGATCTCAGCTGACTAACTACACCATCTGGTCCGTTGCGCCGGCGTGCCTTGCATCGCAAATGGAAAACCAGCCAAGGTACACAGTGGCCCCGTGTGTACCATGTGCACATGTGCATCCCAGCACTTGTGCAACGCGAAGTGTCGCCCCGAGTGGCTCCCGGTTCTCGAGAGACTCCTTGGCCCAGAAGCCAGAAGGGGGGAGCTGACGAGGCCTGCATCGGCCCCACGGATGCTGAGGAGCCTCATTCGTACTGTGGCAGCGCGGGGCAGCCCGCGGCATGATCCAATGGGACTGACAGGCGGTGGCGCCGCTTTCCAGGGGTGCTTCGGGGTTCCTTAGGGGCTTGGTCGACCCCCCCAGTCCCTGTGGCCACTATCCGCTGTCGCTGGGCGGTCTCTCGGGTCCGTCAGGCTCACTTCCGCCTCTGTGACTGATCCAGTTTCACAACCATCGAGGTCAGACAAGGCCAACAGACGGGACACAACAGGGCTCCGCCTCCGCCGCCTTGTCTGCCGTGTTGCCCCCAATTTTCTCGACTCTAGACTGACCTAGCGAGCCGACTGGGCATCGGGCGGTCTGTGCCGGTGTTGGCGTGTTCGTTCTGTCGTATTCCCCGTTGCGGTACGAACGTACGTGGCTCGCCCACTTAGTAACTAGGCAGGTACTGCCTAGCACGTCTTCGACCCGAACATTCAAACGCTGTCGACTCTTTTCCCTCCTCCCCAACTCCCAACAGCAAAGCACCCTGCTACGGCATCGCTCACAGCACACAAGGAACCCTTCCACAGGCGAGAAAAAAAAACACCAGAGAAAACAAAGCGCACACAAAACGCCTTGGACCAACCGCCATCATGGCTGACCGCCAGACACTCATGGAGACCAACCGGTCGATCCGGACCATCAAGAACGTACGTAGGCAACAGCCCACCCCTCAGCCCCATGACCCTGGTCGCCGCCATCTTCAGCCCTGCGATGAACCCCGCGATCGATCAATTCAATGACCAGAGCTGACATGGCCTAGGAACTCGAGAACCTCCTCGAAAAGGGTGTCATCGACGACGATGCCTACGAGAACATTCACTCCATGCTCCCCGCCGAAGCCCCCCTTCGAGGCGGCGGCGGCAGCGCGCCCGCCCGCGCAACACCTTCCCAGGCTGCAAGCCCCGCGGCACCACCTCCGACCGAGGCCATGGCCAACATGAACATCGGCACCCAGCAGCAGCAGCAGCAGCAGCAGCAGCAGCAGCAGCAGCAGCAGCAGCAGCAGAGGGCGAGCCCTTCGCCGGCGCCTCCCTCCTACGCCAACTCGACGGGCGGCGCCGCTGCCCCTCCGCCCGGCCCCCCGCCTCCCCCGTCCAAGCCCATCCTCGCCCACGCCCGCGCTCTCTACCGCTACCAGGCGGCCGACTCGCGCGACCTCTCGTTCGAGCGCGACGACAAGATTGCCGTGCACGAGTACATGAACGCCGACTGGTGGATGGGCCGCAACTCTCGCACCGGCGCCGAGGGCATCTTCCCCAAGACGTACGTCGCCGTCGAGGCCGCGCCGCCGCCGCCGCAAGACCGCGCCGCCTACGCCGCGCCCCAGCAGCCGGGCTACCACAACCAGCCGCCGACGCAGCAGCTCTGGCCGCCGCCCCAGCAGCACCAGTACGCGCCGCCCCAGCCGCAGTACGGCCAGCCCGCGGGCCCGCCGCCCCAGCAGAACCCCTACAACTCGGACACGCCGCCGTCGGCCGTTGCCAACCAGCAGAGCGCGCCGGCAGACGGGCAGCACAAGGACGGCGCCGGCAAGGCGAAGGAGTATGGTGAGAAGTTTGGCAAGAAGCTTGGCAATGCGGCCATTTTTGGTGCGGGTGCCACGCTCGGTGGCAACCTTGTCAACAGCATCTTCTGAGGCGTCTTTTTTTTTTTTTGTTGGCGCTTTCTGTCGTTTTGGCTGGGTTGAGTGAACACAACCGCTGCTGCGCGTTGTGAGACAAGTCAGGCAACATGGGAACTGATAGAAGGGGATCGGGCGTTTTGGGTGCGGCGGAGGGGTTGCAGGCTTTAATGGCCCAGAAAAGCAGCAACCTCTGGCAGTTGCGCCGTTGGTTTCGTTTGTGGGCTTCTTTTCACCAGATGTTTGAATATTCGAAATAAAAGGCATCATTGACACTTCACCAGAGCAGGTTATCGACTCGCGCATATTTGGTCAGTGAATGGTTGCTGTGTGCTAATGTTAGGTGAGGAGATAGCACGATGCAAGGAAAGAGGTCAGCGAGCAGAGACGCGGACCTCGTGCCTTCCTGTCGGCAGAGTTGTTTTAAGCAGGCCGCTCCTTCCTCTGTTTGACGTCCTGTTGCCTAGGAGGAGCAGTCACGCATACCTCTCTCCTCCAACAAGGCATCTGTCGTTCCCTTCTGGCTTCTTCCCACATCCTTCTTCCCACATCGTCTTCCCACATCGCCTTCCTCGGTGGACGCAGACTTTACAGGCATCTTCAACGAATACGCAGGCCGCATGCCAACAGACGCAACAGATACCTCCTCTGAGATATCTTCGCACCGCTGACGTTAAGCCGTCAGATACATCACGCAGCCTGCCTGCCTCCTGCACTTCTCACACATCTTCGTAACTTGAGAGCTCCCAAGTCATGGCATCCGACACATGCATGAGCTCGGCTCACGTAGCCATCGAACGTGGCCCTATTGCCGACATGTCCGACTATCGCCCAACAGTTGTGGCCGACCCCAAACCCATCTTCCACAGATATATCCATAACGATGAGGCAATGCTGGCGGGCTATCTTGGCTTCGGCCACAGTCTTTGCAACCTGCGCACCATAGCCGTGAGCGGCCCAGTCTTAAAGTACGTGCCTGCCGCTTTCGCTCTCCTCGGCGTCCCAGAGCCTGGGTGCAAGCCGGGCGACAAGACCCGCGAGGAAGTTGCCTGCATCTGGGCGCTTGCCTTTCTGTTCAACGAAAAGACCCGTTCTGTGCTACCCGACACGCTCCAGAAGATCCAAGACAAGTACAAGATATCTTGGAGTGCCGTCCGCTCCCAAAAGGCCCAGAAGGAGCAGCTCGGTGACCCCAAACGGCGCGGCCAGATCCTCGCTGCTGTCCTGTTGGCCATGCACCGCGATATCCACGCCGCGCAGCAGATGCCGCCCGAGCAGTTTGAGTCCACCTTTGTGCCTGCCATTGTGGCTCTCGAAGATAACAACCCATGGGGTGCTCCTGTCTACATGCTGCCCATGATGCCGGGGGACAAGATCACCTGGCCTGATTGGGGTCCCATCAAGGGTCACTGCGGCTGCAAGGACGTGTGCGAGCCGCTCGAGGAGCACCATGTCGAGGTCTACCATCGCTGTCTGAGCCTGATCCGCTACACCATCTACCAGCTCGAGCCTACCTACTTCTACAAGCACATCGGCAAGTATATGAAGAACCAGCTGGACGGCCAGGTAGCCCTCGTCGCCGTCGCCAGAGTCAAGAGAGAGCAGATCGAAGAGGTCGCCAAAGTCCGCGCCAAATTGGTCGAGCAGCAGTCCAAGGGCAAGCCTGATGCCAAAGTCGCAGGCCCGGCGCAGGCCTGTCCATGCTCCCACATCGATGAGCTGGCCCATTGGCTCTCGAGTGGGATGCGCGGAAAGGTCCCTACAGATATCCTGCTAGAGTTTCAGAGCAATGTCAGAAAGGTCTACGAGATGGCCATCGAGCAGTACCCAGAGAGCGACTGGACCGAACAGGAAAAGAGGCTCATGTCAGAGAGCTTCACCTGGATGGTGTCCCACGGTGGCGGAGGGCTGTCTGGCCCGCCTCACTGGACCGACGAGGAGCGGAAGATGTACGCTAACCTCCACCAGCCCTTTGCCTTTCCGGCGGGCGCCAACGTCAAATTTGAGGTGAACCAAGCGAACGAGTACCTCGGTGCCTTGGTCGACTACATGAGCAAGGTGAAGCTTGCCGATGAGCATGCGATGAAAGCCATGTCGGAGAAGCAGAAGGCGGCCCAGGCCCAACGCACGCAGGAGGCCGCGGTCAAGTCGAACCAGGCCCATCATCACCAGCACATCGAAAAGTCACGCCTGCAGCAGCACCAGGAACTCATTGCTCGCATGGAAGACGTCGACTAAATGTCATGGATCACATTCTCGCCTGAGGAAAAGCGGAGACTGGAGAGGAGCTTGGAATATTACCACAGATATTCAGGCCAGGTGTGTTGCTAAAATCAAGAAAATGAAATTGGGTGAACGAGTACATAATCTCGCTTGTAGTAAGAAAACACATAGTCTACGACCACGTCAAGTGGCTAGCGGTCTAAAGCACACTCCTGTTTCTTTCGAGAATTCCTCTCTTACGAAATGAAACAGACAACACGCGAGCACAGACCCAATTGTAAAAGCAACGCCATTCACCACCTAGCACGTATATCCCTAAAGCTCGTGTCATCGGACACACCACCGGCACCGGCATGGCGCTCCCTCTAGCTCCTCCCCACGTCGGCCTTCCAGTCCTTGTCATCATCCACGTTGTTGACGACGCGCGCCTCCAGGCGGCCGCCGGTCCACTCGCGGATGCGTTTGCCGTAGATGTACATGGCCGGCAGCAGCAGGGCGACAGCCGCGAGGGCGCCGCTGTAGATGGCAAAGTTGACCATGAAGCCCAGGTCCTGGATCCAGTCCGTGACACGGAACGACATGGCGAAGCCGATGATGAGGCGAATGGAGGAGACGTTGACGAGGACGGGTCTGAAGTGCGTGTTAGTATACTATGTTTTGAGTAAAGAAATATTGACAGAGGGGAGCTTCAAGGCAGAATGCCGCAGAGGAAGAAAACGGAAAGAGGAGACTGACCCTGCAAACTGAGGATAGCTCTCGACGAGATAGACGGCAAAGATGGTGTTGGCGGTCAGGAAGCCGAAGCCGATGAAGAAGATGGCGACGAGCACGACAATGCTGGGCAGGGTGCGGACGTTCTGCGCGGCGTAGCCGAAGAGGAAGGCGCCGACGATGCCGGCGACGAGGGGCACGATGAGGCTGAGGAGGTGGGCCTCGGGCTCGCGGCGGCCGCCGTTGCGGCGGGCGTGGGCGTTGGAGATGAGGTCGGCGACGTAGCCGCCAAAGAGCCAGACAAAGGGGCTCGCGACGACGAGGGGCACGACGGCGATGCCGAGCTTCTCAAAGTCCCAGCCGGCGGCGATGAGGATGGAGGAGCCGACCTGGCCGGCGGCGCCCTGGATGGAGACGAGGAGCGAGCTGATGGCGATGACCCAGAGGACGTTGGGGAACAGCGTCGTCTTGAGCGTCTCCCACATCGACTTGGAGGCGAGGTTCCACTCGGTGCCGCAGTGCAGCATGCCAAAGTCGGTCTGGTTTGTGCGCGGGCCGAAGGCTGCCACGTCGAGGCGGGGACGCGTCTCACCTGGCTGCAGGAGGTAGACTTCCTTACCGGCTGGGGGAGGGGGCTTGAAGTCAGCCTGGGCACAAGATGGGAGAGGGAGCACGAGGGGGGTGGTTAGCGTAAACGTACCAAGCTCGTCGGCGCTGCGGACCCATCGCGTCTCAGGCACGAGGAAGATGATGCCGATCCAGGCCATTATGGCAACACCCGAGGTGAGATAGTAAATGAAACGCCAGTCGATCCTGGCTACGATGATGGGGCTGCCAGAAGGTTAGATGGATGGCTGAAAGAGATCGACGCTGCTAGGCTTTCTCACCTGGCAATACCCAAGCTGACAATGATCAAGCCTTGAGATGCGCCAATGGAGGCAATGGCTTTGTTTCGCTGATGGATGAACATAAAGTCCTGCACAATCAGCGGGATCAGCGCCTCCACGGCACCGGCGCCCAATCCCTGGAAGCAGCGAGCGGCGATATGACTGTCGAGACTAGTCGAGAAGCCAGCCCAGAGACCGCCAGCCCAGGCGCACGCGCCGGCGAGCAGAAGCACGGGACGACGGCCGATGGCGATGGAAAGCGGCACGAGGAAGAACGAGCTGATGCCATTGACGAGCAGCGGCAGCGAGGCCAAGAGCGCAACCTTGGACAACGGCGGTCCGCCGAGGCCGGAGAGGATATCAAGCGGGTTGAGGTTCACCTGGCCAGGCGGAACGAATAGGTTGATGTCGATCTGCCCGAGAATCTTGGGATCAATGCCCGTGTACTCGAGGACAAAAACGGGGACGAGGGCGCCGACGATGGCTTCGGCCGAGAGCGCCAGCGCGCCAACTATCAACTCGTCAGTCTTCCGCCGTCATTTTCGAGTTGTTGACACTGGGCGGTAAGCATCCGTTTCGTTGGACTCACAGAAGCAGAGAGCGCCGATGGCGAGCCATTTCCTCCAGTTTGGCAGGTTCAGGGGGTCCTTGGGATCCGGCGTGGGCATGGGAATGTACCGGATCTGGCCCCCCTCGAAGAGCTGAGTCGTCCCTACCACCAGGGCATCGGGTGACTCAATCCTCGCTAGTGGTGCCAGCTTTTCAGTCGACTCTGAGAATCTCTGATCGTAGTTCATATTCGCGGTCCTGGTGCGGGTCTGTCGGTGCGGTGCCGCTCGAGCTGTCCGCAAAGATGTGCAGTTGCAAGGGCGAGTCTAAGAGTCAAAGAGAGAGAGAAGCTTCAAGTACTTTTGGGGACACAACTCTGCGATTTCACACTATAGAGAATGGAAAGCATACCATGGAAACGAAACCAAGGGGAATGACAGGGTTGGCTGCAGGGTATGAGGGAACGATGAGAACTTAAATGACCTTGTACGCGGTTCAGAAACTCTATCATACAGTAATCCCTCGAATCACGCTCCATCCGACACACCTGTCATGGCGCTAGGTCCTCGGAGCCGTTGCTCGCAGTGCCAGTAGGTTTTCGAGACGAGCTTGTCGACAAAGAGTCTCGCTGCAAGTCGAATGAGGAGTGATTCTGAGACGGGTGCCGTGATGGGCATGACTTGAGGCTGTCTGAAGCGCACAGAAGTTCGGACGAACAAGGTCAACCCCTGTATTCGAACGTCCAGATTGGGGAGACTCTTGCGATACTTGTACACGGTCTTACCACGGAGGCTTGTATACTTTGGACATGGGAGTATCCGGTGGGTTCCCAGGTCGTGGTTGCTACCCAGCCATCCTAGTGACGCATCATCAGCGGGGTTCAACGATAGGGAACAGCCTTCCCGGTGGACTCCCTTACAAGATTGCTGCTGACGTACGAGAGGCCAACAAGGAGGGGAAAACACTAAACAACTGACTCGAGGAATAAATGGCACAGAACTCTACTCGCACGATTCACGCGGACACCACGACTTCGAGATGCGCGTGCAACGGTCTCGGTAGGGAACCATGCACTACCGCGTGCGAGCACCCTCAATGAGCAAAGAATACTTCGCGCCATTCCACGCCGCCCCAAGCAGAGGAAATCGTCACCTGTGGCGAGCCGGCTACCGCACACGCTGTTGGAAGTTTTGCATTCCTTCCATGCGCACGAGACAGTCTGGGGTGGTGTGGATGAAACGGATCAGGGGGTCACGAAAGTCGTGGCTCGAGCTCGAGACTTGGCTTCGACTAGCTAGATCGACCGTGCTCGCAAGCCTGCTGGAGTCGGATCTGGTTCCACTTCGACCTTGAAGGAGATAGTCTGATATTTGACGGTACAAACGCGGCCGTGGTGGTTGTCTCGACATCCCAGAATAGCCAAGACCCGTGAGCCGAGTGAGACGCCATGCTGGCAACATGTCACTTTCGATACAGCAAGATTTGGTCCCAAGCGTCAAAGCTGTGCATGCTGAGATTCTGGCACAACTACGATAAAACATTCCGTCTCTTGCCCGATTCAGCCTCGGCGCTCATCCGTGGTATAAGATTCAGCCCCTTCCTCCGTGACTCCAGGTCCCAGAAATGATTAACTCCGTCGGTCCTCAGCCGAGGTACGTAATGTCCAAGTGATCCCCTTTTCATGAGCATTGTATGGATTGGTGTCCGAAGAAAGACTCCGTTTGCATTTCGGCGAGTGAAAGAGTTCGCCGATCAAGAACAAGAAGCGGCGATTGCCACTAGGTGCGCTGCGTCGTCCCGAATGCTGTAGTCGCCGTTCCAAGGCGGAAACCCAACAGCAACATAGGCAAGGCCGTCTTTGTCTTCGAGCTCGTTTCTCAGAACCTCGAGGCGCAGAGACCAAACACGAAGCATCATGCGCTTGCGTTCACTGAAGACCTGGGCGAGCTCGTCTTCTTCTTGAGCAAAGTCGCTTGCGAGAGCCTCGAGTTCCTGCTCCTTCCGGTCCGCCAGCTTCTCCAGCTCGTTTGCCTGTCGTTCGAGCAGCTCTTCCATGCGCTTGGCCTGCCGGTCGCGCAAGACATTGATCTTAGACTGGTGCAGCCGCGCCATGCCATCTCGTAAATTGTACTGCTGACCAAGCTCCTGCAGGTCGCGTTCCGTCACGACGCGCTTGGGGAGCTCTGAGTCGAGACCATGGCCTAGGCCTTCGCAGTATGCCTCCATGTGCTTCAGTCTGATTTTGACACTGTTCTCGCTCTGCTGAAGAGTCATGCGGAGTTC
>NW_009276921.1:1007316-1009956 GCF_000150675.1 Verticillium dahliae VdLs.17 | reverse complement strand
GCAGTCCGGGCTTGCTCCTCGATTTGTCTCCTTTCCAGCTCTTCTGTCCCATCGCAAAAGTTGGGACAGCCAACGGTCAGGTTCCATATGGCACCACAAATATAACAGAACTGGGCTTTGCAACGGCAGGTCATGTGCGTGCAGCCTTGCGCCAGTTCTACCAGAGCGCGACACTTGTAGCACCTCCTCCATCCGGATTTCTCGCCCATTTTGAGCACTTCGTTCAGTTCCCAATCTTCGGGGCATTCCTTCCCAATGGGGTGGGCGTTCCGCTTGCACATGATGCATACTCTCGTGTCGCAATTCCTACACTCTACATCGAATGGATGCTTGGGGTCAAGTTTGCTGCGTGGGGGGATAAACTCGCTGCAGGCAGTATTCGGACAGAATATCCTTGCATCCCATGGAGTAATGAACTGTCGGACTGCCTTGAGAAAAAGATGCCGTTCCTCGGGTGTAAGGAGGTCTTTGAGGATAGAGCTTGGTATTGGCTGCGTGCAACACCTGGGTGGGAATTTGGACTCGTCTGTCGCAGCTTGTTGCACCACGACCCTCAAGCATTGACCGCAATACGCGTGACCACAGGGGAGGCCGTATGACGACGAGGACTTATCGAAGTCGTCGCGACAGCAAATACACGCACTTGGGTTTCGTCAAGTCAGCAATCACCGAACTAAACAAGGTTATGGTTACAAGCGCGGCTCACATGGGACGGTCCAGGCCGCTTGCAGCCTTCTTTTTGCGTCGTATCCTCCGCAAGCCATCCTTTATGTTGATAAAGCTTCTCCGCGTGCTGACACTAAATAAGCTCTGTGCCGAGTTGTCGGGCAGCTCAACTGAATGTGATTTCAGAAATTTGGGCTGGTCGAGATTGGGGTCGATTTGTGTGAGGTATCGATCGTAGTAGGTAAAGCTCGTGTTCTTGGCTCGCTTTGCAGAACCGACTTTCAACGATGCCTCGGAATCGTTGTTGTCAACAAGGAGAGAGCGCGAGGTTAGTGCCGTGCTCGCGGAAGCGGACGAGGTGGAGGAGAAGGTGCGCGCATGGTAGGTAGCGATGGTCGAGCCTTGCGACTCGGCGCTAGAGGTGTTGCGCTTCTGATCAGTTGACAGCATGTGCTCTGGAAGTTTGATGCCCAGCGAGGCTGCTTTAGCGAGCAGATCCCTTTGGAGGGCGGTTTGAGCCTCGGGACCGGGAAGGTGGAGAACATGGTTGTAGTAGTCAGTGTCGTTGAGTTCGGGCGGACTGGTGGTGTCGTCGGTGGCGCTGGTCGTGGCATCGGTCGGCGAGGTGGACACGCCAGCGAGCGACCCCATGGTGCGCTGCGATGCGCTACGCCACAGGCTGAGGTCGCGAGTTATTGGATCTCAGGTCCGAAAGGACGGCAATATCATGCTGGTCCTGGACCAGAGAGACGCAGCAACGTTGGTTTGGTGAATGTTTTTGCGGTGCAGCGGTCAGGCAATGTTGTTGTTGTTGTTGTTGTTGGTGATGAGGCCGCTGCTAAGGCCTTGGACGAACGGGCATGGAACGGCGGTGCAGGGTCAACGGCGTGGCGGTTACAGCTTGGCGGGTAGTTGAGGGTAGAGACCGAATTGTGAGATTGCGTCGCAGAACAGGCGCGGTGAGTGATGGACTTTCGCTGCTAGAAAGGCGCGATTGAGGAATATACGAGTCTAAGGAGAAAAAAAGGTTGGAAGATGAGAAAACGAAGACTTGCACGATGCTTGAAAGAAGAGGGGAAAGGCAAGATATGGTGACAGGTCACTTGTGACCAGCAATCATCAGCCGAGTCGAATCGTGTCGATTCAGCGAAGTGAGCGAGCCAGTAAAAGTCAAGTTGATTCCGCCGCTGGTGCAATCTAGTGGAGGGCGAATGCCTGGATCGACGGGGGTCGTGGCCGATCTGAGAGACAACCGACCGGGGGGTGGGGGGTAAAGGCAGCGCACTGCCGTCAAGAAAAGTAGACTCGTTCGTTTGTTGGACGGTCTGGTCTAGCGAACAGACAGGCGATGGGCAAGAGGGATATCAGCTGAGATATAGTGGCCGGCGTCCTTGTACTGCGACTGTCACGGACTAGGCTGGTCAGAAGTGAACACAAGGTCGCTCACTGCTCGAGGCGTACGAGGCAAGGGATTGGACTGTTGCCGGCAGTCGTCTCTTTCCGCCCATGGCCAACGGTCAAGAGCCGTTGCTGTCATCCTTTCCGCGATGCTGGTTCGGGGGAGACAATGCTGGAGGTTTGTGGGCTTCGGTGGTGTGGGGTGCCCTCTTTCTTGTCTCTCATCTCGGATGCTCAGTAGCCGGTTGAGTCCAGGCTAGACAATAGCTGATGCGTTGCTTTTGGCGGCAAGACAGCATTTCACTGGTGCGCCCAAAGGGGAACGACACTTGGACTGATGGATATCTCTTTTGGGATATCCTCTCGGCAACGTTGTTCATCTTAAGGTAGACTGCAGATGGGCCACGCCAGATGTTGGGTTGGCGTGATGTCCGCGTGATCGCAGGTGCAGGCAGGTGCGAAGGAGCTGAGCAACAAGTGGCAACAACCACCCACCACACCACCAGCAAGCACCACCGACCGACCGACAGCGATGCAGCAACAGACAGGAAGCGGCGACCCGCAAAGCAAGGAAAC
>NW_009276921.1:979038-1007007 GCF_000150675.1 Verticillium dahliae VdLs.17 | reverse complement strand
GAATGATATGTCACCTTGCCTCGATTGCCTTGCAAGCTGCCTGAACCAGAGTCTTCGCCGTTTGAGTCTAGCGTTTGCTGCCCCGTCGTTCCGTCCCTCCCGCGCTGCTGACAGCGGTGGCGCCAACTGATGATCCAGAAAAACAAAACCTTGCCAACAAACAGCAGGGGAGCGCCCCTTTGCTTGCTTTTTTCGATCACCAGAGTCAAGCCCCTCCGAAAACCGAAGAATGTCGCTGGGCATACATGTACTGGTATCCGTCATGGCCTACTGAACGAAGACGGCCTTGCGAGTCAGTTGACGCCCCGGTGCGCAAACTTTGTGGAGAAAGAGACCAGGAAGCAAGCAAACATCACTCCCTCGAGCCTCTTCATGATGCGCCTTTGACACACTCATGGCGCGTTTGCCCACCCCTCGCGACCACTAAGCATCGCCGCCTCATATTTCGGGACCTCTTTGTGGCGGAACTCGGTGTTTGCATCCGCCTTATGAGGAGCTCATGCCGGTAACCGTCTGGATGTCGCGGCCATGGGCACCGTGACCGATGCGTATAAATCACAGACGTGCCAGATCAAGCATGGTAAGACTCGACTGTATTTCCGCTATGCGCCTCCGCACGGCAGAGTTGAACCCGTGCGACAACTGCCGAGGAAGTAAGATGGGGACCGAGCAAGCGGTGCGTTTGTGAGCTGGCGATGGCGTTACCGCGGGATGGGATGTTCTACACAGCAAACCTCTGTCCAGACGACGTGCTTCTTTACTCAAGAAGTGAAAACTACCCCCCAAATTTGTATCCGGTATCAAACGCTACCTTGTGTTTCTCCTCGCTGGTTGTCACTTCGCTTCTTCATGATCTGTGCGTTTCGCTAATATCGCCATGTCTTACAAGACCAGTAGATCTTCATAAGCTCGGGATCTACCCAGATCCCGCCAATAATGCGGTAGCCCATGAGATTTGACGTGATTAACAGGCAGGTGGCGTCGTCTTGCCGGACTGGGACCGTGTCTGCGCGTATGATCTTCCCGCTGTACCTTTGGTGGTCATGTTTATCTCGGCGGCCAGCCCTACCGGCCGGTTGATGGGCAATTGCTCGGATCGTTGGATATCCGAGGCCTGGCCTTAAGCTTTCAGCTTGTCTTGTGTGACCGCATGCTTTGAAAGCTGTTGAACCTTTGGTTATTGAAGATCTCTCAACTGCAGTAATCACATCTCTCGTTTGCTCTGGCAACAGATGCAGCAGTTGACATTCTGAAAGCGAGTGCGACGAGATACGGCTGCTCGAGGAAGGATAAACTAGTTTAACTTGAGTAAAAAGAACAAGCGTGTTTGGGTGTAAACCCATAAGACATGCACCTTTGTGTTGCTGTCTCGATAACACCAGTCCCTTCGGCACCCATATCATGCCTGCTGAGGTTGATGTAAAGTTCCAAATCATCAAGACTCTGGTTCATACATGAGAAGTCTGAAGTGGGGATATACGTACAGGGGCATGGGGAGGATTTTGAGAAACCGATACATTTCACCTCGAAAATCGTGAACCACGTCAACCAGGCATCAAATTGCGACATGCTTTCGAGTGGTGCTTCCTTCCAAGCCATTCACGAAATGAGGAGGCACTGTTCTGAGATCCAAGTATGAGAACGACAGCCATTGATATCATGCTCAGCTGGAGAAAAACACAACGAACATCCTGATACGTTAGACAGTACCGTGATATTCGGCATACCGCATTACAACATCTTGGCAGGCCCTGGACATACACGGCTGGAGACACTTGTTGATGCTTGTCAACATTCCAATAGTAAGGCGACAGAATTTAGAACATTGTAGTTGATGCTCATCCACAACATGATGAGACGCCACAGGGCTCATGGACCGCCACGGATAATCTGGTGCGGCCCCGGCATTCTCTGCGAGCCCAAACAAAGGCACCTCGATGTTGCTGCTGCAAAATTGACGACTAAGGAGAAGGCGATGAAGTGATGAAAGAACCATAGCCAATCCTGGAGGATACTTAAAAGCAGACTCGGCGACATGGCGAGACACCTCTAACAGTAGATCCTCCCTCAACTTCGTCATACTCAAAGCAGACAACGACGCCAACATTGTGATACGCAGGCAACCCATTCCTCGAGATATTTCCCGAAGCAGAAATGAGTGGCCATTCCCATATTGAACTCCTGGGACGACCCGTGTATATTAACAGGGGTGAAAGGACACATGAGCATGCTGCCACCTCGGTCATTTCCTGTGGTCCTACACCCTATCCCGCACGGAATTCCGCAGTGAGGATGAGGATGAATACAAGAACTCACAGCATCGATAAGACCAGGTCGTGTCAGCATAAGCAGCCTTAAATCATCATGACCAGACGAAACGGCTTCCAGTGCCATATCGACTCGACCGGTATAAACGCCTCGAGTCACGGAGGCACAAACAGCGTGTACAAACAGCACTGAAACCACAAGATTTCAACGACGTCGCCAGCCCTGGCACAGAAATGTCAGGCGCAGGGCCAACACGACGCGGTCCCACGCATACTGTTCATGTTGTCAGTCGTCGAGACGAGACTACCAAGCAGGCCGAATTGATGGGTGTCAGGCCATGCGATTTGACATGTTGGAGGGAGTCCTATCAGGCTCATCTTCATGAGTGGGACAACCGTCAGACCATGTTTCTGCCGTGCGTCGTACGACTTGGGTGCCCCCGGTGTGCTTTGGTGGTACCTGTACTACGACGCGCATAGTCGTGTGCCCTGTCTCTTCACCCTTCTGCCGGGACACACAAAGTGCACACCACAGACCTTGTGAAAGTTGAGGCTATCTGACAGAAAGACTAGCCAAGCATTGAAAAAGGATTCGACATGAAGACCTCACATGTTCGCACACTTGCCAGAGGTAGGAGACGGGGTGCTGGCAAGCTACAGCCATGTACGTTCTCCAAACTCTGGCCACGCGCGGCCGATTCCTCGCTTTGGTTTTTCGCTTTTGATCAAAGCTTTGATTATTCACTTCCATGACCTCTCTTCGCGACCGATCTGCTGACATTGAGGATCCTGACGGCATGAACTATTGGCAAGTCACACGTCAGCTGTCAGGTACGAGCTGGCGCGTCACTCGCGCCCGCCGGACCTCGAGGCAAAATGACACAGATGATAAACATGTCAGCGTGTTGCATGGCGCGGATGGAGTTTCCAAGCGAGCCCCGCCCAATGCAATCCAACAGAGGGCAGCTGTGGCGTAGCCGAACCTTCATCACCACTTTCATAAAGAAGCATTCTAGAAAGGAGGATCTGGCAATATCTGTGCAGGGGTGGCCCGTCATGCTTGGCCAGGCAGCAACGCCCCAGGCAACGCAGCCAGATGCTGGGTCCAAAAACCTTCGAGGACATCCCAGCATGTCGGATGTATGCTCATATGCATCGGTCTCTGGTGGCGGACTGTACTTGTCCCACGGGTCAGCTGCGATCTGGGCACGAAGCTGAGGCTGCCTGCCAAGAGGACAAATGTGGCGCACCCAAAGGGGCTGAGCCACGCAGGAGTAACCCGTCAAAGCATAATGGGTGTCCTGCCGAACAAGTCACCGAGGCTGGGCTTTGTGAGGTTCGTTCTGCACAACTTTTCGAACTGATGGGTCCCAGAACAGAGATGTGGGAAGGTAGACGTGCGTAACGGGTGCAGCCTCGACCCGAAGACGAAGGATAAAGGCCGTGAAGCGGGTGCTGCCTAAAGACGATGCTTCACGTGGAGGGTGAAGATGGTCACACAGGTCAGTCAGGTCGTTAATGGGCTCGTCTTGCGTTGAGTCATCTTTCCAGCCCGTCTGCTGTTGGAAGACGTTCATTGGCCCGGTGTCGATAGATCTTCCCCTCGAGGCTAGCAAGGTCGCCAGCACAGCCTGGAACGACTCGGACAATCCATGGGGCACGCACTCAGTGCCGAGGTCGGTGTTCCCAAGCTGTCTTCCAGCGAGAATTGCATCATGTCCGCGAGCAGCATGTAACCGGTCCTCTGCCGCCGTGGCGCAAGATCCGAGGCGTCGTGATGAGACGATGATAGGAATGCCTGCATCATCTTGAATCCCTATCGTCGTTGAACAGGGCGGCGGCCAATCAGATGCTGACGCGGAGCGGAGCGGGGCTGGTTCGGCGAGTGTGTGACATGGCGATAGTTCTGAGCTGCAAAATTCCTGCAGCTGCAGCTTCCTTGCTATGAGGCCTTCACATTCGTCCTCGCTTGTTGGGTTGGGCGCTGGCGGGTCTCAGTGACGCGGTGGAGTCATACTGCCAGCGATGGCGGGCAGCCTCGACACCACATCGTTTCAATGAGGAGGGCAGGAGACCTGAGGGAGGAGACCTGGCATCGTGCTGGGGCTTTGTTTCCGTGAGCCGTGAGCCGGAAGCAGTCGAGGGTTTCGCAAGTGCATGGACGATGGCACAAGCGCCCGGCGAATGAGTCAAAAATGGCATTTGCCCAAGTGATGACCATGGGAAAGACTCCGGCTCTCCGTGTGGCTGACGATGCGCTTTCAGTGGGTGAAGCGGAGACCGCCAGTGGGGAGGAGGGTCAAGGGTGGTGCACGCCCGATCGCCTGCGTTTCGGGAGTCGCTGTTGCCAGTCAAGCCAGTGTAAGATCCCCGCCAGTCTCTCCTCTCTCCTCTCTCCTCTCTCACTCTCTCACTGCCTAGGTATGTCCCTAGGAAAGGAAGCCTTGGGACATGCACCTTGGCATCATCGGCCCAGCCGTCAGCCTCCCCGCCCAAAACGAGTGCAGGTCGTCCGTCAGGCATCGCCGCAGACCCAGCCTCGGCGGTCACGTTGATTCATACAAGAGGCGGAGTGCTTCGTAATAAAGCCTTGATGGGCCCACGCCGATCCATCATCGTCAGGATATCGGTCATGAAGAAGCACGTCGAGCGTCTTTGGACATGCAGCTGTGTTACACCGCTCATTGCCTGCCATGAGTCCGTACTCCGAAAAAACGAAGGCCCCTTTCGTGGCGAGATGGATACGATGGATGAAGCGACGGCCGTCTTGGCTCAGAAAGGCAAGGTGTTCTTACCAATACGGCGTAATTGCAGGATTGGAAAGCGTCTCCTTTCATTGGCAGCAGCCGGACCATCCGGTCGTGGTTGACGCACCTCGTCGAACACACTGACACTAACATAGGTAGGTAGAGGTAGTCGTGGAGGTGGGTGGCCTGGCATGGCTCGACTGGATGGCCCGGGTGGGTGGTCTACGAGCCTGGCCACGTATTGGCGAATCGATTAGACTAGTCCTGGCCGGTGCCACGCATCGTCTCCAGGCAACAAGATGCTCGTGCTGCGGGATACAGGTAGATGCTGCATTCAAGAAGAAGGCTGGCATTTGGTAGTACATGGTAGGCCTATCGACCGCAAGGCACTTGGGAGCTCGAAATCGAAGATAGACATTGCCCTGCCACGACCGTGAGGCTAGGCCTCATGACTACAGTACCTAGGTACACCAGCCGGAGTGACGGACTGCCCGAAGCGTGCAGCCGTCGGGCCCGTCGCGGATGGGCTCGGATGTCTCGAGTACCCATGGCGCATCAAGACGAGACGGGATCCGAAAGCCGGTCCTTTCAGCACAGAATGAACAGAACAGCTGAGCAGGCTCGAAAGAAGACGGGTCACTGGACCCCGTCACGATGAACGATACAGAGCGACTGTCTGTTTGCCTGTTTGCCGTTCCAAAAAGTCAGTGGAAAAGAGTCAGGACTGTACAGACGTGGCTGTCATCTGGAGATGGAGGCACTGTTGGATCGAAATGGGGCTTGCCGACAGCAACAGGACTTGGGCGTAAGGGGCCAGGCGCCAGAGTGTGGCAGAAGGGGACAAGGGGGAAAATGCGAGGGGGGGGGGGAAGAAACAGGAGCAGGTCTGCAGCTGTGACCACTCGTCAACCACTCCTGTGTCGAGTGGTGTGCAAGGTGGATCAAACTATGGAGCACAATCTGCAAGTGTGAGCCGGACGGCCAATGGGATGGCGCTCGAGACCGCCCACACAAATACCCATTCATCCTGTCCCCCCTCAAAACCCCTCAACTTCCCCCCCCCTCGCCTTGGAGGTTGGAGGTGTGTCGCTGTCAAGAGCATTTGCCAGAGCCCGCGAAGCACATACAACCCGAAACTGCTGCAGCCGTGCTAAGTCGATGCCTTAGGATAGCGCCCTTCAAAACGAGTCAACCACCCACCCACGCGTGATGGTTTTGCCTGCTGTCTCGTCCCCTCCCTTTTCCTCTTCATCGATCACAGCCGCCGCCATGTTCGATTCCAAGATCTAGGTCGATAGCGACTTGTTGAAGTCTGCACATCGGAGTCCTTTTTCTTCTCCTTCTCTCAACAGAGGTCAAGAGGAACATCGGACATCTCCACTCCTGCCTTTTGTTTGCCTAATCCGTCCCTCCATCTCTCTCTCATCTCTGTCACGTCACTTGTGTGTTCCGAACACAGTCACAGGCACAGACACAGTCATCCGGTCACGTTATACCTGCCCACTTCTCTCGCGAACTGGCCCAGAACAACACGACTTGACACCCAAACCTGACGACTCGACACGGCACAGCCCAAGCAACTTCTCGGTACATCCTTCGCAGCGGCATTCACTTGTTCCTTGCGAAAAACCCCGAGACTCGTCTGTGCTGTCCTTGTCATCCACAGCCACTCACTCATTGCCTGACGCAACTCACCGCGTTGAGCCGAAACCGACACGACAAGACAACTACACCCCAGGCCGGGTTCTCCGTGGTCTTTTTTCTTCGCCTCGCCCGGGCTCTCCCCCCCTCCGCCACTCCAGGATTGGAAGCTTGGCCTTGCCTCGCCCCTTCCCCCAAAGTGCAATCAGACGACGCTTGCACCGTTTCTTTCACCCCCAGCGCTTTGACCAGGCACAGCATCATCTCTTAGTCACACCCTCACCCTCCATCCCTCATTCGCCCCCTTTGGTTTTCCGTCACTCTCCGCGATCGCACCTCTCGCCACCCCACCACACTCCCTGCCAGCTCCCTCCCAGCTGTCACCATCGTCTCGTCGCCGGCATTTCTCGGAGTTGGCTGCCTGACTCCTTTGCCACTCGACCCCCCCGGAAAGAGTCATCCAACACCTCACTGGACCAGCCTAAGGCCCGAGACCCCAACACTTGGGACAACCCCCCCCCCAGGCTCCGACTTCGTCACACGCCAACCCAGCTGGCCTTGTCGCCATTTGCCTTCCTGCCTTCGCCCCTCTGGCCACGTTAAGCAAAGCACGCGGCCGACAAAAGGAAGAGTCACATCTCGACTCACCTGCTCAGATAAAGTCGCGCTCGCAACCATCAGCCACACCCTGATCGTGACTTGCATATACGTCGCTCAACGTCGTCGTCGCCCTCCACCTCCAGCCCTCTATCGTCGACGTCCTCGCCATCAACCACTCCTCCACCAACAACTCTCACCCCTCCGCCTCTGATCATATGGTCGCTCTGCAGTAGCACCCATATAATCAGCCCTCTCCTTCAACCCGCTTTACGGTTTTGGGGAATCGCCAGTCATGCTGTTTGACACAACTACTTTCACCACTCCAGTCGTCCGCCTCGTCTCTTCCGGTTTGATCCTCCGTGTCTCGTCTGCCACAGACTCTCGCGTCTAAAGCTTTCGCTCCATACCAACTCGTCTTGGATCCTGCAGCAGCATTCACGCGCTACTGCACGACCCGCATCCCCCCCTCGGTATTACGACACACGGCAACCACGGTTTCAAATCGGTCGAACGCTTGACGACGACTGGAGGTGCTGCTTGCGCTCAAACTTTACCAGTCTTCTTCGAATCCGACCTCAACGCTCCCCCCACCCCCTCCTGCGCTCACCTCGATCGAAAATGAAGTGCTTCGATAATGATTCGTCGGCCTTCATAACCTCTTCCTCCTCCTACCTCAACAACTCTTACAGCTCCTCCCTCGACTCCGCCTGCTCCGCCTCGTCCGCTCGGGCCTGGTCTGCGGCGTCGTCGCAGTCCTCCACCGATACTTCTCCCAACACCTCTTCCGACTCGGACTCATGCGACGCGTATCCCTCCACACGCCGCTCCGTTGCGTGCGACCAAGCACCACCTGCTATCCCGGCCGAGCTGCGCCAGAACCCCCGGCGATCCAACGGCTCCGGTTCTAGAGCACCCCCCGCACTCGTCCGCCAAAGCGACCGCAAAGTCAACTTTGTGGACACACTTGTTGGTAAGCAACCGTTACTGATTATGATCTTCTGTGACCCCATACTTAGACTTTTTGTGTCCATTCCAGATTCCTCTACACAGATCGTCGAAGCCATCTGGCCACTTTCGTCGGTCATCTGCCACAATGATATCGGCGGCAAGGCCGTTCTGCCCCTGCGCACCTTCATCCAGGAGACGCTCCGCAGATCGCGCACCAGCTACTCCACGCTCCAAGTCGCCCTGTACTATCTCATCCTGATCAAGCCCCATGTCCCCAAGCACGACTTCACCATGGAACAGCCGGACGACCGTCATGAGTGTCGTGCTCTCCAGTGCGGCCGCCGCATGTTTCTCGCTGCTCTGATTCTCGCGTCCAAGTACCTTCAAGACCGCAACTATTCCGCCCGTGCCTGGAGCAAAATCTCCGGTCTTGCAACAAACGAGATCAATCAGAACGAGTTGGCTTTCATCTTTGCCGTCAACTGGGAGCTTCACATCACCGATGACGTTTTCCAGCGCTGGACCGATATCGTCCTGAAGTACACGCCTCCATCCCCGCCACCCCCAGGCTCACCTTCCGGACCTCTCTACGCCCAGCAGAGCGCCAACTGGAAGAAGGTCATTCTCCTCCTGAACCCCGGCCTCGACAATATCGGCGGGCTCTTCCCCGCGGCATCGCTCAAGCTCAAGTCGCGAGAGCACGCGGCGCCCTCGGGTTGCAACATGCCGTCTACCCCATGCGACGCACCGATCCAAAGTCAATCGGCTACAAGCTCTGCTGATGCGACCCCTACTCCTCGATCCTACGTCGCCCCCCACACGATGGAGCCCGTGCCCGCTTCCACGTATACGCCTGGTCGCTATGTCCCTGCGCTTGGTCTCCTGCCCACGCCTCGCATGACCCCCCAGCTGACTGGACAAAGCACTCCTGCCGTGAGTGCTGCGTCCTGTCTCCTGGGCAGGGGCTCGGCGATGGGTCTGGCCATGGCTCAAGCCTCAAACGCCTGCGCAGCTCAGAACCTCGACAGGTGGCAAGTTCCCGTCACTTCCTCTCCGCACGTTGCTTTCCCCGTCCGCCGCACTTCCCTGGCCACCTCGGTGTCCACTGCTTCATCTCCAGAATCCATGGTGTCTGATTCTTCTCGGGCCTCACGCTCGTCTTCCATATCCTCTGCATCGTCGCTCGCTAGCGCGCCAGCCCAGAAAATGGGCGTTTCGGCGCGATTCCGCAGCGCGAAGCTAAGCTGTGAGAGACTGAGTTCGAGGCCTGCAATCACATCTGTTCCAGAAGATTTTGAAGACAACTACCTGCCGTCCTCGCAGGAGTCCTACAACGGCCCTGTCGGCAAGCTCGAGGGCATGGCACTGGAGGCTATGAGCTGCAGTTCGGAAAATGATGCTGCCAGGGCTCTGCAGGCACTTCAAGGCTATCAGTACCCTGTGGTTGCCACCCCCACCGGATGCTTGTCGCGCAAGCGAAGCAGGGACCTTCTCGAGAAGTCCTCGCTCCAGGAAAATGTCCGCGAGATGCTGGCTCGTTCGGAACTCACTTGGTCAAACTCATTGAACAGATCTCATACGGACGTGGTCCCTGAGGCCTCGGCGGAACGCGGCTCGCCGAGGAAGCGCGTGTGTTGCGCTACCGAAGCAGCCCGCAGTTCGGTTGCCACGAACTCTCATTTCGCCCTCGGTGGCTACCGTGGCCCCGGCATGTGGGAGGGCATCCTTAACTAAAACAAAAAAAAAACGGATTGGTTTGTCTCCAATGTCATGGACTTGCCAGCTTTTTTTTTCTTGATTCGCACACCAAAACTTGATACACCTGGTGTACAACGTCTTTGCTTTTTTTTTTTGTACCGAACGAACTCGGGCAGGAACGGAAAGGAGCATATGATACCCCTCCTTGACAAAGTCCGACCCAGCTCATCGACGACTTGCATGGCGTCAGAGGCAGGACAAAACGTGGTAATTATGCATCTTCAGGAGCCGGGAACATGGTTGGCGGCGGTGTGGTGGTTTCAGCATGCATGTCGCTCTCGCTTCTGTACGATCACAAGGGGAGAAGAAAGAGGGAGTAATTCTTGTTTTTCGTTTTGATTTCTTGTTGGTTTCACGGTGACGGAGCTATGGTGGTGGAGGCAAATGAAACGAAACTATGTACAGTGCTGCGAGACGAAATTCTTCGAACGGCATGAAGCTGGAGAAGGGACAGCGAGTCAGCCCTGGAGGTTCTTTTCCCGAAATGGCGGACGCTCCAGGGCCAACGACCTGCGTGTTACGCATGACACGCCTGAGGCCGTTGAAAAGCGACAATTGGCAGAGGCAACTCTGGCAACCATCAAACAGCAAAAAACGCAATGATGCTGTGCGGACCTAGGGAAAGACAAAACACTGATAACGAGCAGAGAGTTAACAGCCATGACGCGGCTGCATTTGTGCACGAGCGATGAAGCTATAGTCGAGAGATGTATAGCTAGCCTTGGCAACCAATTCACACGCACGACGCAGACCACCTGCGCTATCCATACCGAAATCTGAGATGCGATGATTCCTTCAAGTGCTGCGTTCCGCAACAAACTGCTTTGACGAGTACCAGATAAGGACCTGGCCTCAGTGGTAGGATGCCGTTTGATTGTCAGGCATATCACGGTCTATCACGGTCTCGCGGATTTGGCATAAGTTGGGTAGGCTTGGACCAGCCATCATCCTACCTCAGCCCCTGTCCTGTGTTCGGCATGGCGCCTTGTGACTCACACCGATATAATAGGCATGACACATCCAATAGCACTTCACCTCACTCCTCATAGTGTGGCGTCTCGTATGCCACGGGCCTTGACAGTTGCTTCGATGCGGAGCTATCGATTGTGCGTGTCTGCGAAGCGCTTCATCAGTGAAGCGCGTCACCCACAGGCTCGAGACGTGCTGGCCAGGGGGTCGATATGACCCGCAGACGTGAGGATGCGTGAACCGAGGATTGTATCTCTCTCTCTCCTCGTTTTCTTCCGACTTGGCCTTGCACCATTCGACTAGGAGGCCTGGGGAAGCTGACTGGATGGATGGTTGGCTTGGCGCAGGCTTCATTCGCGCCTGATTGTCACAGTTTGTTAAGACGGGAAGTCAGACAGGAGACCTCGGATGGCTAACTGAAGGCTACAGGAGAGAGAAATGAGGCAGTTTGTACGCGTCGAGGGTGCTGACTGAGAGCTAAGCGCAGAATTATCGCGGCTGTCGATTTGGCCACTCCTGGCAACCTAGCATGACCACTCAAGGTATCAGAGCATCACCAGCCACCACGTGGGAAAGGCGATTGCCATATGAGAACCTGAAGCGGGAACCTTTGATGGGTTTTCGTGCATATTCGATAACATCCAAACAGGCGATGTCGGGCCTGGCTTGGCTCATCTTGACAAATGATACACCGTGTCCTGACACGTTCCCTGACCCTGCTCTGTTATTCGGTCAGGGAGTAGAATTGGACTTCTGCGATCATGGTCCTCGCTGGGATGGTCACGCAGATGGGGAACCCGCCATAGTCTGGATCCTCGTTGGGCATCAGTGCCACTTGTCCGCTCCTCGTCTCATCCCCGTTCAGCACCCGCGCCGTCTTGAGCTGACCCGTTGCCTCGTTGACAATCTTCTTCTCCTCGAATCGCAGGATTCCGGTGAATACGCTGTCCTCGGCCCCAGCCTTGGCCGACACCTGAAAACCCCAGCCAATGAGCAGAAACTTCCCACCGCCGCGATGGATGACCATGCCGGCGCCGGGGCCAGGTTTGCCGAAGACGAAGGCCCGTTCAATAGTGATGTGGAATCCGCCCCATGTGCGGCGTACAAGGGGGCTCGTGTCTTTTGCATTTGGAGCCGAGGGGATCTCGTCGAAAAAGAAGCCCACCGAGGTGTCCCGGCGACGCTGGGCATCAAGCACAATGGCCGAAGTCGACTTGAGGAGGCCAAAATGCTTGGTGAAGGGGTTCGTGCCAGGCTCGAGCGTGTCGATGCCAAAAGGCGAAACGCCCATGGCAGCAAAAGTACCGTAGGCGGCCCAGATACGGCGCGCCCCGTAGTCGTCGCGCCGCTGCTCAGGGATGAAGAGGGGCTGGTTTCGGTGGCGATACTTTTCGCATGAGCTTGCGTAATCGGTGAGGTAGACGTCGGGTGCGATGAAGTCGAGGCGCGGCGCAAACTTGATCCAGATGTCCAACACGTTGGAGCACGCGCCGCCTGATGGGTAGTCGCCGGGGGAACCGCCTCCGCCAACGACGATGGGGAAATCGTTGTCCGAATCCTCGCCGGCATAGTTCAGCCACACGTTTGTGTATAGGGGTATGTCGTATTCGGCCTTGCCGGCCGCTGCCACGTCGTTGAGATACTTGGCATAGTGGTATGCCATGAAGAGCTCATCCGTACGTGGGCTGGTGCCAAAGATTGTTTCCCAGTTGCCGTCTTCCGGCACTGATTTGGGGTCAAAGTGGCTCAGGTTCATCGTCTTCATGTCCGCGTGCAGGTTGTCCCAGTCCGATACGAGATGTTGGACAAGGTCCTGAGGAACAGCCTTGCCGAAGGCCTCGTTGGCGACGTCAGATCCGTCCCTCGAGTCGCCGAGCAGGCCTGTCTCGTTCTCGACCTGGACCATGATGACGGTCGAGTGGGCCTCATCAAACGCTTTCAAGTGAGACATCAACGTCCCGAAGGCCCTGGCGTCCGCCCGGCGCACTTCGGGGTGGAAGATGGAAACGACATCAGCTGTGCATAGGCGTCCGCCGGCCTTCCTCAGCTTGGCGCGAGGGAAGCGCCTTGCATTCGTCTTGACCCATCCGGGGGTGTACGTGGAAAGACCTGCGGACATGTGGTGTAAGTAGCACTCTCTGCCAGCGAAACACGGACAGCCCACGCACCGTTTTTGAACGACCCGAACCACAGCAGGATCAGATGCAGACTGTGCTTGCGGGCACCTTCAATCACGCTGTCCAGTTCCGCAAAGTCAAACCTGTCCTCTTCGGGCTCGATGTCTTCCCATGTCACGCAGCCCAGCAGCGTGTTGACGTTCGTGTCGACCATCTGCTGCCAGACAGTGTTCATGTACTCGGCGGAGGTGAGCGAGGAGTTCTGCAGCTCGCCCCCTCGTATGAGAAAGGGCTTTCCCTTGACGATGAGCTGCTTCGACCATTCGGTGTCGACGAGGTGCGGTGTTTGCAGATTGTTGTTCGCCATGTTGGCGACGTTGTGGAAATCTGGGATGTAGGCGGAGGTTGTTGGATACGCAAGAGCGGCTTGCCAATGACCAGGTACGGCCTGGGAAATAATAGCAATGAGGAGCCTCGAGCTATATGAACAAAAGGCCCGTCCGACGGTCCGGACGGATACACTGAGGCTCGGAAGCTTGTGGTCGATCGGTGGTCACTCCGCGCGAGCTCGGGGCTCCATGCCGTGTCATTGGCTGGCATGCGGTTCTTCCCCTCAAGTCATCGACTCGCCTTCACCCTACGAGGTCCGCCATCAACTGGACGTAGACTTGCGGACGGCAGCTTTCGAGCTCGTATTTGCAGTTCATGCGCTCCAATCACATGGGTTGCGTGCTTGCGTGTTCCTGAAAAGCATGCTCAGCGCGCCGTGGCAGGCTGCAACAACCCTCGAACAGGCGAGTCCCAGATTGGGCGTCGTGTGCTGTTGATATCTGGACATGACGCTGTAACTGAAGGACCGCAACAAGAGTGGAAAGCCCCACGAATTCGTAGTCGTCCTTCAAAAGCGAAGTCTTGTGGTAACGCGATGGATAGTATGTTTTTGATTAGATATATCAGCTAATGCTTGATGGTGAGTACCTCATACAGGGGTCGTGGCGCAGTGGTAGCGCGTCTGTTTTGCATTCATTCGAATTTACAGAAGGTCCCGTGTTCAATCCGCGGCGGCTCCACTTTTGCCATTTTTCGACAGCTTCGCACCAGGGCTCACTCAAGCTGTATAACAACTGCCCGCTGTTGGTTGCTTTTGCACATTTTGTTCTAACAATAGCAGAAACAACGACGACGTGAGCTACGAGTGCAGTACCGTATTCTTTCCGTCCGCGACGATTTATCCTGGCATTGGCATCTAGCCGGTAACGCCGACCCGACAGGTCAACGGGGCGAGGTACCCGGAAATCAGTCTCCGTGCCTACCCACGCATCGGGCTTTCTCACCCATATCATAAACGCCATCACATCTCCTGGAAGCATCATGCCGGACCCTCATCTCGACATCACGGCCTCGCTCCCCGCTTGGAATCGTTTGAACAATGTCGACCTCATCGATGTCATTCCAAAGGAGATCCCCCAAAGTGGATTCGGCTTCGTTGCCGCCCGCGCTCTGAGCCGCGCCGAGGAGGCCCTGGACTCACCAGCATTGGCAAGGATCCCACGTGGACTGGTCTTGTCCAAAGAAGCCGTTGACGATCACGCCAAGGTCGATGGACACTTCCGCGTCCTGCTGGATGCTGTGGGCCGCAAGGTGCGTTGCGCGAACC
This sequence comes from Verticillium dahliae VdLs.17, assembly GCF_000150675.1. Lineage (NCBI taxonomy): Eukaryota > Fungi > Ascomycota > Sordariomycetes > Glomerellales > Plectosphaerellaceae > Verticillium > Verticillium dahliae. The sequence goes on along the minus strand of NW_009276921.1, from coordinate 992,303 downwards.
CCGGTCCCCGCGACTCGTCGCTGGCTCTGGCAAACCGGCTGATATAGGGCTGCAGTCTACCAGAGGAGACGCCTGTCTGTTCCTCCTGGTGCAGAAGGTCTTGGCCGCTCATCCGCAGTCCGGCCTCGTTTCAACGCCATGGACAGAGTACGTCAAGTTCTTGCCCCGTGAAGTCCCCGTCCCGACCATGTGGTCGGAGCAAGAGCGGGAGCTCCTTCAGGGGACGTCTTTAGAGGTACGTGGTGAACGTTGCCCTCTTCTCGTGCCCACTTGATGTTACACACGACCTCGTCCTCCTTTCGCCCTGATCTGTCTGGCCGATCAAACATCCTCTGACCCGCTCCAGCTTGCCGTGAGCGCCAAGATCCAGGCCCTGACCAGCGAGTTTGAGGCCCTACGAGAGAAATCGTCCGATCTCCCCTTCTGGCACGCCATCTTCTGGGACACGAACAACGTCAGCCTGGCCGATTGGTTCCTCGTCGACGCATGGTACCGCTCGCGCAGCCTGGAGCTGCCCAGCGCCGGCGTGTCCATGGTCCCCGTGCTCGACCTGGCGAACCACGCCCCCGCGCCCAGCGCGTACTACGAGGAGAGCGCGCGGCGCGAGGGCGACGTCGAGCTGCGGCTGCGGCCCGGCAGCACGCTCGCTGCGGGGGACGAGGTGACGATATCGTACGGCGCGGGGAAATCGGGGGCAGAGATGCTCTTCAGCTACGGCTTCATCGACCCCGCGCGATCCACCGACACGGTCGCCTTGCCGCTGGCGCCCCTCGAGGACGACCCTCTGGGCAAGGCAAAGGTCCACAGCTTTGGCGGGCCGAGGACTGTCGAGCTCACCCGGACGAGCGGCGGTGCCGTGGCGTGGACGAGCCCGTTCGCGTGGCTCGCCTGTCTCAACGAGGAGGACGGCCTGGCGTTCGCGATCCTGCAGGACGTCGGAGGAGGTCGGGACCTAGGGGTCTTCTGGCAGGACAGCGATGTGACGGCGCGGGCAGACGATTGGGAGACGCTGGTCCGTGACCATCCGCAGTACAACATCTTCAGACTACGCGTCGTGGCCGTCCTCGAGGCCCGCGTGGCTTCGCAGCTCGAACGCATGCAGACGATCGAGGGCGACCCCCGCGACGCACCACCGGGCCAGTCACACAGCATTCACACTGGGTGTCTTGATGCCGCCACCACTCTGAGGGAACAAGAGGCTAGTGTTTTGCAGGCGGCTGCGCGAGCCCTCGAAGCAGAGGTACGTCCTGCTGCTACTTTTCCCTCCCCCGCATCTTCCCCAACATCGCCCGAGCGTCCTGTTCCGCGAATATACCGCTGCGATGGCCTTTTCCCTCGTGTCAGACGTATCACTGTCTTTCTGATATTTACTTTCCCAACTATTCCTATTCCCAGCACCGTTCCTGCCAAAAGTCGTCGAGGCCTCTTTTGCCCACCCTTGCGACAAGAGGATCAGGATGAGAAAACTTGGGCCGCAGTGATTGGACCGCCACAGCTGACAGTGCACAGAGAGGCGAGCTTCTCGCTGACGATTCGGTACTGGCGTATCTCGGATCGATGGAAATTTCCCAAAACGAACAAGTGGAAGAAACGGCGTCCAATGACAGCGACGACTTCAGTTGATGGACGGAACGCCATGTGCACGGGACGATCACGGGCATACATGTACTCGCTTCGCCCCCCCCAGACAGAGGCTGAAATCTGGAGCGGCGAGTGCATTTGCGCCGTGGCTTCCGGAATGCCAATATCAGTTTGGGTTCTGGAGTGGCATGATGCGTCTCGGATAGGGTGGAAGCTTCACTGGCGGCATGGCGATGGGGACTGGGGTCCCCAGGCAGCCCTGCTTCCGTTCAATCGTACGGTATTCCGACTACTCCCAAATGACTCTCCGGCGGCGAGTCAGTACTGGATGACCGTCTCCTGGTGATGGAGATGCCCGAGATAGTTGCACAATACGTCTACTCGATATCCTTTCACTCCGAGATCCAAGCCGTCAAAACTATCAAGCTTCTTCACGCACAGCTTTCTGGCTTCTTCCGCTTGGGGCAATGACCTCTTACTGACGTTTTTCGTAGATCAATGCTGGGTCGCCGCCTAGCTCCTTATTTGCCCAAAATTTGCCAAGGTGATCATGTTGCATCGCGTGTTCATTTCGGGGAACGATGTGCGGGGAACCTACTGACCTGAAGAGGCCACTCTAGCACTTGGGCACTCTTACCGCACACAGTCCCAACGTCTGGCGATCGTGTCCATTCCGGTCAGCAAGCATTGTAGGCAACGATTTTCGAGTCAAGTCCTCAGACGCATTGCTGCGCCATGTTGTACATGGTAAGATCAATGAAGCTAGAACAATATTCGAAGAACAACAGAAATCGTGACTCAACTGTTCTTGGGCAGCAGCTGAGTATCACCTCTTCTTTTCCGTGGAAGCTTGGCTTCTGTGGCGCACTGGGGAATCAATCCGCCTCGAACATGGTGGCAGCCCATCTCCTTAGCGCCAGCACCGAAGGATTCATTTGGAAGCATTGTTGCGCCTCGATTCTTGACGTCTTCAGAATGAAAAACCAGTACGGGCTGATAATGATGATGAGAGAGCCAGACTGTCGGGATCCTAGGCGGATCACAGAGACGGATGTCGTGGCACGAATCTCTTGCAGAGGCCAAGCATTATAAGAACATGTGCCCAGCGCTTATGTCATTATGATGGCAGCGGCAACAGGTAGCACGAGATGTACGTCGGGGGCCAGCGTCGGGACATGCCGTCGTCACGATACAGGCCAAGCACAGAGCGTACCGCAATGCGCGGGCAGTCGACCACAGGACCGCACAAATGCGTCGGCCAAGGCGAATAGTGAGAGGCCGTGGAGCAGGGATCGGCCGACTCGGCGAGTGATCTGAAGAACCATTTCGAATGCACCAATACACGAACCAACACTACCCCAAGGTTACGGTCTCTGGGCGCGCCGGCTGCTGGCTGTTGTTGATGAAATCGCAGGATGATCCTCGTCAGACCTTCACAGCCAAGCTGGGGAAAACATGGGGAACCGGGGCCTTGACGAAGCGAGCAGGATTATCGAGAAAGAGGCCTAGGGCAGCTTGGGACTTTTCCACCACCGGCACCTCCAGAGACGGTGGGGCGGGCCATTTGTCCCTTGCTGTCGACCCATGGCTTGAGGCTGGAGCGACCCTTTTCCTCGCCAAAGCTCGGCAGACATGCTTCTTCGTTTGGTGATCAAGTGTCAACCTGATGGCAGCCGAATTCCTTGGGGCCTTTCGTTCGTATTCTGGCGGGACATGGGCAGCAGTGGGAAAGTCGGCAGGACGGCACGGTCTCTGGCCGGGTTCCAGGGTCGTCGAACAGGTGGTTTAGAATTTATGTTGGGGGATTATGTTGGTGCAGGAATCGAAAAATGTAGCTCGCTACATGTACACGCTTGTTCTGCAGACGGGAAGGGGAAAGCACCGCCCTGCCTTACGCTTGCCTACCTAGGTACCTTGCACTTGCTTTCGTGTTGCTGCAGGGAAGGCACAACTAGGAGACTCGTGAGGGTGCCCTGGGTGCGTTCCGTGGTTGCGTGTAACCACAAGTAGAAGTGACTGGCCAGTGGTCCCTTGTTGGCCCCATTCGCCTCCCCCCGGTCTGCACTTGGGAGCGGCACACCACCTCGGTGGGGCATCAGTGACGAAGCAGGGGTATCGACCGCCAATGGTACCGTGATGATTGGCAGCAGTAGAAGGGGCTATCCTCCCCGCGCTCTCCTCCTTCTTGCCCCAGATTCCGCTCTTCTGGTCACCCCTCTCTTCGTGCTCGACCTTCTAGGCCGGGAAGTCCCTGTGGAGTCCCCCCTCCCCCTGCCCACGCTAGGTACCTACCTACCTACAGCACAGTGCGTCGTGTGCCTGCCTTCCTTCCCTTTGAGTCGCGGCACCAGGGCTAGCTCCAGCGTCCGCGGCAGGGCCGCTGAGTCGCCCACCCCCCGGTTTCGGGTCCAAGGCACTGTCCTCCCCTAAACTCCACCCCAGCCCACTCACCGCACGCTGGTCTTCTTCACGCCTTGTCTTGTCGACATCATCCACCTCCTCTCTTACTCTTTCCCCTCAACACATACCCCCCCCTCCTCACCCCTTCCCTCACGACTGAAAATCTCCACTCCGCTGTAATATTCCTCTGGACGACACGATCTTGAAACAAAAAAAAAAAAATCTGAACTGAGCCGCGAACACGATCACCATTTGTTACAAGTCGACTCGAATCGACTAGAGAGAACGACACGCACGCACTTGGTCCGCAACACCCGCGCATTGGACAGACAGCTTACGCCCCGATACGCCCACCGCGTGACACGACCTGTAGATTCTGGACGCTAGCCGCACGCCCCGACTAGTTGGACTGGAAAATCCCGACGATCCAGTCAAAGGCACAAAGCCAGCCTCACGACAGTTTAGACTCCAGAAAGCAATCAATCACGACCAATAATTCAACGAGCGCCCTCCCACGAGGAAGAACCGCCGCGATGCCCGGCATTCTACCCATGAAAGTCATCAAAGTCGGAACAAGTGCCCAGAGCCGTATAGCGCAAGCTTGCGACCGTTGCAGAAGCAAAAAGATTCGATGTGATGGTGTTCGCCCGACCTGTTCTCAATGCGCCAACGTCGGCTTTGAGTGTCGCACGAGCGATAAGCTGAGTCGCCGTGCGTTCCCCAGAGGCTACACTGAATCCCTCGAGGAACGAGTGCGACAGCTGGAGAACGAGGTCAGGGAACTGAAGGACCTGCTGGACGAGAAGGATGAGAAGATCGACTTGCTGTCGAGGATGCATGGCAACCGTCGCCCCTCCATTGGCCCGACAGTCTCCTCTCCACCATGTGAATCGCGCAAAGAGTCAACACCGCCTGTCAAGGAAGATACATTCAAGGTGCAGGCGTCACCCTTACTCCTTGGCGTCGAAAACTCGGATTCGTACTTCATGGGCCCCTCTAGTGGCCGAGGCTTCATAGGTGAGACTCGTACCCCTCTTCCTTCTGCCCCTCGTGGTTCAACTTGTCTCTGAAACTTACACCCGTCAGAATGTCTCAAGCGCAAAATCCAGGAGAGCGGAAAGTCATGTCCAGATTTCAACCCTGAGGCATTCCTGCACATGCAAGGCTGTCCGCCGCTGGTGCCTGACCCCGTGAGCTCGAGGCTGAGAGTGCCCCCGAGGCTATTCTCTGACCGCTGCGTCAATGTCTACTTCCAAGAATGGGCACCTCTCTTCCCCGTGCTGCATAAGCCGACCTTCTTGCGCGTATACGAGGAGTTTGTCGCCGACCCTGAGAAGGTTAAGAATAACCACAAGATTGCACAGCTTCATCTGGTCTTTGCCATTGCGGCCCTTTCTGGCGAGAACCCAGACTTAGATCAGATCGCCTCCTGTGAGCAGCAATGGCAGGGTGCGGTCGACACAGTGCTCATGGAGAACTCCATGGCCACTCTGCAATGTCTCGTACTGGCACTCATCTACTGCACCGTACGGGCGGACTATAAACGTCTACAGCACTACAAAGGCATTGCCGTGGGCCTGTCACACCGCCTTGGCTTGCATCAGAGCCAGAAGCGATTCTCTTTTGGCGCCCTGACTATCGAGACCCGCAAGAAGGTGTTCTGGACCTTGTATACTCTAGATTGGTAAGACCCGACATCTCCCGCTGCCTCGTTGCTTTTTGATTGACACGCGCAGTTTCTCTGGTGCCATTCTCGGGTTGCCAAAGCTTTTGAAAGAGGAAGACATTCACGTCGAGTACCCGTCTGACACGGACGACGAGTACGTTACTGAAAAAGGCTTCCAGCCCACTCTTCCTGGAGAGTATACCAAGATTTCGAGCGCTTTGGCTCTCTTCCGGTGCTCCCGAATTCTGGGCAAGGTTCTGGAGAAGAATTACCCCGCAGCTGCCACACATGAACTGTCTCTACAACAAATGTCTGCCATGGAGGCTGAGCTCGACGAGTGGTGCTCTTCTCTGCCAACACATCTCAAGTTGACGTTTGCGCAAGACAAGCCCTCGACAGAGATCACGGGCAGCAGGTCGCCCCTTTTGTCGCTCGCCTTCCACTATACTCGAATTCTGATCTACCGCCCTGCCATTGGCTCTTCACTGGGTCAGAAGGCAGCGCCTGCACTCATCTCCACCGCCAAATCAAGCAAGCACATCATCCAGATCTTGCAGCTCTTGGAAGAACGAGGAATGTCTTTCTCCTTCTGCCTTAACAAAACGGACACGCTCATCCTCAGCGGCATGCATCTATTGTATCAGAGCGTAGGGCTTAAGAAGGAGAGCAAGCTTATGAAGGACGTCGAGAAAATGGTGAACGCCGTCATCAAGATTGTTGCGCAGGCAAAGGCACCTGGCTGGTATGACTTCAAGCGTGTCGCTGGCATGCTCGTCCAGGTCGACGAGGCGGCTATGCCCAGCCCTCCGCCGCCGAATCCAGATGCTACGCGCGCTTCGACGACGCAACGTGGATCGCCACCGGTAACTGCCGCAAAGAAGAAGGCTTCTTGCTCCCAATCCAAGCCAGCGAGTGTCAGCATTTCGTCGGCGGTTGAAGCAGATCGTCAACGTCATCACGAGAGGATGCGCCGCCTCACGGCACCCAACCTGCAACGCCCTGACCTCTACCGCTCACAGTCTCGCTCATCATTCGAAAGCTTGCAAAACGATAACGGAATCCGACGCGACCAGCGCCACTCCATGTCCCAAGAAATTGGAGTCCACGCAAAGCGCCAGAATCTTGATTTCCTTGCACTAGGCGCGAATTCGGACGGTTCCTCTCCATCGTCGCCGACACGTGCTCGGCAGCAACAACAACAACAGCAGCAGCAGCAGCAGCAGCAGCAAGTGGCTTTGCCTCGTGACCAGCAACAATGGCCTCAACATGTACCACACAAAGCCTCAAGTGTTTCTGCATCTGAGTGGGAAGCACTCTTGGGTTCCATGGATGGCGGCCTCAACAACGTCTACGATGCCATCTACGGTGGACCCGGCCTGACTATCAATGAATCTACGCCCACTTCGACGAACATCAGTGGCTGGTCACCAGATTCGTGGGACCTGACGAATTTCAATCTGGGAGACTTTGGAACATCCGGTGCGCCTGCTCCTAGCACGCTCAGCGTGAGCGAGGAAAGCCTAAGTTCCGGAGAGGACCTCTCGGCACCGAGCGAGCTGAACTTCAGCCTCGACAATATTGAGTACCGGAGTGCTCTGCTTGCTGGGTACACGAACAGCGATGGCTTCATCGTTGATCCTTTGGAAAGCAACTATGCTGTTTAATCAGGGGTAGCTTCAAGATGTGGCACTTCCTTTACACTCGGTTATTTTGTTATGACTTTGATCAAACTGTCGGTTATGATTCCCCCCCGGTTGGATTCTCTTTTAGGCACGGCGACAGCTAGGAAATATGTCGGTAGGTACCGCGTCGCAAGGGACGTCTTATGTACGAATTTGATTTTCCAATGTCAATTCTTTTGCACCATGAACCTTGACAGCTGCTTGTGAGCATGTATGATGAGATTGAAAATCGAGTTTGAGATGCCTCGTCATGTTCGTTACGGAAGGTGACGACTTTCTGCACGTACAACGAGGCTTGCCTAGGATCGCTCACCGCAATCGGCATGACAGCGTGGACAGCAGACTTGGGTATCATTTCAACGTCTACGCTGACCAATTACAATGACGTTATGTCTCGTCCATCATGACCATTCCTCCGTGAAATCGCGCCCTCCTCTCTCTTTCGTCATCGACACACACCTCGAACGACGTCATGGACGGCACCTTGCTGACGCCACATCATCCAGTGGGAGGGGGCCTCCTGAAGCGCCTTGCCGGAGTTTGGCGCAGATCTCTGATGGGCCCGGGTCTTGCGCTGGATTTTGTGATTCTCAAGAGCAGCAGATCTGGCCTGTCTCTCATGATAAGTCTCCCGTCGGCCGCGTCCTTGCGCCCTGCGTGATGACATGCACTCAACGGCCATGTCATGGGGGACCTGGCTACGTGAACTTGGTGTGGATGATATCGGGGTTCTCATGCCAGTCGTCGATGCTCACCCACATCTAGCCAGTCAGTATTCGAAGGGCAGAACAAGAGGAAGAAGAACAAGAGGAAGAAGAAACTCACCTTGCGGAAGGTGCTCAGCCCAGCCAGGATGCTCCCGCCGATCCAGGTAGAGTACTTGCGCTCGGGCGGCGCAAAGATCTTTATCCTCATGTCCTTGACGGCCAGCCGTTGCAGCTCGGTCAGCAGACGATCGCCAAAGCCCTTGGTCAGGGTGCTGCCGCCGGACAGGACAATGTTGCTGTAGAGGGATTTCCTCAGGTCGAGGTCTGTGCGGTTGATGGCGTCGACGACGATCTGGTGGACGCCGGGGTACTCGAGGCCGATGATCTCGGGGTCGAACAGGATCTCGGGCGCGCGGAAGCGCTCGGCGCCAATCTGCGTCGATGGGTCAGTGGGTTAGGCATGAGAGGAAGGCAAGGCACGAGAGGAAGGCAAGGCACGAGAGGAAGGCAAGGCACGAGAGGAAGGCAAGGCACGAGAGGAAGGCAAGGGCACGAGAGGGGCAGGAGAAAGGCGAGAGCACGCACGCACCTTGAGCTTGTGGCCGTCGGGCAGGACGTACTCGGCCGTCTTGGGCTGGTCGCCGGAGCGCTGGATCCACTCCTTCTCCTCCTTGCGCGGGTCGTGGGCGACGTAGGTGACGGACTCCTTGATGAGGCGGACGACCTCCTTCTCGGCGCTCGTGTGGAAGACGTAGCCGCTCTTGCGCAGCAGGGTCTGCATGTACTCGGTGACGTCGCGGCCGGCGACGTCGATGCGGCGGATGCTGCTGGGCATGGCGAAGCCCTCGTAGACGGGGACGGCGTGGGAGACGCCGTCGCCCGAGTCGAGGACGATGCCGGTGGTGCGGCCCGAGGCGTAGAGCGAGAGGACGGCCTGGATGGAGGTGTGGAGGGCGGGCACGTTGAACGTCTCAAAGAGGATCTGGGCGGCAATGTCGCGGTTGCTGCGCGGGTTGAGGGGCGGCTCGGTCAGGAGGACGGGGTGCTCTTCGCTCAGCGTCTTGAGGCCCTCGCCGTAGACGTACTCCCAGATCTTCTCCATGTCGTCCCAGTCGGTGACGATGCCGTGCTCGAGCGGGTAGCGGATCTTGAGCAGGCCGCGCAGCTCCGTGGCGGCCTTTTGGCCGATGAAGACCTCGCCCTCGAGCGCGCCGGCGAGGACGCGGAGGTGCTTGGGGCGGCCGACAAAGGAGGGGAAGTAGCACTTGGGCAGGTCGTCGCCCGCGAAACCGGCGCGGATCGTGCCCGAACCATTGTCGAGGACGATGGGGGCGTTGTGGAGGGAGTCGGTCATCTCGCGCGAGGCATGGGAGACCGGGGGCGGCCTCGCCTACGTGGGGGTAGATTGGGTCCTCTGTTGTGGAGGGGACGGCGGGCTCTGGCAGACGTCGTCGGTCGGAGTCGATGTGCGAGGTCTTGTGTGTGTTCTGTTGGGTTGGCTCGTGAAGCAAGGTATCGGAGGGTCGGTCGGGTCTCGCCAAGGTACGAGATGGGGGTGGGTGGTGTGACTTTGTCGACGAAAGCACAAGTTGGCGCCACGCAGATGACTCGAAAGTGGACAAAAGGAGACACGCTTCGCTGATGGTGACGGTGAGGTATCAAGGCAGGGCAACGGCCGTCGTCTGTGGTGGGTTCGAAGTCGGTGGAATGGCATTCAGATTACTTCAAGGAGAGCGAGCTCCAGACAGGCACGACGCGGTGACACTTGGGGAAAGCTGCAGGGGCGCGAATTGGGGGTCTAGCCCAAAGGGGAACCATGCTGTGCACGAGTCACGGCCCCTTTTTTTTATAGTGATGGCGCCTCTATAGTTGCCATGATGTGCCCCGACAACTCAACTGCCGAATTATTGCTTCAGGTGCATGTGCTTTTCTTCTTTTTAAAGGAAATTGATTGATCCGGAATCCCAAATCGAGCGACTGCTCCCATCCCTAAACGCCTTCTTCTATGCAGAATGTTTGCTGTATGTACAAATGTGGTATTCAGCGGTAGCTTTGCATGTGTCAACAAAAAAAGAAAAATGAACAGCCATGTTCCTGGCTGTCCCAGGCCATCGCAAGAAGATGAATGTATTATTCTCCTCTTCCCGGCGTCTTTGACAATGCGAAACTGTCGCGACAGAGCAGCTCAGACGCGGCCGTCCACGATCATGGCGGCAGCGTAGGGCCAGCCGAGCATGGCGCACATCATGGGAACATAGCTGTTGGAAGACTTGTTAGTCGAGCTGCTTCGAGGTGGTCAAGAGACCCGAGACGAGGCCAAGGAAACATACATGGTAGCGTTGAAGACGCGGTTCTTGAACATCTTGGAGTAGTCTGGCTTCGCCGCTTGAGCGGTCGTCATCCTCTGGAAGGGATGAGGCTCAAAGGTGCGGGCCATGTTGCGCATGTTGGTGAGGAGGGAGAATTGCCTGCGCTGCGTGGCGCGGAGGGCAGAGCGGGCGACAAAGGCAGACATGGTGATGTTTGGTGGTGATGTTTGTGTGGTGGAGTTGTGTGTTTGTGAGGAGAGTTGGTCTCAAAGATGTGTACACTTGGGGTCTTCAAAGTTGACTGTGAGTGGAGATGTCGTCAAAACAAGACACAATGGTTGAATGGAGAGGCTGGTTTGTTGGTTTCGAGTCGAAGCTGAAGCTGTTGCTGGTGATGATGAGAGCAGAGACAGTCCAAACAAACACACCAGTCTACGGCACATCTTATATCACGAACACGGCATGTGCGATCTCCCGCCGGTGTGGTCGGGATCTGGGGATCTGTTCCTGAATGCGCCGGCTTCCCCTTGCCGCAAAGTCAAGATGGGCAGATAGTGGACAACTTTGCCCGTGGCATTGCCGTTGTCGTCAGGAACCCGGCGCGCACGAATAGCGCAGATCATGCCACCCACCTGCCGTCGCCGTGTCATACGTAGCCGTAACATACGACAGCGACACCAGCCCAGCTGCACGCATCTGGACGAGCTGGCCGCAATAAGCTCAGGCAAAGGCAGAGGGCAGGGAGAGCAATCGGTCGACCTGACGATGTCAGCTTGCGTGTGGTGTGGTTTGTTCGCTTTTCGTGGTGCGGGTGGCATCATATGGGCTGATCGGAGACGGCCGAGTCGCACCTCATTGGCCGCCCTCGGTGTCTGGATTCTCGGCGAATGGGAGTCTCACCACTGCACGTTCCTGGCCAATGATGGGGGCCCTGATTATCCCGACGAGCCTCCCTAGGTGCCTACCTACCTTACCTACCTAGCCTGCCTAGGTACTTACCTAGAGTACCTCCTGCTTGACAAGTTATACACCTGATGAATGAACCTTGACAATATTTCTCTTGGACGAGGATCGGCACCATCCCGGACGAAGACGTCTCCCGCCCGTCGTCTAGTGCATCGTCATCTGGGCGCCGGAGATTGTTCTCGTTGCTGATTCTCGGGACCTGAGCCGCTCGGGCGAGGGAGGGGCTGCCTTATCGCTATCCCCATGTGACCATCGCGAGGACCCTGATGAAAGCGCGACGAGTTCTGGACATCGTGTGCCGTGCTCTGCCTCACCAGCAGCCGACCCAAAAGCGCTGTCCATGGAACTCTGCCCTCCGCCACCACCACCACCATGCCATTGGTAGACCCCGTGACCATGGCCTCCACGCCGACCAAGCCCACGACGGCTACCGCCGCCGCCGCCGCCCTGCAGCCCGTTCCGATCCAGCAGACGCCGGCTGGCCAGGCCGGCCGCTACGTCCACCCCGTCGTCCTCCTGGCGCTCTTCGGGAGCCAATTCAACGCCCTCGTCACCGATCCCGTCCGCGTGCTGGTGACAACGCTGCCGATCGTCGCCGCCGTCCAGGTGGCCTACGTCTCGCTCTGCCTCCCCGCCGCCGGCAGCCAAGATGCAAAGCCGGCGCGGAAGGCTAGGCCCGGCGAGAAGAAGAAGCAGGATGGCAGCGGGCCGAACCCCGTCATCGTGAGTCTCTCTCTCTCTTTCTCTCTGTCCCCATTGCTCTCGCAGCACATGTGTACTAACCATGCTACCCGTCCACCAGGCCCTCTTCCTGTCGCTCCTCATGACGGCCCTCGTCACGCCCGCCCTCCACCTCGCGTTCGTCCTCTTCGGCGCGCCCTTCCTCACGCACATCCCGCACACGCTCCTGCTTTCGACGAACCTCGCCCTCCTGGCCCTCTTCCCCCTGTTCTACGTCCACGGCGTCGAGGCCAGCGCCTGGCTCGCCATCGGCTCGGCCATGGCCCCCTGGGACGAGACCTTTGGCGGCCTCGCCGGCGCGCTCTTCGGCGCCTGGCTCGGCGCCGTCCCCATCCCTCTCGACTGGGACCGCGAGTGGCAGAAGTGGCCCGTCACCATTCTCTACGGCTTGTACGCCGGCTACGTGGCCGGCAAGGTCACGGGTGGGTTCCTGCTGTTCGGCAAGAGGATGGTCAGCCGCGTGGAGCGGGACGACAAGGAAGAGTAGAGCAGAACAAGGCGCAAGGAAGACTGCGAGCTCCTCTTACGCCGACGCCGCACTCTCACACCCCTAAAAACATGAACCTCACGGCAGAGTCGATGATTATATCGGTCACGGGTCATGTACCATCACATACAGTGAGGAATGATATAGATAGAAAGACGGACACAACGAGACGGGAGATGTCGACAGGCTTGGCAAGCATGTGCTCCGAGAGAGGTTTCCTGCGATGCTGGCCACCAGCCAAATGTTGGCATGTTTGATGGGGTGAATATGAGACCGGAGCCTCGGCTCCAGAGTGCCAAGCACCAGACGCACCAAGAATTGGGCTTCCCTGTACAAGCCAGCAAAAAGTAGACGCAAATCAAACACAAGGCCTGGACGGCCGTGCACGAAATACTCGTCGTAGCGGCTTGGATGTGCCTGTTTTTAGGCTTGGCCCTGTGAATAGCAACGAAGCCACTGACGAGTCAGGTACAGACAGGCACGAGGGGCCGGGGGCTAGATCTTTGGCATCCGATCTGGGTGCGCACATCATTCGGTGCCGCCCTGCCTTGGGGTGTGTGTACAAGTATGTGTACCTTACGCAGTTATGTGGTGTGGCTGGTGTGCGGCGAAACATCAAAGCGCTACGGGGCCATGATGATGCCATCCTGGCGTCGAAGCGCGGCACACATCATGCTCAGCCCTATTTACGGACCAGCTCTCGCTTGTGCTCATCTTGATGAGATG